>NC_083315.2:35576039-35888661 GCF_963455315.2 Globicephala melas
CACGTAGTAGGCATCTGAGTCCCCAGTAAGTACACCTGTTAGGCTGGGTCTATGAGTTATGATGACATTATGACATTATGTCGACATTAATCTTGACACAGGGCAGGGTGGTAAGCTCGCCAAAGCCCACGTTGCTCTCACCTGCTTTCTGGCTGTGAATCAGGATCTCGCCCACACTTGCCAGGGGTTCAAGCTTTAGCTGATTGCCTGCATTGTTTGTCTGAAAGATGCACGAGAACTTTTTTTCCCCAAGTGTCCTGGCAGCTTTGCTGTAGCTGGGCCTCTCCTGGCTGTAATAGAAGGAGCTGCCTGTCAGGAACCGGAGCTGGAAGGTGCTTGAGGGATGTGATTTTCAGGACTGGTTTCCCTGTCAGCACTTTATCTCCACCAATGGGAGTGCTTTTCAAGCCCCTTCATCCTAGGGGAGAGGTCAGACTAAGTCTGAAGTAGTGACATTTGGTTCTGTTTGTGCATCTTACAAAAATCGTTTGGTTTCTTTGTATGTTTTTTTCCTAGAGCAAACCCCTTACCCGCGAATGGCTAAACTAACCTAGTGAGTCATGAGTGCAGCTTGAAGGGGAAGTCACAGACTGAAATTATGATCTGAAACCTAGATAGGATCTCGTTAAGTGTCTTTTGCTGGGAGGAAGTTCATGGTTGAGCGTCTTCTAGGTAATCTGTTTTTAGAATGAACTTTTTCAGGTAGCCTCTGAAACTCTTCTTGGTAACAGGTAAAACGAATTTCCCCCACATCCATGGGATCAAATATTTGCACGGCAGCAGCAGGAAGCACTGTTTATGCTCAGATCTCCGTGCCTATGGGCTTCTGATGCTTCATGCTTGGGTTTATCAGAATCAACAGCTTTATCTAGGTCACCTGTATCCAGGTGGCAGCCAGTGGGAACAGAGCTGCATGCAAGCAGTCTGGGTGGAAGTTACCCTTGCAAGCAGCGGGTTTAGCCCAGCAATGCAGTTCTTGAATATGAACTTTGCTCCTCCGTTCCCTCAGTTACGTAGTATTTACTGAGTACTTCCAGGGGTGACCTAGATGGATTTGACCTCTGTCCTTGTAGAGCTTACAGTATAGCAGGGGAGATGGAGGTTGAATAATTACAAAAGTAAAAGTCATTCATTCAACAAGTGTTTGTTGAGTGTCTCGTATACCAGGTGCTGCACGTGGTGAACCAGACAAGAATCCCTGCCTTTGTGACACTTACATTTGAACGAGACACACGATAAATCAAACTGTAACAAAGAAGTAAATTTTATGGCATATTAGAGGTGACAAATGCCATGAGCAATAGAGCAGGTAAAGGTGACTGGGAGTAGGAACCGGGCACGGTGGGTGAGTGGGTGCCAGTTGCAGAGGGTGGGACGCATGGAATGAAGATTATAGACGGGTTTGGAGTTACTGATAAATGACAGGTTTTGACAGGGAGTTGGAGAGGCTGAGGGGGGTTCAAGCAGTTAGGAGGCCAGTTGGAAGGATCATGTATGTGTGGGTCGAAATGACTGAGAATCGGGAGAGAGAGGGCCTGTGATCCTGATATCATCCAGAAACGAGGGGGAGTGACACGGGGTTGGTGGTTGACAGCAGCAGTGAGGGGTAGAGGATGGCAGAGTCTGATGACAAGAGATTGAAGACCTGGGACTTTGAGGGAGGAAAGAAGAGGTAGAGAGGAGCCTGGTCATCCAGCTGTGCTCTGCAGGAGAGGTACAGGGTGTCGCGAGGGCAGATGGTAGGGGTGTCTGGCCTGGAAGGGAGAGGCTGGGGAAGGCTTCTGTGATAATTTATAATAAATATATATTTGATCTTCGTCTTGTTCCTGGCACAGAGCTCCTCAAACCCTTGGAATTTCCTGTGAAGAGAGCCTTACAGGTGTCTTGTTATGTTAATGAGGTGACTGGGAAAGCACCTGAGGATGGGGGACCCAACCACATGAGTAGAGGGTTGGAACTTTCAGCCACGCTCCCCCACCTCTGGGGAGGGGAGAGGGACTGGAGGTTGAATCGATCGCCAATGATGTCATCAGTCATGCCTCTGTAACGAAACCTCCATAAAAACCCGAAAGGGCAGGGTTCAGGGAGCTTCCAGGTGCGTGAACACGTGGGCATTTGGGGCGAGTGGCGCTCAGAGAGAGCAGGGACGTTCTGAGTCCTTTTTCTATACCTTGCTCTGTCTCTTCCATCTGGCTGTTCCTGAGTTATATCCTTTCAGAATAAACCAGTCATCTAGTGAGTAAAATGTTTCTCTGAATTCTGTGAACTGCTCTAGCAAATGAATCAAACTGTTGAGACCTTGAATCTGTCGCCAGCTGGTGAGAAGTACAGGTGGTAACTGGACTTGTGATTGACATACGAAGTGGGGGCGGGAGGGGGTCTTGTGGGACTGAACCTGTAACCTATGGGATCTGACCCTCTCTTCGGGTGGATGGTGTCAGAATTGAGTTGGATTGTAGGACACCCAGCTGGCGTCTCAGACAGTTGCTTGGTGGTGTGGGGGGAAACCCACACATTGAAATTGGGTGTCGGGACTTCCCTGGAGTGGTTAAGACTTCGCCTTGCAGCGCCAAGAATGTGGGTTCCATCCCTGGTTGGGGAGCTAAGATCCCACATGCCGCGTGGCCAAAAAACCAAAACATAAAAAAAAAAAGAAGTGTTGTAACAAATTCAATAAGGACTTTAAAAACGGTCCACATAAAAAAAAAAAAAAAAGAAATTGAGTGCAGAATCTTAGCTTCCCAGAGGAAGTGCTGTTTGAGAGGGTGGTGGGTGGGTAGATGTGGTCCAGAAAGGTCAATAGGGAGCACGAACTCTGGAATGGTCAGGAGGAGGCCTGCCTCACAGATCAGGGGTGAGTGTGGACAGGAGCTGGAGAGACAAGGGGGTTTCCTGAGTTAGTTGTTTAGTGCTGCAGTGGGAAGAGACCTGTTTGGGTGACTGGTGGCTGCATAGAGACCCAGGTGGGCCAGATGGACATTCTCTGTGGCCACCCAGGAGACCAGCTGTTGAAGCACCCGGTGGGCCAGCTGCTGCCTGCTGCCCCATCTTACTGCCTGGTGGGTGGTTCATCAACATGGTCCAGACAGGCCCCAGGGGCACCTTTAGGAGTTGTGAGCCTTTGGCCAGGAACCTGAAGGTTTGGGGGACTCAGGAGGTATTTTCTGGGTTTTCTCCTGACTGTGGAGACTTTGGGAAGGACTGTGGGGTTGCTGCTGGTGAGCAGGATTTGGATTTCTGGATCATTCCTTAAGGCCTGGGATGACAGCCTTGGTAAGAGATGGATAAGGATGAACCTGTTTGCCCAGAGACCCGCTGAGGTCCTCAGGAGGGCTTCTGCCTGAACATGGTGGCAGGGGAGGCAGCTTGGGGAGGAGGGTCAGGGGACACAGGTGTGGGGCCTCCTGGGACAAGTGGGAAGGGAGGCTGAGGGGTGTGTTGGGTTTAGGTGACCCAGGTGACTCCCGCCTGACAACTCTGTGTGCCCTTGGGTGCGTTACTTAATCTTTTCCCCGTTTTCCTCTGTAAAATGAAGACACAGACACTGATTCTCAAGGTTGTTGGGAAAATGAGGTGAGCTATGTATGTCAGTGCCCAGCACGATGCCAGACACCGACAGGTGATCAGTACATGCCAGGACCTCTAGGAAATACCTTTTCCGAGGTACTGCCGAGATCTGGTGAGTGGATCTCAGCATTGCTCTAGGACATGGAAAGGCATTTCCTATTTAAAAACCAGATGCCTTAGGAGAGGCACACGAATTGCGCTGCAAATGTGAGCGTGCGTGGAAACCCGTGAATCTGAGGATGGAAGCTTGATGCAGAGCGCTTGGAGGAGATAAAAAGGAAGTGGGGAGAAGTCTACACACAGGCCATCTGGGCCTTCGGAGGGGACGGGCAGTGTGTCCTTGGTATATGGGAAGGAGCACGGGCTGTTCTGGGCACACGTAGGCCCCAACTGTCTGGACACCTGCTAGCTGCCTGGGTCTGCTAAAAGTCGAGTGTCAGACCTTTTCCAAAAGGGAGGAAAACCTGTAGAAGATCCAGTATGATAAATAGCCCCCATCTGATTCATCCTAACCAGAGCACAGTGTGATAGGAAAACATGTCATTCTTCTAATAGTCACTTATTTCTGTCTGCTGAAGACCTACCAATGCTGCGTACATTTCCTTCCAAACCTAACGAAGTATAAATGGAACTTGACTGCCTGTTTGCTTGGACCCTTTTGTTCTCTCTCTGCACCCTTCCCTCTCACCCCCTTGTTTTTTTGTTTTGTTTTTGGGCTGCGCCAGGCGGCCTGCAGGATCTTAGTTCCCCGACCAGGATGGACCCTGGGCCACGGCAGTGGGAGTGCTGAATATTAACCCCTGGACTGCCAGGGAATTCTCTCACCACTTTGTTAAGACATGTCTTCTGGGTGCCAGGCTCTGGCTGTGACATGGCACATAAAACGTAGTCCTGGCCCTTAAGCTCACCCCAGTAGAGCTGTGCTTTCAGGCCAGGCAGAGTGCATCGGGAAAGGTCATTTGTGCAGCACCTGGGGTAAAGGGAGGCGTTGCTGGTGGAAGCCGTAAGCTGGGCCTCCAGCTGTCCTGTTGCAGCCTGGAGCTGAGAGGGTCAATATATCTCTGCATGCCTCTGTGTGTGTCTGTGTGCATGCACGTGTGTATGTGTGCTCGTGTGTATGTGTGCCTGGAAGGAAAACATTACCTAGCAGTTCTGCTGTAGAGAGGGGTTCCCACTGCTTCCAAACAAAGGTCTGCTTATTTGCCCTGTGGAATTTCACAGGGGTCACACCAGCCAGCGACTAGTCCCTCTGGGCCCTCTGTGACTTGGGTTCACTCAAAGCTCTGGCCACAACTTCAAACACTTCCTCTATCAAGGTGCTGCAGGGGCTCTGGAAATGAAGACCTGATTCCTGCCCAAGGGGGCTTACAGTCCAATTTGGGGGTACAGCACACCTATAGCTACCCAAAGACAAGTCAGAATAATATGAGGGCCACAGAGGAGACACAGAAAGCTGGGCTCCAGAGAGAGAATCCAGTCTGGTGGTGGACCCAGGTGCCCCTGATGGAAGAGGTGACCAAATTGCACTTTGTCTTGAAAGATGGTAGGATCCTGACCAGTGGGGGTGGGCTAAGCGGGGGGTGGCCGTGAACAAGGGGGCATTCCAGGGGGAAGGCACAGCTCCTCTGAAGGCACAGGTATGGGTGAGAGGAACTTCTGTTTTGTTAATCCTGTACGTTGGTGCAGGGGTTGATAGGGAAGAGGAGACAAAGGCTGGGTGAGGTCTTGGATTTGGGCTCCGGGGCTGGGGCTGGGGGCTGCCTTCACAGCCCTTGTATGAATAGCTAGACAGAGCAGACGCCCGTGGTTGGTCTGAATGGGGTGCAGTTGACGCTCTGTAGTACAAGGGAATCCAGCACAAAAAGGCTCCCTTTACTCATGTATCGCTCGTTTGAGGTCCACAAGGGCTGACTTTCTATTGAACGTGGCCTGTCTCAGCTCCTGCGGGGTCAGCATACACCTGGTGCCATGCGGTTCTGCGGAGCCTCGGGCACGAATTATTTCTGTGCTCCTTCAAATGCCCGTGTTTATTTTTAAACTTGAGCCTTGGTGAGGCAGGGATGTGTCATGCAGGCTTCGCTTTTGAGTGAAAAGGTTCTCTTGGGCTGATGGAACCTACAAAAGATGTTCCCCATTTAACACTGTCCCTTCTCTTCATTTCATGTCCCGGTGCCTGTATTCCGGCCTTATAGGGAAGGCCACAGAAGTAATTTGCTTTTTAAAAAAAAATCCTGGAAAGAGGAAACCTGCATGCAGTCTGCCAGTCTCATAACTCGCACTGGCAGATCTGTGTCAGGAGGGGCAGTGCTCAGACAAGGAGGGTCTGTGTGCGTCGGAGGTGGGTGGGAGGTGACAAGCTGGGATGTGAACCCGAAACCTGCCGTCCCCACTCCCACTTCCCACCAATGGGAGCCCACGGACAAGGGGCTTAGAATAGAACGTATGTTATCTTTGCGGCATATGCAAGTTATAACTGAAAAGGTAATGAGATTAACTTAGAGTCCAAGATGAAGGATTCAGCGCATGTGCTGAATCCATGTGTCTACCCTTCCTCCCCAGAACCCATTAAAATGATAATAAAGAGATTATTAAAAGTATAATCCTATGACAGCAAAGTGAATGGGAGGGGATTAGCAGCAGCTGAGAGATTGCAACAAATTTCTGGACGATAGAAAGCAGGTGGAGGTATGGCCACATCAGAAATGTAGCAGAGAAGCCCCAGAGCCCAGTGGGCCCGAGTGGAGTGGGCCAGTCTGCCCTGCCCAAGAACCCCAGAGAGCCTCTCAACTAAGCCTGCAGGTCCATCCCAGGGCAGAAATGAGACGTGGTGCTGAAAGCTGGGACTTTAATGGAAGGTCTCAGGGGAAAATGAGGACAGGTGAACTTTGTTGGCAGAGGCAAGGCTGGGGGTGTGGGTGCTGGCCTTCTAGAACAAAGCCTTCCTTCGTCCGGCGTGGATCTGGGGTCAATGGATGGTGTTTGAAGCCATGGTACTTACTCAGTTAGATTAGCTGGGGAGGGAACGAGGAGTGCTCTTAACGCTGAGGAATCAGAGAGAGGAAGAGGCAGCAAAATAAACGTCTAATCAGGTAACATGGATGAAAGACAATCAATAGTAAAGCCAGGCCTTCAAGACACTGAGGGAAAATAAGTTTTTAACCATTGGAAAAAATTTTTATATCCTGCAGAGTAGACTGAAAAATGTCCCCTATAAATATCAGGCCCTAATCTCTGGAACCTGTGTTACCTTATAAGGTAAAAAAAAGGGTCTGTGGATGTGATTAAGGGGAGGATCTTGAGATGAGGAGATTATGGCGGATTATCCTGGTGGGCCCTGATGCAATTACACGTGTCCTTATGAGGGAGAGACCTAAGGAGATTTTACTATACACAGATACAGAAGAGAGGTGGGGACATGAAGACCTCAGCAGAGAGAGATTTGAAGATGGAGGGAGAGGTCAAGGAATGCAACCCTAGAAGCTAGAAAAGGCCAGGAGTCGGATTCTCCCCTCAAGCCTTTGGAGGGAGCTTGACCTTCCTGACACCTTGGTTTTAGCCCAGTGAAACTGATTTCGGACTTCTGGCTTCCACACTGTGAGAGAATGATCCTGTTGTTTTAAGCCACCCCGTTGGTGGTCATTTGTAGCCCTGGGAAGCAAATACACCTAGCCCAATTCATCCAGTGTCGGGGGGAGAGTGGAGGCAGTTACAGGTATGCAAGGACTTAAACGTTTACTTCCCGCTCATTCTGAGGGTCTACACCAGCCAAACAAGGGTGAAGCCTATGAAGGAGGCAGTTGGGGGCAGAAAGAGAATTGGTAGCTTCTGGGAGCCTGAAGAAAAGAACTTCCAGACAGACGGCTGTGAGTGGGCCTCAGAAGCACCCGGTCCAAATTAGAACTGGAAGTCGTCAGCTCCAAGAATAATATCTCCAGGACAGAGACTGGAATGGATTCCAGGAAATGTTCAGAATGAACAAGAAGCTGGAAGACCACAAGGGTTCTAGGAAGATGGGCTGTGTTTCTTTTCTCAATAGGAAAAAGAAGGCAATAGAAAAATGCCACAGAAAAGAAAAATGACCGCAAGCCTGTTGTGATCCAAATGTGAAACGCACTAAGATACCACCACCACCTGCTCTGAACAGTGGGGAGAGAGCTGGAGAGGAGAAGCTTCTCTTTGACCTGGATGCTGGGAACTTTTCCCTTTGAGGAGCACTTGGCTCTTGACATTGGAACTGTACAGAAGGAACTAGAATTCCTGGCACATTTCTTGGCTCTGCAGGGAACAATATTTATATAGTCATAATAATGTTCTCTTTTTAAATGGTGATCTAGTGCTCTACTGTGGTAATGTATTAACTGAACTCTTCCTGGACATTCCATTTAATTCCTGGTTGACTCTTTGACTTTTTTTTTTGTTGTTGTAACTAATGCTGGAGTCTGAGGTCAGTTTGACCCATGAAACCTCTTAGTGGGGAGAGTTGAAGAACTGAATTGTTAGACTAGTCATGTGTAATGATGCACCTGAGGCGCCCCAGGTGGAAGAGTGATGGCGGGATTCTGGACGGGGGTGGTTTCGTGGCCCACCTAGACTGTCCCCATTACTGGGCCTTGGTCCTCCTGGATCCTTTCCTGGTGAGCAGCCTGGTGCTGCTTCCCGGAGCAGTGGCCTGTGGGCAGGAGGGGGTGTGGGGTGGGGCAGGCACGCAGCCTTACAGGTGGTGCAAACGGGAGAAACCTGAGCTTGTTTAGATGCCAACAGAAAGGATCCAGAAACAGAGAGAGGCTGTGGCTGTAAGCGAGGCCAGAGTTGCCCAATCTTCTTAACGTCATGGACACACGGAAAATATTTGTACAGCTCATGGGTAAATGGACGAGACTGCTCATGGTCAGAAGTGACCAGCCCGGGCACTCCAGTCGTCCCCGGCTCTGCCGTGCACCCGAGGGTTGAGGAGATCCCCTTGTCAACAAGCGCCTTCCTCCCAACGCCGTGACATCTTTGTACAAATGAGAAAAAAGCAACTTCTTTCTCAAGACACCTTCCAGACGCCTGCTTTCTGCCAGGCAGTTGACAGAGTCAGTGTGCAGAGCTTTTATGAGCCACACCGCCATGGATGGATGCCCTCCGAGTTCTGTGCCGTGCAGACTCATGGCTCAGCACACCTGTGGCCCATTTGAGGACGCTGCTAGGAAGAAGGTTAAGGGCCTGAGCTGCAGGGGAGCGGACAGAGGCCAGAGATGTTCCTGCTGTGTGCTGACATGCGACTCCTCAGGATTCTGCCGTGCTGACAGAGCCGAAGGTGGGAGCACCTGAAATAGGGCTGCAGGGAGGTGAGGTGTGGGCGCCACGTTCAGGAGAGACACCTGGGCTGTAGGCAGACACCTCGGCATCATCACGAGGAGATGGTTCTTGAAGCTGTGGAAGTGAGCGTCTGGAAAAGCTCCATGGAGAAGAACTTGGGAACAAGCAAGTAAGCCCCTGTGGATCACCCAGCACCCCTGCTAAGGTGGGGCCTGATATTCAAGTAGAACATGGAAATGAGCCCCCAGTGGGAGGGGAATCTGAGCCCTGTGATGTCCTGTCCCATGGCTTTTGGGCACTGTCCCAACCAGATCGAGGATCCCTGGCAAAGACCTCTGACTGCCGTACCTGAGCCCTCAGGTCTGCACCCTTAGGTGCTGGCTTTCTTCACCCAGTACTCACTCGGTGTCACTGCCAGTATGTGCTGTCTGGGACAGCATCTCATTCATCTCTCTGTCCCTAGGGCCAAGTGTTAGATTTTTGAAGGGCTTTTAGGAGTGTAGATAGAGGTCTGGGCCTGGATGCTTGGAGGATGCAGGGCTCCAGTAGCCCTGCCTGCTCTTGGCCCCGGGTGTCCTTGGGAATCCACTGCCCGGGTGTTCTCTACAACTCTTGACTCTGAGCCGCTCCATGGAGTGTAGGGTCCAGTCCTGTAGAGCTCTGGCCTCGCCAGCTGTCCCAGGGACCCTCTCCGGAACTGAAGGAGGCCTGCTTTGGGGCCCCCACACCTGAACTCTTGGGCCAGATGAGCTGTTTACACATTTGCCCTTGACATTGTGGGTAATAATAGAAAGGAATTTTTGCTTCGTTGGGCACATCCGATATAATTTCCACATTACATCGAAGACAAATCATTTAGTTCAGCAAATATTTTGGCCCAACTGTGTGCATGGGACTGCAGCAAATAAAAGGCTGGAGAGAGGTGCATTGTTTCCGCATGTCAGAGTAAACTCACGGTGGCTCTAGAACAAGGGATTTATTTTTATTTACTAGGCTTCCTTCTCTTAAGACATACAGTGTTTCAGCCTCATAATGTTAACCGCTAAACATGTCACTTCTGCCTTACGTGGTGCTGGGACTTGTTGCTGTCCCCACGGGGGCAGGTCCTCTCTGCTTGCGCCTTCCTGTGTGTCTTTGGCGTCATGTGCAATGTCCTTGGGTGCAAAGGAAATGGCTGTCCAGCAGTTCCCACCCAGGGGCCTGGGAGGGTAGGAACCAGCGTCCAGGCTATTTTATTATTTCCCCAAGACAAAGGGCAGTTGTTCTGCTTTAGGCTGCTTGGGCAGGTAACTAACGTACCTTCCTTTTTGGCTGGAATCCTATCAGTTCTTGAGGCCACCTTGGTGAAATCCTGCTGATTAGAAAGCTATTTGGGAGTTATACATGACTTCAGTCATAAAGAAGTGAGAAAAATTATTCTTTCATAAATACTGCCTGGAAGGTCAACATCTTTCAATCAGTGGGGTCCACAGGGAAGATACGAATAATGAATGGCCACTTCTCGGTCAGTAGGTTGGAAACCAGTGGATTAACTGTGAGTCAGAAACAAGCCCAAACAACCACTGAAAACGAGGGTTCTGGCTCTTTCCAGGGCAGTCCGTGGCTTGGAGATATCCAGCCCAGCTCCTGGGCACTTAGAAGGCACCTTGGGTCTCAGTTCTGTTGGTGCCAAATCCCTCTCCAGCTTCTGTCATTTCTGTTCCCTTGCTAGCTAAACTTTTTAAGAAAAAACAGTTTACTGAGGTATAAATGGCATACAAAAAGCTGTACATATTTGATGTACACAACTTACTGAGTTTGGAGATAAGAACACACCTGCGAAACTATCACCACAGTCTATGCCGTAAACAAATCCATTCCCTCCAAAAGCTTCCTCCTGCCCTTCTTGCTTATTATATGTGTGTGTGACATAAGAACACTTAACAGAAGATCTTTGCAAAATGGTAAGTATACAGTATAATGTTAACTCTTGGCACCGTGCTTTTTTTTTTTTTCTTTTCCTTTTTTTCTTTGGCTGTGCGGCATGGGGGATCTTAGTGTCCTGACCAGAGACTGAACCCGTGGTGGAAGCATGGAGTCTTAACCACTGGACCGCCCGGGAAGTCCCTGTATACATTTCTTCAGAGCACCTACCCCTCTCCCTCTGTCAACCGTGGTGTTTGGGGTCCTCTCACACCTGTCTTATTTGGTCCAGGTGGTTCTACACTAGACCTCTCGGTTGGGAAGCGAGCGACACCGGCCTCTCTCTTGCCCAGACACAGTTTCAGGTTGTAGCAAGGCTCACTGTCTTCACCTCACATGCATTCAATAGCCCTCATTTCTCCCTTTGCCAGAGAAAACCCCAGCTCTGTCGTCACCGTTCCCCGGTCTTCCTCATGCACACACAGGTAGCTCCAGAGCTCCCTGGATTCTGAGGCAGAGGCCGTGGTGGTCTTGTTCTGGGGTATTCCCAATGGTCAGCATAGCTCTCCTATGGAGCTGTGGAGTAGATATTTGCTAAGTTAATATATATTTTTATTAGTATGCATATTTATAAGAATGAGATCTTAGTAGGATGCTTTTTTGTAAGCTCTTTTCATTTTAATACTATATGTCCTTAGTAACGTCTATAGTCCTAGTGTTGGCGAGCTTTTGTTGGAACTCTGGAACCTATGAGTTCTTGTTTGTTTCTTTGTTTTGTTTTCTTTGAAGAAGAGATTTTGAGGGACACTGAAGCCCTTCAAGTCCTAGCTGGTTCTGTTCAGAAGGAAAGGGGACACAGACTGTACTCAGCAGCACCTGTTGGCCTCCTTATTCAGTAACTTCTGGATGTAAATCATTGAATGATAATTTAATGAAGTCAAGAATAAATCATGATGGGTAAAGGAAAAAAGAACATCTGTCCATGTTAGTAAGCACTACAAGTTTTAAAGGCTGAGTGTATGTCTTGCATGGGTATATTACCTTGATTTAAACAATCCCTCACTTTGGGGCATTTAGGTTATTTACAAGGATTGTGTGTGTGTCAGGGGAGGTGTGTGTAATAAACAGCTCTTCAGTGACTGTCCTCTTGCCCTCATACCTTTGCACGTCCTCATTTATTGCCCTTGAATAGGTTCCTAGAAGTGGAGTTGTTCGAAATCGAGTTATTTGTAGGGAGGTGGATGGACCTAGAGTCTGTCATACAGAGGGAAGTAACAGAAAGAGAAGAACAAATACCGTATGCTAACACACATATATGGAATCTAAAAAAAATGGTTCTGAAGAACCTAGGGGCAGGACAGGAATAAAGATGCAGACGTAGAGAATGGACTTGAGGACCCGGGGAGGGGGGAGGGTAAGCTGGGACGAAGTGAGAGAGTGGCATGGACATACATACACTACCAAATGTAAAATAGATAGCTAGTGGGAAGCAGCCGCATAGCACAGGGAGATCAGCTCGGTGCTTTGTGTCCACCTAGAGGGGTGGGATAGGGAGGGTGGGAGGGAGACGCAAGAGGGAGGGGATATGGGGATGTATGTATATGTATAGCTGATTCACTTTGTTATAAAGCAGAAACTAACACACCATTGTAAAGCAATTATACTCCAATAAAGAAGTTAAAAAAAAAAAAAGTGGAGTTGTTGGCTTCAGGAGAACGCATTTTTTTTTGGCCGCATGCAGCATGTGGGATCTTAGTTCTCCCACCAGGGATTGAACCCATGCTGCCTGCAGTGGACGCGCGGAGTCTTAATCACTGGACCGCCAGGGAAGTCCCAGGAGAATGCAGTTTTAATCAATTTATTACTGATTCAATAAATTGCCTCCCAGAGAGCTCTCCTGGTCATACCCTATTAGTAGTGTAAAAGAGACAGATGCGTTCCACTCTAGCAGGCTGGATTTTTTTTTTTATCTTTTTTTTTTATTGCGGTAAAATGTACACAACATGTGATGTACCATCTTTTTTAAAATTTTATTTTTTTTTTATTTTGGTTTTTTGGCCGTGAGGCATGTGGGATCTTAGCTCCCCGACCAGGGATTGAACCTGCACCCCGCCCCCCCCCGCATTGGAAGGTGAAGTCTTAACCACTGGACCACCAGGGAAGTCCCTGACCATTTTTAAGTGTGCACTTCACTGGCATTAAGTGCTTTCACATTGTTGTACAATCATCACGGCCATCCATCTCCAGAACTTTTTCAGCAGGCAAGTGGTTTCTGTTTTTGTTTTTTTAGTCTTTGCAGTTTGATGCTGAAAAACCTCTCATTGTTTTAGCTCACAGTTCTTTTTTACTGAGAAGGTGCAACTTGCTGTCAAGTGCTGTGGACACTTTTGTGTCTCTGTGCTCTCTGCAGTCTTCAGCGTCCTCGGAGCCGCTAGAGGCTCTGGACAGCTCCCTCCTTGAAGCTTTGAGCTCCCGGGCTTGGTGTTGGCCGTCTTCCCTGGCTTCCCTCCCGCTTGCCCAGCTTGCCCAGCTTGCCCACCTCTGCTCCACCTGCCCTTTCAATGCGCACTGTTCGCAGTTTTCCCTCTGCTGCCTTTGAGCTGTTGTTCTTCAGGGTTGCTCTTCCCTGCCCCGTCCTCCTGAGGCCTGCTCCATCCCAGCACACTCTGCCGCTGTTGTTGGAAAATATACATAACGTAAAGTTCAGCATTAAAAAAATTTTATTTATTTATTTATTGTTGGCCACGCCACGCAGCTTGTGGGATCTTAGCTCCCCGACCCTCGCCCCCTGTGGTGGAAGCTCGGAGTCTTAACCACTGGGCTGCCAGGGAAATCCCAAAGTTTAGCATGTTAACCACTTCTAAGTGTGTTTGCAATTCAGTCGCATGTAGAACGTTCACAGTGTTGTGAGCCTGTTACTGCTGCCCCTCTCCAGACCTTCTTCATCGTCCCAAACAGAGGCTCTGTACTTGTTAAGCAGTAACGCCCCATTCTCTCCGGCCCCCAACCCCTGGTAATCATCATTCTACTCTCGGTCTCTATGCATTCGGCTGTTTGATTCATATAAGTGGGATCATATAGTATTTGTCCTTTTGTGTCTGGCTTATTTCATTTAGCAGCATATTTTCAGGGTTCATCTGTGTTGTGGTATATGTCAAAATTTCATTCCTTTTTATGTCTGAATAGTATATTCCATTATATGTATGTAACCCATTTTGTTTATCCATTCATCTGTTGGTGGACATTTGCGTTGTTTCTACCTTTCGGCCATTGTGAATAACGCAGCTATGAAGATTAGTGTACGAGTGTCTGTTTGAGCCCCGGATTTCAGTTCTTTGGGGGTATATACCTAGAAATGGAATAGCTGGATCATACGGTAATTCTGTGTTGAACTTTTTGAGGAACTGCCAACTGTTTTCCACAGTCCCAGCACACTTTTTGAATAAATGACCAGAAGAGATGGCACCTGAGGCTCCCCAGGCTGAGGGACTCTGCCATGCAGGGAACCTGGACCTGAGAGTCTAGAGAAGAGGATTCAGGCAGGGGGACTGGGACAAGAACCGTTCCCTAAGGCATGTAGAGCTTGACTGTGTAACCTACCGTCTGCCTGTCGTAGTTTACTCTTCTAAGCAGTGGCTTCTGTAGCTTTTTAAAGAAGGTAGCCTGAGAGAGAGCTGCTGTTGGGCACAGAAGCAAAGACAGTGGCCAAGACAAGGGGGCAGGAAGGCTCTGGGCTGTAGGTAGACTCTCAGTCAGACTCTCGGTCTCTACCAGCAGGCACCATTGTCCGGAAGCAGCCAAGGGGCTTCCAGCTGCACAAGAGAAGTTCTGGAAGGATCCAGAGCTCTCTTCTTGTAGCTCAAGCCTCTGTGAGGTGGTCAGAGTAGCTTGGAAGCAAAGCAAGAACAGTAGACATGCTCTTGAGGCACTGGGGACTTCCATAACCACCTCTCCCCAGCCCACAGGGATGCTGAGTTTCAACTCTGTCCAGGCCACTCCAGACAAGGGGAGAATGGCAGAGCCCAGGAGAACATCTTCCTAGTCTTTGAGATATGACCTGCCCACAGTCTACAGCTTTGCTTGTATCTCCCAAGGTTGCCTTACCTGAAAACCCTTTGCTTCGGTATTTACTGAACTCCTTCCTTGCCTCTCTCGAAACCTCCATTTTCTGTGTTTTCAATATTTCTAAAAGCATTAAAAAAATTCTCCGTTCATAAGAGACCCTGAAATAGGCAGCCTAGTGTGAGGTGGGTTCCTCCCTGGGACAGCAATGACCCAAGTAAGACAGTGGAGGCCCAGAGTGGGCACACATTCTGTCTGTCTACCTAGGGTGTAGGTCACCTTCATCAAGTACACCATTGTCCCGCTAGAGATGTGTTAGGTATCTGTTAGCCTCTACTTCATGCCCACTGGGAGGGCTGGAATAAAAAAGACAGACAATAACGAGTTCTGGGAAGGATGCAGGCACGTTGGAATTCTCAGACAGTGCTGGTGGGTATGCAGAATGGTTTAGCCTCTTTGGAAATAAGCCCGGCAGTTCCTCAGAAAGTTAAGCATAGAGTTACCATATGACTCTTTCACTCTTAGGTATAAACCCGAGAGCCAAGAAAACACATGGCCACATAAATCTAGTACACAGATATTCGTAGCAGCATTATTGATAATAGCCAAAAGGTGGAAACAGTACAAGTGTCCATCGACTAATGAATGGAGAGACAAAATGTAGTGTATCCATACAATGGATTAATATTCAGCCATAAAAAGGAATGAAGTACTGATATATGCTACATGAGGGATGAACCTTGAAAACATGGTGCTCAGTGTAAAAAGCCAGACACAGAAAGCCACATACTGTGATTCCATGTATATGAAATGTCCAGAACAGGCAAACCCATAGAGACAGAAGGTAGATCAGGGGTTGCCTGGGGCTGGAGGTGGGGAGAATGGAGTGACTGCTAATGAGTGTGAATGGGGTTTTGGGGGTGATGAAAATGCTCTGAAATTAAATAGTGGCGATGGCTGTACAATGCTGTAAGTAAACTGAAAACCACTGAACCATACACTTTCAAAGGGTGAGTTTTATGATATCTGAATTATAGCGCAATGAAAATAATTTTAAAATTATCCATGAAATTTAAATTTCGCCAGTTCTGTATTTGCGTATATGTATGTGTGTGTCCGTGTGTGTGTGCGCGCGCACCAAATCTGGTGACTCTATACTTGCCACCTATTTTTGTAGAAAATTGTGTATTATAATACACACATAAAATATCTATTAGCCTGAGAGACCAACTGATAGATAGTGTAAATGAATACATCAGCAGTGCTTTTTTGAGGTATGTCTGCACCTTTGGTTTTGTATTTTACACCTTTTGCAATTGACTTGGCAAGTTACCAGCCTCTTCACACCATGCGATTCTAGTTTTACACGAGTGGTTCCTAGGAAAACAAAAAGAGCTTTTTCCCCCTGAACCCAAATTCAGAGTGGTAAGCTATATACTTAACCGCAGTTGGTTTCTAGAACTGGTACTAGGATCCCCCTTGCTGCTACCCAGGAACCCAAAAGACAAAAATGAACCACAAAACCAGTTTGCCATAGTTAGTACTAATTTGCCAGTAAAGGAAAAAATAAATCCCAGACTTCTAAATTTTTTAAGCTATAAAATTTTTTTTTTAATTGTGAAAGTGCACAGTTATTCTTTTTGAAGATTCTCTTTTGTTTAATTTGCTGATGATAACAGGGAGAGAGAGCTAGGTCTCTTTGGGCATATTGAGCTGTCTAAGGTGGAAAAGGGGATTGTCTTCCCTGCAGTGATGTCTCACGCGTGTAATTAATATATTATCATAATATTCCTTTAACTGGCTGCTATTACTAACAAAAAAGCACTTTGCAGGACCTCCCTGGCGGTCCAGTGGTTAAGACTCAGTGCTTCCAATGCGGGGGGCATGGGTTCAATCCCTGGTCAGGGAACTAAGATCCCACATGCTGTGCAGTGTGGCCAAAACGTTAAAAAAAAAAAAAAAAAAGGAAAGAAAGAAAGCACTTTGCATATATTATCACATTTAATCTAAACAGTCCCTTGAGGTGGTTCTGTTAATGTTGAGGGAAGGGACTTGGCCAAGGTTACACAGATGATCAGGTCCTCCTAGGGAGCATGTACTGTTCCACAGTCTGAACTAGTCTCCCCGTTACTCTTTTTTTTTTTAATAAATTTATTTATAAGTTTATTTACTATTTATTTTTTGGCTGCGTTGGGTCTTGGTTGCTGTGCACGGGCTTTCTCTAGTTGTGGCGAGCGGGGGCTACTCTTCGTTACGGTGCTCGGGCTTCTCATTGCGGTGGCTTCTCTTGTTGCAGAGCACAGGCTCTAGGCATGTGAGCTTCATTAGTTGTGGCTCGCAGGCTCTAGAGCGCAGGCTCAGTAGTTGTGGTGCACGGGCTTAGTTGCTCTGTGGCATGTGGGATCTTCCCGGATCAGGGCTCGAACCCATGTCCTCCGCATTGTCAGGTGGATTCTTAACTACTGTGCCACCAGGGAAGTCCCCGCCGTCCCACCACCACGCCCCCCACTTACTCTCAACAAAGAGAAGCAGCATGATTTTGTGGAGCCTCCCTCCTCTTCTTCAGCTTTGTCTCTGACAGGTAAAAAGAGCCAAGAAAGGAACTAGAATCAAACCCAAACCCTCTTATGTTCCTGACGCGAAATAAGGACTGTTAAGTCGTTTTGGTATATATTTCATATGTCCATCACTTTGTTTTCCTTTCCCGATAAAGGTTGGGCTACATGGTGGCTTCCAATATGATACGAAGCCAACTGGATTTTTGGAAAGCTCTGTCAGCCTGAATGACCCTGAGGACTCTTGAGCTCCCCTGCTCTTTCCTGGCTCCCCTGCTGCTTTCCTGACCCCTGTCCTTCATCTCTAAGGGTGGGTCCTCTTCCTACCCCTGTCCTGGGTGTCCCCCAGCTGGGTTGTCCCTCTCCTCCTCTCTGCCTGTGTACTCACCCTGCGTGGTTTCATCCACCTGTGATTTCTGCTCAGCTGCTGCAGTGGGTTCCCCAGTCTAGTCTTCTAACCTTGAAGAGTCACCCTGAAAAGGGGTCCCATTTGCCTTCTTTTTTTAAAAAAAAAAAAAATTATTCATTTATTTGGCTGCGCCGGGTCTTAGTTGCGGCACTCGGGATCTTTAGTTGTGACATGCAGGATCTAGTTCCCTGACCAGGGATCGAACCCAGGCCCCCTGCATTGGCAGCGTGGAATCTTAACCGCTGGACCACCGGGGAAGTCCCCCATTTGCTTTCTAACATCTCTTACAGATGGTCCACAGGCAAGGTCCACTCGTCATGACTCACGTTTCCTCTCAACTGCCCAAGCCAGAAAACTTGGGTCTTTTTCCCTCTTATCCTTTTCTACACTTGATCTTTAAAAAAAACCAGCTTTACTGAGATAAAACTCATGCACCGTACAAGTTTACTTATATAAAATATACAATTCATTGATTTCTTTTTACTATATTCAGAGCTTGTACAATCATCAACACAGTCTAATTTTAGAACATTTTTCCCTCCTCAAGGAAACCCAGAACCTGTTACCAGTCACTCCCCATTCCCCCCATTTTATGTTTACTGTAGATGAATACAAAAGCCCTCAACATTTAAAATTGAGAACATTATTTTTCCAGTCTTATAAGAAAATCATATCTGCTTAATTAGGAATGATGTTGCCAAGTCATACCCTCATCGCAGACGCAGAATAAAGTCTTCTCTATTTTGTTTGCATTGCAGTGTAACAGGAAAATCTATGTGCACAGATGTGTTACAGCAAAAGGAAGAACACAGACTGCTCCTTCGGCAATATTTTGCACTCTCTTGAATTAGCCGTGCCAGGAATCGTTAATCGTTATGACTTGGCCGCTTGCCACCTGACTTTTTAGAAATCATCACTTGGATGTTTTCTGGTTCTTGGCTTTTGGTGTTCCTAGCAGGTGAATCATAAAACTCTGCTTTTTGTTTTAAAACTCCCATTTATCACCATAGATTCAGGTGGAATGACCTTTTTTAGTATAAATGTTCAATAGACCACATATAGAGTAAAATCACAAATGTATGTTGAAATCCTAGGATACCTTCCGTAGATGAAATATCATGCACAGAAGGTGCCTGTTGATTCGGTGGCTGGTTTGTAAGTGCAGGTGACATGCCCATGTGCAACTCAAAAGACGGGCATTGGTGCATCACCTGTGACCCAGCAGTCTTGAGTAGAGAACACAATCTCTTAATGATGATATCCCATAATTATGAGAACAACTACCCAAGTGCATTTAACATTTTTCCTACATATATATTTCTTAGACTGTATTTGGAAGAGAAAATAGCTTTGACATAAATTTTCCACTGAGCACAGTTGGAGACGGTGGCCCCCAAGATAAAGACCAATTTCCTTAGTGTGTCTTTCAGAATCCATGGCTATCTGGCTTCAGCCCACCCTCAGGCCTCATCTCTTCTTTTAAACCTATTTATTTATTTCGGCTGCACCGGGTCTTTGTTGCGGCATGCAGGATCTTTCAGTTGCGACATGCAGACTCTTAGTTGCGTCGTGCATGTGGTATCTGGTTCCCCGACCAGGGATCAAACCTGGGACCCCTGCATTGGGAGCATGGAGTCTTAGCCATGGGAATTCCCCAGGCCTCATCTCTTGCCACCCACTCCTGTAGCCACAAATAATACTTGCCAGTCTCTGAATATACCTCTCATGTCTGCAGAGTCATTTTCCCCTCACCTGCTAAACCCAGATTTGCTGGACTCTGGACCCGGGGTAGAGGGGGACGTTTGGAGGAGGGGGAGGAATTTCTGTGCAGGAGTAGAAGGGTGCTGTTTGAACACGAGATGGTCTTGCAGTGTTGCTGGTGAGTGTTATTTTCTTCCTTGATCCCGTCCTTGGTCTCATCTTCCCATCATATGTTTACCTATCCTGCATCCTCAGAGAAGCCCCTCACCCACCCCATACAAATACTTGCCTTCCATCACAGATTTGCTTTTCTGAAATTCTGCCTCTCCCCTCCCCGACCACTGGGATCCTCACCCACTGCTCTGGGCCCACCACCCCTTTTGAAGAGTACGGACCCTTTTCCAAAGCACATGGCAATGGACCTCATGGGCCCTCTGGGGCAGCCCTCAGCCTGTGAACCAGTCCCAGAACTTATGCAAACCCACATCACAGGAAACCCGCAGGAGAACGTGGGTTGAGAGCTCCTGAAAAACTGTCAAGCCCTCTATGATAAAGGTAGTGTCATCAAGAAAGCCTGTCAGTGTTCATCAGGGGTACTTTCCTCATTCTGTTCCGTGATGTAAATGTGACCCAAAAAGGGAATCCCTAGTCAGTGGAGTACGAAGATTTGTGACAAATGTGACTTATGTGATATCTCTCACTTATCAGCTCTGTTAATCTGGGCAGTTTTGGGGCAGATGGAAATCACTTCAATAGAATGGGTCTGCTGTGACCCCCTTCAAGGGGCTCAGACCAGACAAGGAGATGAACTTCTGGCTAAGGTCCATCAGGTGCAGGTTTTCCCCAGGGAGTTGCTGGTCCATTGTTCTAACAGGGTTTATGGAATGGTTTCTGTGTCCCCACTGATGGGTAATACTGCCTACATCATATACTTAATTCCTTGGACTTCTGCTTCTAGATTCTGTCTGTTCCATTAGTCTGTCTATTTCTTTGCTCATAGCTCTTCATTTCATTTGCTGTAACTTTATAATAATACATTTCAATATCTGCCTACATTATGGCTAAACCTCCTCATTGCTCTTCATCTTCAGAATTTTCTTGGCTGTCCTCTCATGTTGAGTTTTCCACATGAATAACCCTGTCTAGCTCTAAAAATAATTCTGTTGATATTTGTATTTTGTTAAATGTATGTATGTATTTAGGGGTAATTAACATCTGCGTATATTACTTTTCTCATTTAAGAACAGGATGTCTTATTTATTAAAGTTTTCTTTTGTATGCCTGAGAAGTTATCTTTACTTTTTCTGTGCAGATCTTGCTTACTTTTTAAATTGATTCCTAGAAATTGTATCTTTTTGGCTGCTACTCTAGATGGGATCTTTTAAAATCTATTATATTGTCTCTCTGGTTGTTTGTATATATAGAAAGGCTATTGATGTTATTTTTTTTGTTAGTAATTTTGTACCTAGTCACCTTGCTGGATTTCATTATTCCTATTCACTTTTTCAATTGATTTTCTTAGGTGTTCTAGATGTGTGATACTATTATCTGCAAATAATGGTAACTTTATTATGGGGATTTTGTGTGAAAGTAGAACTACAGTATACTTGTGAGTTTGGTAGATTCTTTGCATGAAAGAATTGTGCTAAACCTTTTGTCCATTATCTCCTTTTTCCCCCAGATCTTTTTCCTAGGCTCAGGGATTTGACCCTGCCAACTAGGGGCCTGTTGAGCATCTAGAATGAGGGCTGACAGCCTGATGAGCCCATGCTTCTGTTCCCTCGTGACAGGTGCTCAGTCCAGGGCCTGCATCCTGAGAGCACAAATTAGACGTCTCAAGATGCTATGGTAGGGGACTTCCCTGGTGGTCCAGTGGCTAAGACTCCGTGGTCCCAATGCAGGGGGCCTGGGTTTGATCCCTGGTCAGGGAACTAGATCCCACATGCCGCAACTAAAAGATCAAGCAGGCTGCAACTAAAGATCCCGCCTGAGGCAGTGAAGGTCCCACGTGCTGCAACTAAGAACTGGCACAGCCAAATAAATAAATATTAAAAAAAAAAAGAGAGAGAGAGAAAGATAACTACCTTGCCCAAGTTTAAAAAAAAAAAGAAGAAAAGATGCTATGGTAGAACTCAAAGGACTAGTGGGAGCCTTTCTGGCGAGTCAGGGGGGAAGGATATTTTAGCCCCAGTGAAGGGCGTGTGCATGGTCATGTGAAAATGCAGGTGCTTTGGAAGTGCTAGCAGAAAAGCAGCAGAGCCTGTGTGGTGAGGGGACAGGGACAGGTGCTCAGGGGTCTGTGGATCATTCTGATGCACTTGGAGCTGGTCCTGTGGGGCATAGAGCCAGGGAAGGTCTTTGAAGCCGGGTGGGCAGTGCCACGCCCATCGAGCTTGGGGCTGCTCCTTTCTCTTGTGCTGTATGCATGGTGTGTGGAAGGATTCAAGAGTCAAGCCAGGTAAGCTCATTAGGGCATCCTCTGAGACTCTGAAACATGTCTAAATGTCTGTAAGGTAATGTCTGAACGGTTTGTTTTAATTCAAAGCAGGTAGAAGCAGGAATAATAAGAATCATGAGGTTTTACAGGTTCCTGTCAGGAAAAGCCTGGTGAACCTTGCAAGTGAGGGATTATCATAAATTAAACTATCATTTTTATTTTATTTTTTCTGCAAAAAGTAGTCATGCCAGTTCTTTGCAGAATCATTTCACATGGAGCCAGAAATCGTTCAAAGGGGGAGTGGTCTGTCTGCCGAGTGTTTTTCATATTCCAGGCATATGTCTGTTTCACAGTGTCTAATTATTCTTGGGGACAATTACTGTCAGGTTCCAAAATGTGTTCAGTGAGCAACAATTGGTGTTTATTCAGCTCTAAAAAGACTATGCAAGGGAACGGTAGGTTGTTATTGTCTGCCTAAAGAAACGTTCTGCCATCCGGAAACATCTGCTTTCTATTTAAAGCACTGAAGAAGGAATGGGAGTATATTTGAAATATACTCCCTAAGCATCAAACACCAAAGAAAGGAGAATAAAATTGGGTATGAAGGTAATTTCTGTTCTCTGATACACACTCTCTTCAGCTTTTCCCTGCTGGGAAGGAAAGGTGTCCTCTTGGCTTGGAAAGTTCTGCTTCTCTTGAATTTTTCTATTTATACTGATTTGCACACTTCCAGGAACTGACTTCTGTGTCCTAGTTCCAGCTCTTTTAGTTTCTCAGGTAGGGCAAGGTGCTCTTTCAGAGTTGGGGTCTGCTTTCTGTATTTTGTGGTGAGGTTTGTTCTCTGATTTTGCTCATAAAGATGTAAAGATTTGCTGTCCACGTTGCCTGAAATCACCCTGTGACCTTCAGTTTTCTACGTGGAGAGTGCTGCCCACTCACAGCTCTGTCCAGAGGGTTTTAACCCTCTGAGAACATATACAGTCTGCTTGGGGTGCAGTAAATTTTCTGTGAAGGTCAATATGTTAGTTACCTATCATTGTGTAATCAAGTGCTACAAATTTAGTAGCTTAAAACAAAACACATTTCTGTGTATATCCTGGACAATTGTTGAAGCAAAGAATTAACGGGTTAGAGGGCTGTAGTCTAAATCAAAATATGTGGGTCTGCTCTCATCATTATAACCCCTTTTGGCAATAAAAAAAAAGGATAAAATATATCTGCATTGCCTTTACCTGGTTTTGAAAGCAGAGTGGTTATGACCTGAAAGGGAATTTATAGGCAATGGGTTTGAAAGCAGGCTGAAGGCCAAGATTTCAGAGACAAAGGTAGGTTACTTCAAGCACTTCTGATAAGTGCCAGTAGATATTTATAAAGTACATCTAGAAAGATATATTCAAAAACTACATAAGTGTTTCCTCTGGAGAGAACTGAAGGCATAGAGACAGGAGAGAGTTGTGCCTTTCACTGTATGCCCTTTGGTGTCATCGAAATTTTGTACCATGTTCACATATTATCTATTGAAAAACTGTTAATTAAAAAAATAGGAGACCTGATTCCTACTCACAGAAAAACAAAAACAAACAAAAAAACACATTTCTGTGAGTCAGAAGTCTGGGAATGGCTTAGCTAGGTCCTCTGCTTCAGGGTCTCTTAGGAGGTGTCATCAAGGTGTCAGCCAGGAGTGGGGTCTCATCTGAAGGCTCGAGTGTGGACAGATAAGCTTCTAAGCAGTTGTTGGCAGAATTTCAGTTCCTCAAGGATATTGGACTAAGGGCCTCCGTTTTTCTCTGGCTGAAGGTCACCCTCTCTGGCTGGAGTTGCTGTGGGATGGTCCTCCCCAAAATGGCAACTTGCTTCAGCAAAGCCAGCAAGAGAGTCAGTCAAGGGAGTCTGCTAGCAAGACAGAAGTCACAGTCCTCTGTCACTTGCTCAAAGTGACCTCCTGTCACCTTCACCATATTCTGTTGGTTAAAAGCAAGTGACAGGTCCCACCCATGCTCACAGGGAGGGGATTACACAGGGGATCCCAGGAGTCACATCAGAACTGCCTACTACAGACAGGTATTATTTTAGGAAGAGAGTATAATGGCTAAGGGGGGGGGGTTGTCTGTGTCACTTAGAACTGACTTCAAAGCTCAGATCTGCCACTTACTAACTGTGTAACCCAAGGCCAAGGTCCTTGGCCTCTCTGAGCCCCATTTCCCCACCTGGATCCCCATAGGATCATTGGGATCTTAAATGAGAGCTCATATGTGAAGCCTGGCAGATGGTAAATACTCAGTAAATATTAGTTGGCTTTAAACTAAATATCAGCTAAATATTAACTGGCTTTTCTTTCCATCCCCCCCTTTTTTTTTCTTTTTCTTTAAATACCATTCGATTTTTGAATTTTAGAAGAATAAAATAGAACTCTCCAGTGGCCAAGGACTTGGTTATTCACATGGAAATCCCAGTACTGTGGGTAGTTTTCTGGACCCAAAGCTGTGCCAAGCTGGCCTCCAGGTCCCCAGGCCTGAGGATCGCAGGTCTTTGACCTCAGAAGGTCTGTGGCTCTTCCCGTAGTGCCCACCCTCAGCATGGGGTCTGTGGGTCTCCCTTCCTGGGTCACTGTGCTGTCTCCACGCTGGAGCAACCACTTCCCCTGCAGAGGCCTGACCACGGGACCAGGGCTGCAGCCACTGAGGGTATGGCCAGCTGAGCCAACCGTGTCTCCCAACGTCCTTGCATTTCTGGTTGGGGTCCCGCCATGGCGTCACTCCATCCCCAGAGCTGAGCGGACAGATTTGGAGATGGGGTCCTTCTTGTCTGCATGCTCACCTTGACCTGAATCATGGGAAGCAGATGACTTGTGGCTTTGGCTTATCCGTGGTCAGAAATCTCTACCAGCTTCTCTTGTCTCCCTGTCCCTCCCCCACCATCCCTCTCCACCTTGCTTTCCTCACTCCCTCGCTCCCGTAGGCCTCAGGCACACAGAGCACTTTCAGAAGGTCGCTGCTTGACCACCACAGGCTGCTGTCTGTCCTGACCAGAGCACCTCTGCCTCTCCATGCCCCTCCCCCCAGCCTTTGCACCCAAAGATCCTGTTCTCTGTCCCTCTGTTGTCCCCTTCACGCTGTGGAAGGATGTCTTGAAGTCGTTTCCGTCATTCTGGAGGAGAGATGACAGCTGTAGGGGTGACTTCTTCCATTATTTCTAGAGTGTCTGATAATGTCTAATGTGAGTATCTCCCCAGATTCCTAGAGGATAAAAATCACCTGTAGCTCTTGTTAAAAATAGAGCTACCCAGGCCCCATCCCTGGACAGCCAGGTTCCTGCCGGGATAGATTGGGGCCCAGGAATTTGTATTTTTACTAAATGCCCCAGCTAATTCCTCTCAGAGGTTGAGGAAACACTGGTCTAAAGGTCCTAAAACCTAGACCCAGTCCCTCTTCCCCGGTGTGGAGAACACAAGGGAAGAACCGAAAGTCTGGCTCCTTCCCCTGGAAGGGCTCCTGGGTGACCATGGGTCCCTGCCCAGCTCGTAGTGCTCTGTAAAAGAGAGGCAGAGATTTTAGCATAATTCAAGTCCTTTTTTTAAATTGAGGTATAATTGACATATTAACATTATTTTGTTTCAAGTGCACTACGTAATGATTCAATATTTGTACACATTGCATAATTCGGTTCTTTTAAAAACCTCTTCTGTATTCCTGCCCTTTCAATTGCTCCCTCCTCTTAAATATGCAGAAGAATTCCCTGTGAGCAAGTGCTTTCTTTTATGGTGCTGTACTTGGATGATTAGCAAAACATGGTGCCAGGGCTGCAGTAGCACAGCTGGGGGATGCAGATGTCAGGCTTCCCCACGTGGGTTGATTAGGAGGGCTGGTATTCACAGGCACACACGTTCCCCCACGGGCTGGCCCCTCTCGACAACAGATGCAGGAAATTACAGTGAGAATATTCCTTTTGTTTCTACAGCTGTTACCCTGCGGCTGGAAGGGTGTTGATTTAGCATTGAGTGGGTGGGTGAACTTGGTCACTGTTGAGGGAAGACAAACGCCCTAGTGATCCACACCCCAGAGGCTCTTGCCCAGCTCCTGGGACCTAGAAGGGAAGCTTCAGGGGGCTAGGAATGCTGGGCTGTGTCCGTCTGGAAGGCTGGATTCTAGTAACAGCTGCATTGAGGTAGCAGGAAGAGCATGCCCTTGGCTTTTATTGATTCAGAGAAATAGTCATGAAAAAGTTTCTGCGTTTATCTACATCCACAACTGATGGTTAATGCCAGTATTCATGGTGTTATTCAGTATTCCTTGCATGAGGCTCAAATAAATAGTAATTTGCTTTTCTAGGAAAAGGTTTCTCTCTTTAATGAGCCTTCTTCTATAGCCAGGATGGGTTGAAAGACAGCTTTACCTAAAACCACTCCATTGAGAGACGGGAACACTTAAAATTCACTTTTCCTTTTGATCTTATTTTTTGTTTCTGCTTGGGTGTCCTCTTATGTCATCTCTTTGACATTATGAGGATTAAAAAAATTTAATTTTTCTGATTTTGATTTAATTTTATACCTCTAATAAGTGCTTATTAAATCTATAGTATTTTATGAATGATGGGATTATTTTCACATCCTGCTGGCTTCCCCCCACCCATTTTGTCTTATTTTGGACCACTTAAAAGGATTTTCAAGCCAGTTTGCCTGAAGACCCTTTCTTCAAAAATAATTATATTAAAAAAAATTATATTTTGTAATGAGTCTATGATTTATTTTGTGTTACTCTGTGAAGTAGATACCTTAAAATATGAAATGCAGTGAAATCCATTACAATTTTTTTTTTTTGGTAGCTATATATATATATATTTTTTAACATCTTTATTGGGGTATAATTGCTTTACAATGGTGTGTTAGTTTCTGCTTTATAACAAAGTGAATCCGTTATACATATACATATGTTCCCATATCTCTTCCCTCTTGCGTCTCCCTCCCTCCCACCCTCCCTATCCCACCCCTCTAGGTGGTCACAAACCACCTAGCTGATCTCCCTGTGCTATGCGGCTGCTTCCCACTAGCTATGTATTTTACGTTTGGTAGTGTATATATGTCCATGCCACGCTCTCACTTTGTCACAGCTTACCCTTCCCCCTCCCCATATCCTGAAGTCCATGCTCTAGTAGGTCTGTGTCTTTATTCCCGTCTTACCCCTAGGTTCTTCATGACCTTTTTTTTTCCCCTTAGATTCCATATATATGTGTTAGCATATGGTATTTGTTTTTCTCTTTCTGACTTACTTCACTCTGTATGACAGACTCTAGGTCCATCCACCTCACTACAAATAACTCAATTTCGTTTCTTTATATGACTGAGTAATATTCCATTGTATATATGTGCCACATCTTCTTTATCCATTCATCTGTCCGTAGACACTTAGGTTGCTTCCATGTCCTGGCTATTGTAAATAGAGCTGCAATGAACATTTTGGTACATGACTCTTTTTGAATTATGGTGAAAGGAATCCAAATCGGAAAAGAAGAAGTAAAGCTGTCACTGTTTGCTGATGACATGATACTATACATAGAGAATCCTAAAGATGCTACCAGAAAACTACTAGAGTTAATCAGTGAATTTGGTAAAGTAGCAGGATACAAAATTAATGCACAGAAGTTTCTGGCATTCCTATACACTAATGATGAAAAATCTGAAAGTGAAATTAAGAAAACACTCCCATTTACCATTGCAACAAAAAGAATAAAATATCTAGGAATAAACCTACCTAAGGAGACAAAAGACCTGTATGCAGAAAATTATAAGACACTGATGAAAGAAATTAAAGATGATACAAATAGATGGAGAGATATACCATGTTCTTGGATGGGGAGTTGCCTTTTAAGCAAATTTCTCATTAGGCCAATTGCCCCGCAGCCTCAGGGTGTTGGGTTTCAGTAACTACTCCGCTGGTGTCTCTTTTTTTCTCCTCTCTTCCCTTTTTTTATTTTAATTGTTCTCAGGCCTATGTATCTTTCTCCATAAATGATTAAAATCTTAGGTGGCTTAGAAATTATAAATTATACATAAAGTTCCATCAACTCATTCGCCTATCTCTCCTCTTGCAGAGAACAGCCCATCTTCACCACCCGAGCCCACGTTTTCCAGATCGACCCCAACACCAAGAAGAACTGGGTGCCTGCGAGCAAGCAGGCCGTCACAGTCTCCTACTTCTACGATGTCACAAGGAACAGCTATCGGATCATCAGTGTGGATGGAGCCAAGGTACCATCTCGCCGGCTCACTTGAAGTCACTTATTTTCATCAAAAGCAATAGGATACATTTGAAAAGTGGAGGGAAAAGGGTGCACCCCAAAACCCGCCACCTTAACAGAGATGTTATTGTTATCATGTCTTTATAATCACAGATCCCGCTTTTTTCTTTTTTCATTTAAAATTATGGCCAATTAAAAAAAATTTCCCTGTTAGCACGCTGTCTTCATAACTAGCATTTTAATGCTATTTTAATAATTCCACCAAGGACCTATAATGTCCTTAATCTCTCCCCTTATGGTTAGCTACTGAAGTGGCTTCCAGTTTTTTACTATTATAGATAATGAGCATCTTCATGAAACAGATAACCTCATTTGGTCATCATGCCTATTGCTTTTTGGATATGTCCTTAGGATAGATTTATGGAAGTAATGTTATAGGTCAAGATATTAACGCTTTATGGCTCTTGATGGTTATTACCAAATGGCTTTCCGAAGAGTTCTGTCTTCCAGCATGTATGAGAATGCCAGTTTGTTGCACCCCCGACAGCATTGGGTATTGTAACTAGTCTGGTTTTGGTGTTATTAGGCATGGGAGTTGAATTTTATTAAATGGTTTTGGAGTATTTCTTGAGATAATTTTTTTCCTGGTGTTTTCATTATTCTGCTGTCTTCCTCAGTATTTTTGCCACATTATGATGGGAGCAGAATAAAGAAGGATTATCAGTAGACGTATCACCAAGTTTACAAAAGAAAAAAAAAGTAGACTTGATGCTTTATAGTTTCTTTTCTGTCTTTAATCTGTATTCATCCTGATGGACATTTTTACATGGATAATCTGCTCTCACCTGAAATTCAGTGTATCTGAAGCTGAATTCCCCTATTTGCCCTCTAAACCACCTCTCCATTTTCACTTCCCAGTCACTTGTTGCTGGAAGGAAGGAAGGGAGGGAGGGAGGGAGGGAGGAAGGAAGGGAGGGAGGGAGGAAGGAAGGAAAGAAAGAAGGAAATGGAAAAGCACAGTCATTCCCTTTTTAGTTGGTAGAATGAATCTGCCTTTGAAGTGTGTCACGTTTATACCTAATGCTTTGTTTCAAGGCCATAACTCTTGTCCTGGTACAGTCTTGCTCAGACTGTTGCAGTAGCCTTCTGACTGGCCTCCTCTCGCCTGCAATCTGCCCCTAGGTCAGCGTTCCTGGGGAGTTGGGTCAGGGCTGGGTAGAGGAATGGGGCCTGGCTGTGGGCTTCTCCCTCCACAACCCCACAACCACAGAGCAGGAGGCATGGGAAGCCTCCGCTGACCAGGGTTCTGATGAGCGCTCAGGAAGTGTAGAAGTGCCTGGTGCATAGTAGATGGGCACCTTGTGTTTGAGGATTGACTATCTGAGAGATGCCTTTATTATTTCTTTTCTTCTGGGAGACATGGTGATCTGGCGGTTGTATTACCACTTTCCTTCTCTGTGCTTTTGAGCTGGAATCTTCTCACCTCTTGCCAGGATGTTCTGCTAGCAGTGGTGAATCAAGCCGACTTGCTTTCTTTTATCTGTAGATTCTGTGAGTTCATCCGCCATCCCTTGAGATGGGTTTGCACTTCTGTCAGTTGAGTTATCCCAGGACAGAGTGGGCTTAAATACAGATAAAGTGCATTTTATCTGTATTTAAATACAGATAAAATGCACTTCCTTAGAGGAAGCGCTTTAGTCCTATTAGCTGGGCTTTGAGTAATTTGTCAATGTGTCCACTGCGTTGTACGGGTCTGCAGCTCCTGAAGTCTGTGACAGTGGTGGGGTCCGAGCCAAACGAGCTAGCTCTGAGAAATAAGGTGGGTGGAGGAGGGTGGGCTATCCCCCCGGCTGAAGAATAGAGCTAGTTCCAGCTCAGTGCGGGGGATCCATCAAGTTATGGAGTCACTTAAAAAGTGGGAATTGGGAACCTAGGCTGTGGGGTGCCACTGGAATCCAGCAATGGAGCCTGCGGCCCTCTGGCCACGCCTCCTAAGCGCCACACCACCTGGCATTCCAGGAGCCCACCCAGAGTTCCTGCTTTACTAGCGGGGCACAGGCACTGTGACGGGGCCTTGTTCAGCGAAAGGGAGTGTCCTGTGACAGAGCATCAGGCCCAGGGGAGTGGGTAGGGACCAGCCTTAGTGGTTTAGTCCCTGTGCCTGGCACTTGGGGCCGCGGGTGGGTGGCAACTGTCCTGCCCTGAGAACTGGAGCACAGAATACCAGACAATGGTCCCCAGGCCTCCTCAGCTCAGCTGGACCTTGCCTGGAGCTGCTCAGCAACAATGTGCAAAACCAACAGGCCGGGTCTCGGTCAGATCCTGTGCCTCCAGCCGCTCCACAGGTCAGGTGAGACATGGAGAAGGACCCCCGGATGGTGATTTCCCCAGAGTGGTAGCAGCTCTTGACACTGCCCGGTCTTCTGCACCTTCCTCCTCCCCACCCACGGCTGAGTTCCTGATCCCCCCAGCCCCAGCTTCTGCCCTGCCCCAATAATCCAGATGGATCTCCTTCCTCCCTAGGGGCTAGAGTAGGGCGCCGTCTGCTGACCTGATGCCAGTGCCGCGCTGTCCCAGGGCCCTTGTCCGCTGCCCCTCTGCATCCCACCCCTGCCTCTGGATCCTCATCCTTGCCTTCCACCACGTTGGGACAACCCCACTTTGTTTTAGGCCTTTGATTCCAAATGTTAAAGGAACTAAGATGACAGATGGTCAGATGCTTTTAGCCTTTGGGGTGGTGTCTTGGCTACACCTCTGACCTTGGGCAGTTCTAGGACCCCCGGTCCTGCCTCTCTCTCCTGGCCTGGCCATGTCACGTCTTCTGCTTGGTGCTTCTGGGCCAGCTGTCCCTCCCAAGGCGGGAGGCTGCTGCGGTCTGGAAGGGGAAGCCTGTTCTGCCCCTCCCAAATGGAGGAGTAGATGTGCTTCAGGAACAGGTTGCTGGTGTGGAAGGGACTTGGAGGTGGTTGCGAGCAAAGACCACAGTGGACTCGGCCGCTGAGTCAACCACGGGCAGCCCACAGAGCATGGGCCCCCCGTGAAGGGAGGAGGTGCAGCCAGCAGCTTTAGCAGCTATCGTTCCACACCAGGCATAACAAGCTCCTCTGCCCTGTCCGAGCGTTGGTCGTGCTCTACTTGGGGAAGGATGCGGGGGAGCCCTCTCCTTTCCCTGAGCGCCTTTGGTGCTGCTCATCGTAGGAAAAATCTGTGTGCAGACCTTTTCTTCCTTCTTCCAAGGAAAGTATTTCATGTGTCAGTCGCAGCTGCTGCTCAAGACATACGTGGGTGGGAATACTGTGGTGCGTAGCTCCAGCATTGCCTGGGGGGTTCTGTGGATCCACGTCTGCGTGTGTGGGGCTACCAGGAGACTGTGCTCTTCGAGGAACGGGCCTGGCCCATCTTTGGAGTCTCAGCATCAAGCTAGAGTGGGCCACGCCATAGACATGGGTGGGTGACGAGGTCAGGCCTGGCCACATCCTCTCCAGGCCTGCAGGAGGTGTGCCGTGTCCGCAGCGGGACAGTGGGCAAGAGTAGGATCACCGCCAAGAGGGAACCAGGACCAAAACCTCAGAATGTCACCCAGGGTCAGCCCTGTGCATGGACAGGTGGGAGCCACATGAGGGGTCTCCCAGCTTCCCAGAGCGCTGATGTGAGCCATCACATCACCGACAGCCGCAACCAACAGCCGTGTGACTGATGGTGAGTTTTTGTGCAGAACAGCCAACTCCATTTCCAGAGCATTTGTGAATTGAGCCGTCGCAGCACTTGATTTCATTGTGCTGTTGGCACTCTTTACAGACTGAGTTAATCATTGCCATCCTCGTGAGGAATTGCCTGCACCTGTGGACAAGACCTGCCTGGAGCAGGTGCTTCTCCCGGGTGCTCTGGATGGCTCCCCTGCCCTGGGTTCTCAGTTATTTATAGGATCCCAGAAGCCTATCTTGGAAGAGACCTTAGAGGTCATCCATTCTACAGATACTTAGCAGCACCCGCTGTGTTCTGCCTAATCACAACGGTTTGGAGGATATAAGCCTCTGAAACTCTGACTTGTTTGGTGTTTTGTCTGGGAATGTGAAATTGCTTTCAAGAACACAGTCAGGGTCCCCTCCTCCACCCATCAGTATAGTTTCCTCTTTTTTTTTTTGGTCATTGTTTGGTTTTTTTTTTTTGATGTGGACTTTTTTTTTTTAACATCTTAATTGGAGTATAATTGCTTTACAATGGTGTGTTAGTTTCTGCTGTATAACAGTGAATCAGCTATACATATACATATATCCTCCCTCTTGCGGCTCCCTCCCACCCTCCCTATCCCACCCCTCTGGGTGGTCCCAAAGCACCCAGCTGGTCTCCCCGTGCTATGCAGCTGCTTCCCACTAGCTATCTATTTTACATTTGTTTGGTGGTATGTAAATGTCATGCCACTCTCTCACTTCACTGATGTGGACCATTTTTAAAGTCTTTATTGAATTTGTTACAATATCGTTTCTGTTTTATGTTTTGGTTTCTTGGCCATGAGACACGTGGGATCTTAGCTCCCCAACCAGGGATAAAACCCACACCCCCTGCATTGGAAGGTGAAGTCCTAACCACTGGACCTCCAGCGAAGTCCTTAGTTTCCCCTTTTGGATAAATACAGAGCACCTTCTGTTAAAGGAGCAGACATATGGAAGGTTCTCAGCACACAGTAGGATTTTCGATGAATGTTGGTTTCTCTTCTTCCCTGACTATGGTTTTAAAAAACAAGAATAAAAGCATCTATTCATACCTTTTCTGGAAGCAGGCAACAAGTCTTTTAATTGCTGTAACATCCCCAGCCTCTTCTGCGTTCTGACTTCCATCTCCGTGGATTTGGGGACTTGCCCTGAATAGGAACCAGGGGGCCTGCCTCCAGCTTCCTCTGAAGCCGGAGCTGCACTAGGGACTGGAGGAGCTTAGCTTTTTGCTTCTTCCAGGTACCTCTTGGTTGCATGTGCTCTGTCCATTGTCTGAGAAGTGGGTTCCAGTGATCTGCAGGAACTGAGTCTTTTACTGGGGAGTCTCTTTTTCTTTTTTCTCCATGAACGTTTCAGAGAGAATTCACAAAAAAGAGGAAGCGGGTGGGCATAGGGGTCGGGAGCCCATATTAAAGGTTGTGCTTTAAAGCAGCCCCTTCATCCTTCTGAGCTTCACTTTCTAAGGGTGCTCCCCTGCCCCCCGCCCCCCCCCCAACCCGGCCTTCCCAAGTCCCCAGGGAGGCACCAGTTCTGGTCCTGCTGAGTCCGTCTGCTTCATCGAACACCCACGCTTGCCCTTTCTCTCCACACCCAAGGCCTCATTCTTCCTTGTTCCCTCCTGACTGTCCCTTCTGTATGCCTTCACTCCTCAGGCCCTGCCTTCGTGCTTCTAAAGTCATTTTCTACCCAGGCCTCTTCCCTTGAAACTCTGTCCCCTCTTGCTGGGTGACATCCTCCACTCCTGTGACCCCAGAGTCTGCTGAGCCTCCCCCCCTCTTACCTGAGGCCAGAAACCACAGGTCCAGCCACTTCCTCTGCCCCCAGCACAGTTTTCCAGTGTCCCCATTCACAGGGCACCGCCTTCCCTTTTCACAAGCTTCTGCTCACACGGGGGATTCGTCTCCCTGACAGCTTTGTTATAGCTTTGCATGTTTTTTATTTTTAACTGTTTATCTGTGCCATTTAATGTCTGATAACAAAGCAAATACTCATGTACCCAACACCCAACTGAGGAAGTCTGTCCTTTACTAGTCCTTCAGAAGTCCCTTTCTGGACCTCTCCCTAATAGAGGCACCTGCCGTCCACCCTGCAAGAGGTTACCACTGTCTTGAAATTCGTGTTAAACATTCCCTTGCCTTTCTTTATACTTTTGCCACTTGTGTATCTATCCCTAAGCCAGAGGTTGGCAAACTTTTTCTCTAAAGGGCCTGACAGTAATTTTCTTATGAGCTGTACAATCTCTTTCACAGCTCTTCAACTTTTCTTTTGTATCAATAGCAAGGAAATGGCCAGAGGCCAATATGTACATGAATGGGTGAAGCTGTGTACCAATAAAACTTCATTTACAAAAACAGGCAGGATTTGGCCTGAGGGCTATAATTGTTGACCCTTGCCCTAAATATATTATTTAGTTATGCCTGTTTTTGATTTTTACATAAATAGAATCATACGGAGACCTATACTGTATGTCTTCTTTTGTGACTTTTTTTTAACTTAAGTTTTTGTCGTCATCCGTGCTGATACCTATAGCTTTGGTTAATTTTCACTTCTAGGTAGTATTTTGTTGTATGAATATACCATAATTTATCCATTCTGCTGGTGGTGGACATTTATGTTTGCAAACACTGCTACTGTGAACATCCTTGTGCATTTCTCCTTGTGTACCTATGCAAAGGTTTCTCTCAGATATATACTTAGGAGTGGAATTGCTGGGTGGTAGGGAATGTGCATTTTAAACTTTATCAGAGAAAGCCACATTAGTTTTCAAAGTGATTTTGCCCATATGTGAGAGCACCCATTGCCCCACATCCTCACTCCCACCCTTGGTATCATCAGACATATTTTGAATTTGGTGAGTATATAGTAGTAATGGTAATGCAGTTTCCACATTCCTAGTGACATTGAGCTTGTAGCTTATGTCCGTCAAACTCAACCTACCTCATTCTCTCCAGTCTCACAAGAGAGGGTTCCATTCACCTGCGCAGAACTAAGCCTCCCTCAGGTCCCATCTCCTCACCCCCACCTCCAGAATATCCCTCCCATTCACACAACCGCACTGGGCACTCAACCGTAGCAGACCCAGAGTAGACAAAAGGTCCTATGTGTCCACTTCCTTTCACTTCTTCTTGCATGCTTGAGGAGGGTGAAAGTCAGAAATGAGTCAGAGCCTCAAAGAGAAACAGGCAATAAGGTGGACTCCAGGTGCAAGCGCAGTTAGCCAGAAATGATTTGGGAACCCAAGAGGAACACGCACAGAAGGAATGTGTCCTTAGAAGCTTCGATCTGCCCAACTTCTCAGGAGGACTTGGTGTTGGTGGGCTGAGCCAAGGGTAGCACAGGACAGAGTTTCCATGTTAGTGGGAAGTGAAAGAAGAGGGTCCTGGGATTGACCACTTTTTAATGGCTTGATTGCCCCAGCTGTCCGTCTTGCTGCTTTTTTTTTTTTTTTTTTTTTTTTGGTATGCGGGCCTCTCACTGTGTGGCCTCTCCCGTTGCGGAGCACAGGCTCCGGACGCGCAGGCTCAGCGGCCATGGCTCACGGGCCTAGCCGCTCCGCGGCATGTGGGATCTTCCCGGACCGGGGCACGAACCCGTGTCCCCTGCATCGGCAGGCGGACTCTCAACCACTGCGCCACCAGGGAAGCCCTGCCTCCATTTCTTGATAGTGTCCGGTGACAGCAGGCAGAGCTCTTTACTAACTGTTGCATTCAGTTATCTGAAAAACGTGTGATAAAAGTGTCTTAGCTCACACAGTCTTGAGAATTAGAGGAACTAGCACAGGAAGGAAAAGCAACCTGGAGTGCAGTGAAGGCATCAGTGCTTCATAGCTGGGGCAAGAACAGGAGAAGCACGTCCTACAGAAGCTCAGAATACAGGACTTTGAGTCAGACAATCTGGGTTTTACCTCTAGGCTTTGCTACTTGCCAACTCAGTTTCTCCTGTGAAGTGAGGGTGGTAGTCATACCTCCTAGGCTTGTTGTAAGGCTTAAGAGCTGATCTAAGTAGTTTTTTAGTCTTCAGTAGTTTAATATTCAGGCTGCCAAGGATTTCTGCCGAGTGAGCTTGTTATTGATACTTCATAACACTGATCGATTGTTTAGTGATTACTTACATGTCTCTACCCTCTTCGTGACTACCTGCAACTTGAAGACCAGGAATCTTGACTCCTTCCTCTTTGTGTCTTTGGTTAGCAGAATACCAGGCATATGGTGAATGTTCAGTGAGTCTTTGTTGAATGAATGAATGTACTGTGTGCTGGATATCATCCTTTTACCTCCACGTTCATCCTCTACTCTTCTTCACCCTGCTCTGGTCCCTCAGGGGCTGACCCGCAGATGACATCAGTGGGCTTGTGGGGCCTCTGGCTTCTGGTTGGGTTTGGCCAGTGGCGGGAAGTCAGAACGGCAGAGGCGAGGGCATTTGTCCCACTGGCTCCCCCTCTTGTGAGGTCACCATGTGCCAGTGTGTCCCTCAACAGAAGGTCTCCTCTCTCATTAAGGGAGCCTGTGCTCCATGACTCTCTCCTTCCACATCCCATAGCCTCTTCACCCCCTCATCCTTTAAAGCCAAGGAGAGGTGGCAGCAGCTAGCACCAGGTCCCTGCACTGTCCATACACCCAGCTCACACCTGTCTAATTAGTCTGTAAATTAACCCTCCACAAATTATCCCAATTAGAGTGTACCTTTTCTTTCCCGTGGGGAAGCAGCCAGCCCCCATTGCTCATGGAAATTTTAAATGGTTTGAGCTGGACCCCGGGGGCTCCAGGCACTTAAAAAGGTCGGCAGCGTGGCTCTTCAGAGGATGTGTGACATGGCTGGCCGTTAAGGGCAATCGGATGTGCGACAGCTTTGGGGAAAGAAGTAGCAGTTTTGGAAACTGTTCTCTACCTAGGAGAGACTTTCTCCCACTGATAACCTGTGAGATCTTATTTTAGGCTGACTGTCTGTTTTTAAGTCTCTGCAATTGCCTGTTATCATGGTTGTGTGTATATGACTCAGCGTGGGATGTGCCAGGAGAGGAAGGACCAGATATAGCAGTGGGGATGCAGGCTTTACCTACTAGCTTTGCCAACAGAGGAGTTTTTAAGGAGTTACTCTGGTGTCTAATTCAGTGTTTAAATGTCGACTCTTTGGGCTGTTTCGCTGCAGGTGATCATAAACAGCACAATCACACCCAATATGACTTTCACCAAAACATCGCAGAAATTTGGGCAGTGGGCCGACAGCAGAGCCAACACGGTGTTTGGTTTGGGGTTCTCCTCGGAGCAGCAGCTGACAAAGGTAATGTGGTCCTTCCCGCAGCGCCGTGGGTGCCGCGTCCAATGCTCTTCTCATTCAGTAGGTAATTGCTTGCTGAGGGATCCGGTGCTGCTTCTACTGGTTGAGCAGATTCCTCTCTGGCCTTCAGTTTTCTCCCCTCTGGCGCTGCAGGGCTGCCAAACCAGATGACCTTTTAGAAACATCAGTTTCCTTGAAAATGGAGATGTTGTTTAGAGAAGGAAAACATCTCTGACAATGCTGCTTCACAGCCTGAGGTGTAGCCTCAGGACGCAGCCTTGCCAGTCGTTCCTTCCCCAGGTCCCCTGCACCCAGGGTGGGGTGTGTCTGACAGCCATCAGTGTCACTGACTCTGGTTGGAGCCCTCAGAGAGGGGGAGTAAGGTGACTCACGCTCAGTAAGAGTTTTAAAAGGTTTCTGCTCCCAATTTCCAACATGCATGTGGGGGGCGGGAGGGGTACCCCGAAGCACCAAGCACTTCTCAGACCCCAGATGGGTGTCCTGCGATGCAACTCGATTCTGACACTGCCTGCCTGGAGGAATCATCCAATCCCACAGGTGAAGGGCTCAGTCCTGCAGGATCCCCCCAACTTCAGACTTCAGTTGTAAGCCCAGGGTGTCACCTGTGCTTCTGACTAACCAGCTATAGATCAGAGGTTCCAGTGACCCCCTCCTAAGGTTCAATTAATTTGCTAGAGCTGTTTATAGAACTCAGAGAAACATTTTACTTACTAGGTTACCAGGTTATTATAAAGGGGTATAACTCAGGAACAGCTGGATGGAAGAGACCTAGGGCAAGGTATGGGGAAAGGACGGAGCTTCCACGCCCCTGCTGAAGTCTGCCACTCTCCCCAAATCTCTACATGTTCACCCACCCGGAAGCTCTCCAAACCCTTCCTTTTAGGGTTTTATGGAGGCTTTATTAATTAGGCATGATTGATTCCATCACTGACCACTGGTGATTGATTCAGCCTCCAGCCCTCTCCCCTCCCCTCTATTCATGATTGGTTCCCCTGGAAACCAGCCCCCCCATCCTTAGGTCCTTTGCAAACAAAAGTCACCTCATTGACATAAACCCAGTTTTGACAGAAAGGAGCTTGTTATGAATAATAAGATACCCATTTCACCTTTATGGCTCTGAACTCAGAACTGAGGACAAGAGACCAAATACTGTGACAAAAGATGCTCGCATTGCTCTTAGCGTTCAGGAGCTGTGAGCCAGGAACCGTGGAGGAAGACAAGATATATATTTCTTATATGTCACAGGATCATAAGTTCTTAACTTGGAGCCCCCACAACCCTTAAAATGTCACACAGTGTTTTGTGTGTGTGTTGCTTTTTTTCTAGGGAGAGCGTTTATAGCTTTGCTTTGCTTTCCAAGGGGTCTGGGACACGCTCTGTGGATAGTTAAAAAGATGTTAAGGAGCAGAGCATGACTGACCACAGACTTGGAGAAGCCCAAGGACCGAGGAAACAAACTGACCACCTCTGAGAGGCCTCACCTGGCCGATGGAAGGGGCCAGAAGCTTGTTTTAGGAGAATAGGCTTCCTTTTAGGATGGTGGAGAGTCCTGTGTAGGTATTGAAAATGTACTGGTTAAAAGCAAGACTGACTAGGGACTTGCCTGGCGGTCCAGTGGTTAGGACTCCGCGCTTCCACTGCAGGGGGACCCGGGTTCAATCCCTGGTCGGGGAACTAAGATCCCTCGTGTCTCAATGCAGCCAAAAAAACAAAACAAAAACAAAAAGCAAGACTGCCTAGTTTATGTGACACAAGAACTTACTGGAAGACTATCAGAGTATCTCAAGGAATCCAAGAGAGAGTTGAAAATCCAGGAAGGGCTGGAGCCAGGCTGACTTTGGGAATCTTGGCTAAAGGAGTTCTAGACCATAGCCTTGACTGTCCCACTGACTGCTGGGCGGGTGTTTATTGAGCTCCTGCTGTGCCAACAGCATGCTGGGCACCAAGGATGCAGAGCTGTGGTCCCGTCCCCAGAGGGCCTTACGGAATTCCAGACGCCTGGGGAATTGACAGAGCTGCTTAGTACAGACTTGGTTGCTTGGGTTCCCTGTGTACACTAAGGACTGTTTTCACAGGGGGATCAGGATGAATCAGGCAGCCACCCTGGCAGGAACTTGCTAAATGCATCTTTCATTTGTCCACTGTGTGTGCATGTGTGTTTGTACACCACATACACACGCACGTTTCTAAGGAGGCCTCCAGCCCACAGACCCAGCCACAAACAAGCCCCCTAAGGAAGGGTACCCCACAGTCTGTCCTCCTCTGCATCCCCACCTATGAGGATGCTGTTCCCTAGAAGCCCAAGAAACCCAAAATGGCCTGGTGGCACGCCACACATCCTCTTAGGCCACCCACTCCTAGAAGCATCCTTTCCTGGGTACTAAAGTCTCCAGATCGCCAGGGCTCAGCAACATGGGGCAGGAAGCGGAAATCTTAAGGGTAGCTCGTGGGGTATAAACATGGGAGATGTCATCTCCATCCCTGATCCCTCAGTCCCTGGACTGAGGCTCTGAGGAGAAGCATCACGTCCCACAACTCTGCCAGATGTGGTGTTCTAGCGGGCAGCACAGCAGAGTTCTGGAAGGCCTGCTGCTTCTGCTGATGAGGTTTGTGGGAGGACCAAGAATCCCGTGGCGAGTAGACCTTGCTTCATTTCATTTGCAGAGAAGTTGATTGGTTGGTTGGAGGTGGTGCTGTGTGGTACAGAAGGCATTAAGTAAGTTTGTGAGTCGGGGGGCCGGGAGGCATGACAGTTCGTAGTATACGTCTGTCCTGGTGAGGGTAAATTACTGTGTGCTCTGGAGGAAGGGCCCTGCGTAATCAGCTTTCCACCAGGGAGCTGGCTGGTCACTTAGGAGTGTGATGCAGAATCAGGGCCTCAGGGTGGGTCACTGCTGTTGGCAGTTGATACTCAACTGGGCCAGAGGTCAGGGTGGCCATGACAGGAGTAGGTATTGTCAAGGCCACGCCACATTCTCTCCCCGGCACCAAGGCCAGTGTGTCCCTAAGCCTTTTGAGCAAGGGCCAGGCTGCCTGGGGAAGAGAATGACTGGGTACCCATAGAGCAGCCTTCCTGCCCCTAGTTCTAAGGATTCTTTTTGCTGGAGGGTGGAGGCTTCAGAAGAGCGTTGTCTTGGTCTGTTCAGGCCATTATAACAAAATACCATAGACTGGGTATTTAAACAACAGCCTCTCACGGTTCTTTTTTTTTTTTTATAATTAATTTTTATTGAAGTATAGTTGCCTTACAATGTTGTGTTAGTTTCTACTGTACAGCAAAGTGAATCAGCTATACATATACATATATCCCCTCTTTTTTGGATTTCCTTCCCATTTAGGTTACCACAGAGCACTGAGTAGAGTTCCCTGTGCTATACAGTAGGTCCTCACTAGTTATCTGTTTTATACATAGTATCAGTAGTGTATATATGTCAATCCCAATCTCTCAGTTCCTCCCACCCCGCTTTCCGCCTCAGTATCCTTATATTTGTTCTCTACATCTGTGCCTCGGTTTCTACTTTGCATAAAAATGGTATAAGATCATCTATACCATTTTTCCAGTTTCCATGTATATGCGTTAATATGTGATATTTGTATTTCTCTTTCTTACTTCACTCTGTATGACAGTCTCTAGGTCCATCCACGTCTCTACAAATGACCCAATTTCATTCCTTTTCATGGCTGAGTAATGTTGCATTGTATATATGTACCACATCTTCTTTATCCATTCCTCTGTTGACGGACATTTAGGTCACTTCCATGTCCTGGCTATTGTAAATAGTGCTGCAATGAACATTAGGGTGCATGTGTCTTTTTGAATTATGGTTTTCTCAGGGTATATGCCCAGTAGTGGGATTGCTGGGTCATATGGTAATTCTATTTTTAGTTTTTTAAGGAACCTCCATGCTGTTCTCCATAGTGGCTGTATCAATTTGCATTTCCACCAACAGTGCAAGAGTGTTCCCTTTTCTCCACACCCTCTCCAGCATTTATTGTTTCTAGATTTTTTGATGATGGCCATTGTGACCGGTGTGAGGTGATACGTCACTGTAGAATTGATTTTCATTTCTCTGATAATTAGTGATGTTGAGCATCTTTTCATGTGCCTCTTGGCCATCAGTATGTCTTCTCTGGAGAAATGTCTGTTTACATTTTCTGCCCTTTTTTTTTTTTTTTGATATTAAGCTGCATGAGCTGTTTGTATATTTTGGAGATTAATCCTTTGTCAGTTGCTTCGTTTGCAAATGTTTTCTCCCATTCTCAGGGTTGTCTTTTTGTCTTGTTTATGGATTCCTTTGCTGTGGACAGCCTCTCATAGTGCTGGAGGCTGGAGTCCTGAGATCAGGGAGCTAGCATGGTCAAGTCAGGTGAAGGCGCTCTTCCAAGTTGCAGACTGTCAGCTTTTCATTGTATTTTCACATGATGAAAGGAGGGCAAGAATGCTCTCTGTGGTCTCTCTCTCTTTTTTTTTTTTTGCGGTACGCAGGCCTCTCACTGTTGTGGCCTCTCCCGTTGCAGAGCACAGGCTCCGGACGCGCAGGCTCCGGACGCGCAGGCTCAGCGGCCATGGCTCACGGGCCCAGCCGCTCCGCGGCATGTGGGATCTCCCCGGACCGGGGCACGAACCCGCGTCCCCTGCATCGGCAGGCGGACTTTCAACCACTGCGCCACCAGGGAAGCCCTACGGTCTCTTTTATAAGGGCATTATTCCCAGCCATGAGGGCTCCATCCTTATGACCCAGTCACCTCCCAAAGGCTCCACCTCCTAGCCCATCCCACTGAGGGTTAGGATTGCCACATATGAATTTGAGGGAGACACAGACTTTCAGTCCATTGCAAGCATTCATGGGGAACGTGAATATCTCCAGGCTCTGGTTCGATTTGGGACCATTGTTGTAGCCATTTCCCAGATCTCTTTGTCACTACCCCTCCAGCTTGATTTCTTCCCAATCCCTCCCATGCAGCTAGGCCCTTTACCATTTCCCCAGGGTTCAGTGTAGACTCCAACTCCAGGTCACCTCTCCTGTGCACACCGGACAGTGAGATGTTCCACGTCGTGCCACAGGGAGGATTTCCCTTTTCCATCATCCTCCCGACGACGGGAGGAGCACAAGCAAAATCCTGACACTGTGTGAGGGAAGCTGCAAACGGTTCACTGTTAACAGGGTGCCCAGGCGTTGGGGGTGGGGAAGGCTGATAGAGGCCAGCTGTTGGAAGGCCTTCTGTGTCATGCCAGAGTTTCTGGACTTTATCCTATGGCCTGTGAAAGATTTTAAGCCAAGGAAAAAAATGATCAGATTTTCATTTTAGGTGGATTTTTTTTCTGGCCTCAGGACAGATTCGCTTGTGTTAGTCCAGATCAGAGATGATGAGGGCTTGTGTACGAGTTGGAGAGATTTAAGAAATACTGAGGAGCTAAACGGGTGGCACTCGGTGAGCCGACGTGGGAGGCAAAGACTGGGGTGGGGATGGGTGGATGATGTGACTCCATTGTTTGAAATGAGGAAGAGGAATAGGTGCTGTGAGGATCGGAGTGAATTTCTATAAGGTGGAAGCAAGTATGATGGTGAGTTGTTGAAAGAATAATTAAGCAGAGCCTCTGTCTGAAGAGGCTCTTGGGGATTGCCTGCCTTTTCCCTCTGAAGAAGTTCCTGGTGGGGAGAAGAGGGGTTGTGGGAGCCATGCCTCCCCTGCCAAGTGTCTCCTATCCAGACTGATAGGCCTGGAAGCCTCAGACTGCTGGGCAGGGTCAGATGGGGGGCTTCTGTCAGCAACAGGGTCCTGGCTGGGCCCACCTTGGCTCAATGGCCCCTGATCCCACGCAGGGCTGGAGTTCTTCACGGAAGCCTGGGATGGTTTGAGGGTTACGCTCAGCTGCCTGGAACAATTTCTTCCATCTTTGGGGGACTCAAAGTAGCTAGGAAGGATAAAGGGGTAACATATCAATGAAAAGAGTTGAAAGGAGGGAGAACTCAGCACAAAAATGAGAACCAGTTGTTAAAGTTCCATTCTTTGTGCCCCTGAGAACTGAAGAGACCTTGGGCTGCACGTGCTTCCAGGTGTGGCCACTCCTAATTTTTCCCAGACGGAAGATGTCCTATCATTAAAGGGGAGTGCCCTGTCTTCCCGAGTTACCCGGCCTCCTCCAGCGGCATTGGAGTCCCGCTTTGCGACTGTGACCTGCCATTGTCACAAAGCCGTACCAAAGAAGCCCTCAGATGTCTCCTTTTTCAGAATGTTTCAAATCAACTTGTCCCCTTCCCTTTGAAGGGAGCTATTAACTACACACTGATCAATTACCATGATGTGAGGCTGGCACTCTCGACAAGTGGCAATTAGCACAGAGGAACTTGGGCCTAACGGGTTCCCAAGGTGTGTTGCTGAGAGGACAGCTGTGGCTGAATGTTCTCGACTTCACAGAGCAACCACCCACAGACCTGAAAGGGGAATTGGTCATCAAACACTATAACTAGGCTAGAAAAAGGGACCCCAGTGTGGGTGTTTTCATTTAAGAACACTTCTCTTTTTACCCCCCAGGAGGAAAATAGATAGATACCTTTGTCTTTACTGCTCCCTTTATAAGGACCACTTCACACCAAAATCCAGAAAGTATTACAGGGACACTTTCTGCTCTTTATATAGGCTTTCCAAAACGACAGGAGCTACATTTTCCCAGAGGTAAGCTGGGACTCTGTCCACCCGCTGAAGAGGGCATAACGCCTCAGCCTACTGAAGAATGTTGAAAAGGGACTTACGTGTTCTGACAAAAGGAAGGGCTTCTGAAGAGATCCAAGGAAGGAGAACCGAGTGTAAGAGTGAACCAGTTGTTAAAGTGTAGATGATTTCTGGCATATGACCTTGAGATGTTTGTCTCCATCTCATTCATTGCAGGCAGAAGGAAACACATTCTGCCACGAAGCGGAGTGATCCAGGGTGGACTTGCTAGTGCTCTGTGATTGGTCCATCTAAACCCTGACCCATACGTGGCATTTGCTTTTGACCCTTTTCAGTTATGTCATTTCAAATTCAAATTTGTGTTCTGATGCTCACTTCATTAACTCAGTGTAGTTGTGAGAGCATTGCTCTATCTCCTACCTTTGTGATTTAAAGGCTAATTGTTCTTTCAGTGGGGGATATTGATCATTCTTTTGATATGTTTTAGTTAGAATGTTTTTGGCTGCAAGTAACAAAGAGGGCTTGTGCTTTTCATACAAAAGAGAAGTCCTAAGGCAGGCAGTTGCCAGCATTAGTACAGTGGCTCCGTGATATCGGGTGTAGGGCTCTGTGTGTTTTGTTTCTTTGACTGTCCTTTTCCTCATGATGATAAAATGGCTTCTTAAGCTCGATCCATCACATCTGCATTCGTGGCAGGAGGGTGGTACCACAACTCTCCCTGTAAACTCCCTTGGCAGATTTCTTTTTGGGATACTGTTATCAGTCTTGGGTCCCTAGGCCACCCTCCCACACCCACCTTCAGGAAAAAAAAATAGAGGCAGACAAATGTCTTACCATGGTCAGCTTAGATCAGTTCTCATTCTCTACCACCTGGGAAATGTCCTGCTCTAGACAAATTGAGATTCTGTTAAGCTAAGGGAAAAGAAGAAATGGATTTTGAATAAGCAAATAGGTAGCGTCTGCCCTAGGGTCTTCAAAGACCCAGGCCAAAAAAGCCACAAATGAAATAAAACAATAGTCTTTCATTTTCTATCATAATATATGATGATGATGATTTTGATTACAAAATTATTACCACACATTTAAAAACTATAGAAAATGATCCTAATAAGTAAAGACATGAGAATTTGGCTTATATTAAGAAACATTTGTGGTTTGAATGTCCTTTGATCCATGAGTTTTATTTACAGGAATCTATTCTAAGGAAATAATTGTAACTGCATCCAGAGAATTAGCTACAAGAATTTTCCTTGCAGCATCATTTATAATAGCAAAAACAAAAAGACAAAAACACCAGCCTAAGTGTCCAGCCATAGGAAATTAACTAAATAAACTCCAGTATATCCTTCAGGGTGATATTGTGCAGCAATTCAGGTAATGTAATAGACGATCATATAAGTGCATGGAAGTATTATCATATCGTTAATATCAAAAGTAGCTATAAAAGCAGATGTACAATATTCTATTTTTTAACGAATATGTGTAGTGGATGCATGTATACAGATAGGAAAAAATCGAAAGTTTATATGGTTAATGCTTATCTCTGGGTGATGGGACTATAGGTTTTAAAAAGATATTTTTTCCTAAATTATACTTACTAAATATACAAGCATGTGTGCTTTTTTTATAATAAGGGGGGAAATATGAGAAAGCTTAAGCCTTGGAGAGAGGGGCTTTTTCACCAAAGGTCGGTCATCTTGGCACCTCGCTCAGTGAGGACTGCTTTCATTCCAGCAGTTGGAGGCTGTGAGTGGAAACCTCCCATCCTTCTCCCAGGGTGCCCTGGATTGCTTCCAGTTTTTCATGATTATAGTTAATGCTAGGATTAACGTCTTTATATTGAGGGCCTTTTTTTTTTCATATTCCCAATTATTTTTGAAGAATAGTTTCCCCAAAAGTGATCTCACTAGGTCAGTGGGTAGGAACATTTTTTTCTCGTAAGAAAAACATTTTTCTTACGATACATATTTCCAAAATGCTTCTCGGTGGGGCTGTACCAGTCACAAGGCTGCCAGGAATACCTTTGCCAGCACAGGATATTATAATTGTTTTTAGCGTTTGCTAATTCAGCAGGCAAAGAATGGTGCCTCAGGATTTTGCCTTGCATTTCCAGCAAGGCTGAACGATCTTCTCTATAAATTGTTTACTTGTTGTTTTTTTTTTTTTTTTTTTTTTTGCGGTACGCGGGCCTCTCACTGTTGTGGCCTCTCCCTTTGCGGAGCACAGGCTCCGGACGCGCAGGCTCAGCGGCCATGGCTCACGGGCCCAGCCGCTCTGCGGCATGTGGGATCCTCCCCGAAGGGGGCACGAACCCGCGTCCCCTGCATCGGCAGGCGGACTCTCAACCACTGCGCCACCAGGGTAGCCCTACTTGTTGTATTTTTTATTCCTGAATTTTGCCATTTATCTATTGGGGTTTTCATATTTTCCTTTTCAATTTGTACAAACCCTTTCTATACTAAAGATAATGGCCCTTTTTCTGTTGTACTGGCCTATCTATAGATATTTCCCCCAGGCTGTTGTTTCCCTTCTGATTTAGTTTTTTTTTTTTTTCTTTTTATATTCAAAAGCTTTGAATTGTTAGGCAGTCAAGTCTGTCACTTTTGTGATTTTCTTTTGTTTCTTACAAGTTTAGAAAATTACCCTCTCACCCCTCAAGCAGAAGTCTGATGAATGTTCAACTCTGCTTGCATCCAGATTTAAAAAAAAAAAACTTACCCCTTTAACCCATCGTTGATTTATCATGCTACTGGTTCGCCTAAGGATTTAAATTCATTTCCCCTCAGTTTACCAAAATTATCTCAATCATATTTTTGAATAATTTTCTCCATTAATTTATGATTCCTCCTTTGTCATAGCTAATTTTTATATAAATGGTAGGGCCTATTCCCATAATGCCACCTCTTTTTAAATGATTATTTACCTAAAATGTATCTGATAGAGCTTATCCTACTTCGTTACATTTTAAGCTTATTTTCTGATAAAAATTCTTTTGATTCTCACCCATTTGAATATAAAACAAAATCCCCTACAGACTCAGAATTCCTTTGAGGACAGCAACCAAGTCTTTCTTGGGTATTTCAGTGTGCCCAGCACAGTCCCTAGCACGTAGAGATAACTAGTTAATACTTTTGAATGAATGAATTCACCCTTTTGTGGCATTCTTTTACTAAAGTTCGTGGTATTAAGTCCAGTCAAGGCCAGAGAAGCTGTGCTTCTCTCTGTTGAACCCCTATCGTACACCCAGCAAAGCCCCATCTCTCATCCTCCAGTGATCCGTGTATTAGTATCCACATTTCATAGATAAAGAAGCCAAGGTGCAGAGCAGTTCATTTGCCTGCGTTTGAAAGGCTGTTAAGTGTCAGAGTTGGGCATCTTAGCTAAGGTAGCAGTTAAGCAGGTAAATCATAGGGCCCCGGAGTGTCCAGCACTGGCTTCAGATGGCCTGTGTTCAGTCCCAGTGTGAACTTGGCCAGTTTCGAAACCCATCTGTGCCCCATTTGTATACTGACAGTAGTAAGAGGACCTCAGGGTAGCTGTGAGTGCATAGTAAGACTGTACATTCTAACCGAGTGTCTTATCTCATTTCTGGGAGTCGAGAATACATGTCCTTTTTTTCCCCTTTTTTGAGATGTTCTAGGCTGTTACTGTTCACAGGCGTGCCTTGGAGATATTGTGAATTTGGTTCCAGACCACCGCAATAAAGCAAATCTTGCAATAAAGCAAGTCACACAAATTTTTTGGCTTCGCAGTGCATGTAAAAGTTATGTTTACACTATACTGTAGTCCATTAAGTGTGCACTAGCATTATGTCTACAATAACAATGTACATACCTAAATTTAAAAAATACGTTGTGGCTAAAAATTGCTAACCATTATCTGAGGCGTCACTGAATTTTAGTAACAGCAAAGATCACTGATGGCAGATCACCATGAAAGTTTGAAACATTGTGAGAATTAGTGACAGAGACATGAAGTGAGCAAATACTGTTGGAAAAATGGTACCGATAGACTTGCTTGATGCAGGGTTGCCACCAGCCTTCAATTTGTAAAAAACACGGTATCTGTGAAATGTGATAAAGTGAGGTCTGCCTGTGTAGTAGCACTGTCACCTTGAGGTCCTATAAGGATGTGTGTTTTGACGTATATGTGACAGTTGTTCCTTGCCCCTCTTTTGTAACTGAGAAAAAGAACAGCTAAATAGTGAAGCTGAGGAGAGCTGTAAAATCAGAACTTGTCGCCCGGGCCCCTCATTCTGTATCTGCTATTCTAATCCTCAGGCCTTGTCTTTGCCTTAAAGGTTCCCATGGCCTGTTTTGGAGTTAAAGCTTTTAGAATTTTCTTTTAAAGAGGAAGTGAGTACAATTCTATTTTAAGGTAAGGGCATCTCTTTGCAAATGGAAAATCCAATCAATAAGTGTTTAGCAACTGCTGTGGACAAGACTCTTGGCATTCTTATAAACACCCGAAAGTAACTGGATGTGTGGATGATTGTGTGGAAATCAGATCTGGGCTCAAGTTCAGGTTTATTATTTACTAGCCATGTGACCATGGGCAAATTTTAACCTCTCTAAGACTCCATTTTCTTTTCAGGAAACTATACATAAGAATTCCCATCCTAGGGACTTCCCTGGTGGCACAGTGGTTAAGACTCTGCACTCCCAATGCAGTGTTCGATCCTTGGTCAGGGAACTAGATCCCACATGCGTGCCACAACTAAGAGTGAGCATGCCACAACTAAGGAGCCTGCCTGCTGCAACTAAGGAGCCTGCCTGCCACAACTAAGACCCGGCACAACCAAATAAATAAATAAATAAAATATTAAGAAAAAAAAAAGAATTCCTGTCCTACAGAGGATGGAGAGGAGCAAACAAGAGAATGTGTGTTAAGAAGCCATTAAACTCCTTACCTTGTAGATGTGCCTATGCTGAGGGTCTAGGGGAAGAGGGTACTAAGTAGGCCCACGCAAGACAAAACCGTGGGACACCTGGAGGGGCCACCATGATGGGTGTCAGGGGACAAAGAGAGAAGGGCCCATTGGAACTGAAGGTTTGTGCTCTGGGCTGAGTCTCCAAGAGTTGAGCTGAGGGTCATCCCAGATGTTCAGGGTCAGGTAGGAGGAGACAGACAGAATGGAGGCCCCCAAGCTCCATCCAGAGGCAACTTGTTCTGTCAAAGCCCGGCAGGGCTTTATTTGCTGACTTCTTTGCCACTGTCTCCTGCTACCCAAGTCTCGCCCTCTATCTGATACTTACACAGCGTTCACACCCCAGCACCTAACCTAGGGCATGGCCCAGCTCACGGTGAAAATTTTTGTTTGCTGAAGGTGTGAATGGTGCTCAGACCATGTTTGTTGACTGAATAAGCATGACCCTGGCTGATGACATGTCCAATCTAGTTTACAAGCAACTTCGAGTAAGACCCTGAGAGAAAGAGACCCTGACAGGCACAAGGACCGTCTGTAAAGAACAATGCTTTTGGTCTGGGAGCCTGGTGAATTGAAATGCTTGTGGGAGACAGCCAGCCCCACCTTCCTAAGCACAGCATGGGGAGACTCCATCAGCAGGTGTGTCTACTGAGAACCACATGCATTACCGTTTTCTTCAAATCACGTTTGACTTTTAGTTGATAGTGGGGCACAAAAACATTTAATATCATACCTTTTAAAAGTTGCATCTTTTAATGTCTTAATAAGATTGAAAGGCATTTATAGTGCCTGCACAAAATCTCTTCCGGGATAATGTTCATATTCCAAGTGATACTCTATCTAGTTCCTAGGTTGATGCAATCAGTTAAGCTTAGGAAGCAGAAAGATGGGGCAGAATACTCCCAAGACACTTACCACAGTACCTTCTTAAGTCCTTAGGTTTGGCCTGTACTTTGACATGATTTTTTTTTTCAAGTGGGCGTAGGTGTGCAAATCTAGAACCCAGAGCCTGTTCATTCACTGAACAAACTTATTTGTGCCTGCTCTCTGCCAGGTGTCAGGGGAGGGTGCAAAGAGGAAAAGTGTGGACCCTGCCGTCAAGGAGTTCACGACATGATGTTTTTACTTACGGGGCCCCTAAAAGGAAGGCGGGTGCTCTGTCCATCCTTGCTAGACCTCACGTCTTTTAAGCAACAGGTAATGTGATTTTTCTCTGACAGCTCTAGGTTGGTTAAATGAAGCCCTGTAGCTATGGCTTTATTTACAGGCCTGTGGGAGCAACACAGGCCAGCGTTGCCACACTGACCTTCTCTGCCTCTACTGGGTGCTTGGTGGACCAACGGCTATCACCCGGCAAGGTTTCCCAAAGCAGACCATCGTTGTTGGCTTTGTGAAGCACTCAGAGGGCGGCCTGTGCTCAGAAATAGAGTTCTCAGCAAAAGCCACAGAATTGTTGGTGGCCTTGCCACTTGGCCAGCTGTTTTTCGTTTCTCAGCAACATTTGGCTCTCTCTTGCTGTGTGACGTCAGCATTAGCTATCATAGAATGTTCTCTGTTCAAACAACGTATTGGCTGATTAAAATCAGTTGCCTTGTCAGTGACTATAAAGCAGTGATTGATATGACTGCCCTGGGATTTTAAGAATTTTTTTCTTTTAAGAAAATATTAAAACATTTTTGAAAGCAGAGAGCATAGTATAATGGGCACCCATATGCGCATCACGTAGATTTAACAGTGAACACTGTGCCACATTGCTTCATCTATTTTTATTGCTGCTGAAGTACTTTAAAGTAAATTACAGACATCGAGACATTTCACGCCTAAATACTTCAGTGTTGATCTCTAAAGAATCACATTCCCCCACAACCACAACATCATCAGCACTTCTAACAAAATTAATAATAACTCCTGGACTTCCCTGGTGGCGCAGTGGTTAAGAATCCACCTGCCAATGTGGGGGACACGGGTTGGAGTCCTGGTCCGGGAAGCTCGCACATGCTGCGGAGCAATGAAGCCCGTGCGCCACAACTACTGAGCCTGCGCTCTAGAGCCTGCGAGCCACAACTACCGAGCCTGAGCGCTGTAACTACTGAAGCCTGTGTGCTCTAGGGCCCGCAAGCCACAACTACTGAGCCCATGTGCCACAACTACTGAAGCCCATGTGCCTAGAGCCCGTGCTCCGCAGCAACAGAAGCCATTGCAATGAGAAGCCGGTGCACTGCAATGAAGAGTAGCCCCCGCTCACCGCAGCTAGAGAAAGCCCGTGTGCAGCAACGAAAACCCAAAGCAGCCATAAATAAATAAAGTAACTCCTTGGTGTCATCTTATCCAGTCCATGCTCACATTTCCCTCCTTGTTGCCCAGAAGTCTTCTACTTGGTCTGTTCAAAAGAGGACTCAGTCCTAGGCTGCACGTTGCATTTTGCTATTTTATATCTTAGGCTTTTAAAATCTAGGACTGGGCTTCCCTGGTGGCACAGTGGTTGAGAGTCCGCGTGCCGATGCAGGGGACACGGGTTCATGCCCTGGTCCGGGAGGATCCCACATGCCGCGGAGCAGCTGGGCCCATGAGCCATGGCCACTGAGCCTGCGCGTCTGGAGCCTGTGCTCTGCAACGGGAGAGGCCACAACAGGGAGAGGCCACAATAGTGTGAGGCCCGCGCACTGAAAAAAAAAAAAAAATCTAGGACTGTTCCTTTTCAACTTTTTGGATGTTTTTGTGTTTCCTGACATTGACTTGTAAGAGTTCTTGGATCTTTCAATAGGGATTATGAAGTTTTTCGTGGATTCCTTTTGCACTATAGCTAAATTTCTTTTGTTGCATTTGTATTAGGTGCTGTTAGCCAGAGGTATGTGTTTTTAATATTTCGCCATCAAATCTAGCTTCAGTATCTTAGAAATTCATTCAGATCTGACCTTGGCCAATAGTGGGTTTTTTTGGAAAAAGCATTCATTATATTCATTTCTTTTTAATCTCAAATAAAATCCTTCTTCTGGATTTATACAGGATTTATTGGCTTAAAAGGAATGCAAAATAATAAAGGTAGGTTCTGAATATCAGCCATGTGTAAGGTTAAGGAAATCCCTAATAATTCTTCTTCACGTTCAGTTTGCAGAGAAATTCCAGGAGGTGAAAGAAGCTGCCAGACTAGCCAGAGACAAATCTCAGGAGAAAATCGAGACCTCGAGCAATCATTCCCAAGTAAGTAATTTGTCCGTAAAATGAATGACTGTGATCAGTGCTTGAGACTCTGTTCCTTGTCACTTTTGACAAGAAATAAGAAATTTTCGCAGTAGGGCATTTTGAAAACTTTTTCAACTATTAGACTGCTCACAGTGAGATGAATGTGACATGTAAGAGACTCTTGAATTTTTCAGGATGTGGTGATATATTTTGGATGGAAAACGTTTGATGAGATTAGAGTTAATGCATGTCCCTGGTCTGGGATGTCCTCTGGTCACGGTTTAAAAACCAATGTCAATGGTCTTCCCTGGTAGCGCAGTGGTTGAGAGCCCGCCTGCCGATGCAGGGGACACGGGTTCGTGCCCCGATCTGGGAAGATCCCACATGCCGCGGAGCGGCTGGGCCCGTTAGGCATGGCCTCTGAGCCTGCGCGTCTGGAGCCTGTGCTCTGCAACGGGAGAGGCCACAACAGTGAGAGGCCCGTGTACCGCAAAAAAAAAAAAAAAAAAAAAAAGCCAAGGTGAAGTGTTTTCTTTCTGTGTTGGGAGGTGAGGTCTGTATGAAGGATGCTCATGGACAAATGCAGGTACCTGTGCCCATGACAGAGAAAACTTGATCGATGCCAGAGAGTCCTCGTCTGTCTCCCTATTATAACAAAGTCACGTGGGAGGTGGTATTCCAACAGCTCTGGTTTAGCCAACGTAAATGTGGCTTTGCCAGGAACTGAGTTATCTGTCTACTTAAAAGTGTGATAATTGACTAAAAGGGACCTATTTTAACCTGAAATAAAAATACCTGCCTTCCTGACATCTAGATTAGGGTGTGTAGTGGTAGGTGGAAACCTTGACCTAGTGACAGAGTTATGTGTAGAGAGACAGGGAAAGGGAGACCTGACGAGACGTAGGAGCTGGGGTCTGGGATTAGGGATAAGCATGATGTAAATGCAAGGCAGCCAGGGTTCTGCCTGCCTGGGGGTGAGGTGCACAGTGGGAGGAACAGAGATGCACTTGGAGGTACTGTGGAGGACCTGGAATTCTTCATTAGTGGACCATTCTTAATTATTTATTGTTGGATAATGGGAAGACATTGGAGATGTTTTATAGCTACCGATCAGGAATTGACATGAAGGTTGCATGCGGGTGGTGAGGAAGTCAGGGAGGAGCTGAGGGCAGGAAGATCGGAGAATGGCCAGGCCAGGCCAGCCATGGATGGATGTCGGGGCAGCTTGTGGAAAGAGAACAGGAGACATGGGCATCCTGAGCGGTCAAGATCAACACCCTAGACTTGGCCGTCAGCAATAGCTGAAGCTGAATCCTGTAAAAGATGCCCCTACGGATTTATGGAAATGAACGTGTATTAGACTTCAAGTGGGCAGGAACTTTCCTGAATCTTTGTAAATAATCTTTAATGACATCTAAATGATACTGTTAATTTAGTATACTAATTACTGTACTGAGTAATCGCTGAGGATCTGTAAAATTGGGCACTTGAAATGGTCCGTAGTCTAAGGACTTTCTCTGTGTTTTTTTTTTTGGAATGCTAAGATTATTATACAATAAGAGTTACCAAAGATATTTTGTTAATGTTTTGGTGTGTTTCTTCCTAATATAGCTTTCCAGTATATCTTGGTGTTACTCTTTTTAATCTTTTTTTAAAAAACTTATTTGTTATGATCCTTTCCTTGTGTTTTCAAATATCCCTTTTCAAAACTATTTTAATGGCTAGATAGTATTCCAGTGTTTGCATCACAACTTATTCCATTAACCTCCTATAATTTGGGACATCGATGTTGTTTCTTATTTTTCATTAATATAAATAACACCATGCTAAGCATTCTTGCACACCTTTTGTGCATTTGATGGTTTCTGCAGGATAAATTCTTGAAGTGGAAGTATTGGGTTAAGGGTAGGACTTTTTTTCTGGTCAACAATTTTTTTTTTTTGGATTTTATTTTATTTATTTTTTATACAGCAGGTTCTTGTTAGTTATCCATTCTATACATATTAGTGTATACATGTCAATCCCAATCTCCCAATTCATCCCACCACCACCACCCCCGCCACTATCCCCCATTGATGTCCATACGTTTGTTCTCCACATCTGTGTCTCTATTTCTGCCCTGAAAACTGGTTCATCTGTACCGTTGTTCTAGGTTCCATATATATGCGTTAATATACAATATTTGTTTTTCTCTTTCTGACTTACTTCACTATGTATGACAGTCTCTAGATCCATCCACGTCTCTACAAATGACCCAATTTCGTTCCTTTTTATGGCTGAGTAATATTCCATTGTATATATGTACCACATCTTCTTAATCCATTCGTCTGTCGATGGGCATTTAGGTTGCTTTCATGACCTGGCTACTGTAAATAGTGCTGCAGTAAACACTGGGTTGCATGTGTCTTTTTGAATTATGGTTTTCTCTGGGTATATGCCCAGTAGTGGGATTGCTGGGTCATATGGTAATTCTATTTTTAGTTTTTTAAGGAACCTCCATACTGTTCTCCATAGTGGCTGTATCAATTTACATTCCCACCAACAGTGCAAGAGGCTTCCCTTTTCTCCACACCTTCTCCAGCATTTGTTGTTTGTAGCTTTTCTGATTGATGCTCATTCTAACTGGTGTGAGGTGATACCTCATTGTAGTTTTGATTTGCATTTCTCTAATAATTAGTGACGTTGAGCAGCTTTTCATGTGCTTCATGGCCATCTGTATGTCTTCTTTGGAGAAATGTCTATTTAGGTCTTCTGCCCATTTTTTGATTGGGTTGTTTGTTTTTTTAATATTGAGCTGCCTGAGCTGTTTATATATTTTGGAGATTAATCCTTTGTCCATTGATTCGTTTTCAAATATTTTCTCCCATTCTGAGGGTTGTCTTTTTGTCTTGTATTGTAGTTTCCTTTGCTTTTAAAAAGCTTTTAAGTTTCACTAGGTCCCATTTGTTTATTTTTGTTTTTATTTCCATTACTGTAGGAGGTGGATCAAAAAAGATCTTGCTGTGATTTATGTCACAGAGTGTTCTTCCTATGTTTTCCTCTAAGAGTATTATAGTGACTGGTCTTACAGTTAGGTCTTTAATCCATTTGGAGTTTATTTTTGTGTGTGGTGTTAGGGAGTGTTCTAATTTCATCTTTTACATGTGGCTGTCCAGTTTTCCCAGCAAGGGGTAGGACTTTTTTTTTTTTTTTTTTTTTTTGCGGTACGCGGGCCTCTCACTGTTGTGGCCTCTCCTGTTGCGGAGCACAGGCTACGGACGCACAAGTTCAGCGGCCATGGATCACGGGCCTAGCCGCTCCACGGCATGTGGGATCTTCCCGGACCGGGGCACGAACCCGTGTCCCCTGCATCGGCAGGCGGACTCTCAGCCACTGCGCCACCAGAGAAGCCCAGTAGGAGGTTTTGAGAGCTTTTGACACACACTGCAAACATCCCTACAGAAATGTACAATTGTGACTCCCACCAGCAGTGAATGAGAGCGTTTTTCCCTCCCGTTCCCTCCCCAACAAAGCTTTGTTGATTTGACAGAAGAAAAATGTACTTTATTGGCTTTTTAAATTTTGTATTTCTTTACTAGTGAGATTAAATTTTTTTGTTTATTAATTCTATGTATTTCTTCTTCTGTAAATGTCAATTGCATGTCCTTTCCGCTTTTTTGTGTTCATTTCCAAGAACTTTATTTTTAACATGGCTAGTTTTGAATATATACAAAACTAGGCAGAACTGGGTAAATGAACCCCCATGGACCCATAGGTCAGCTTTAACAATTAGGACTCTATGACCAATGGTTTCATCTACACCCCCCTCTCCCTCCGTCTTTATTTTAAAGCCAGTCCCAGACATCATTTCATTCATAAATATTTCAGAGCGTCACTCTAAAAGTTGAGGACTCTAGGGGTTTTTTAGTATAGCAATAGTATTAGCGTTTTTGTTTTTAGTATGCATTGAAAATATTTCCCCCACGTCGTTGCTTACATTCTGATATAGCTTATGCACTTTTTTGCGATGTAGAAATTTAGTCATACGTCATTCCCTTCTTGTCTTTCCTTTGCCTTTATTCTTCTTGGAGACGAAATAAAATCTTTCTAAGATCTTCTCCAAGACCAGATGAGGTTTCACCTCCATGTAGAATGGCTTATTACAGCAAACATTTCAGAATATTCATAACATTGCTAACTAGTCGCAGACACCCATATCTGATTCCTGGTTTTTTTTTTTTTCAAATGAGTGTGTTCATCTCTCTGTAGCCCCGGGATTTTTAAGTCATCTCAGCTTCTTATACTTTTTCTCTTAACTCATTCACTGTTTCTTATTATAAAACCCTCCTCCCCCGCTTTCTTTTTCTTTTTTTTTTCTTTTGGCCATGCCCTGCAGCATGTGGGGTCTTTGTTCCCCAACAAGGGATTGAACCTGCGCCCCCGGCATTGGAAGCACGGCGTCTTAACCACTGGACCGCCAGGGAAGTCCCTAAAACTCTCCCCCTCTTTTAATCTGTGGTTTCTGTCCTGTGTTATTTAAGGAGATCAGGTATCCGGGCTTGTTAGGTTTACCTGTAAAGTTTGAGTGAAAAGGTTCTGCGTAACGGCCCTGTGTGCTGTCTTGTGGGTAAAATGCACGGACTGTCTGGACTCCAAGTGGAGTCTCCACGGATGGTCTTGTTATGAGTCTGTGGACTTGTCAGTCTTTGCTGCGTTCTGGTTGGATGCGTTGGTTCTCCCACACTCATAACCGCACAGTTCCTCATCATGCCTGATTTGCTTCCGCTGTGAGGACAAGCGATAAGGTGTGCAAGTGATTCAGTCTGGCCAGGAATCTGGGTGTGAAACCCCATCTTCCACTCAGGCATCCAGCATCAACGGAACGGACGATGAAAAGGCATCTTCAGCGGGTCCTGCCAACACACACCTCAAGTCTGAGAACAACAAGCTGAAGATCGCTCTGACACAGAGGTGAGCATGTTCAAATCCAGGTGCTGTTGTCTCCCAGGTCAGCACTTCCCTGCAGCCTTTCCCACTGGGCAGGGTTTCAGGAAGTTGGGAAAGGAGACTGGGTCCTGCTCAGAGCGTCCGGTCTTGACTCCTGGCCAAAGGAAGACCAGCTGCCTTCATGGTTGTTCTCTGTGCACATCAGCATCTATGTGTGTGTGTGAGAAAGAGAGAGGTATCCCTGTGCTTTTTTTTTTTTTTTTGCCATGCCACGAGACTTGTGAGATCTTAATTCCCCAGCCAAGGATGGAACCCGGGTCCCCTGCAATGGAAGCATGGAGTCCTAACCACTGGACCACCAGGGAAGTCCCTGTCCCAGTGCTTACGTTTCATGTTTTTGGGGGGGTGGCCCGTGCCATGCGGCATAAGGGATCTTAGTTCCCCAACCAGGGGTCAAACCCGTGCCCCCTACATTGGGAGTATGGAGTCTTAACCACTGGACAACCAGAGAAGTCCCTGTTTTGGTTTTTGAGAAGCCAAATTTATCATTTATTCATATATGATAACACTGAAAAACATTAAAACCTAAGAAACTATCTTGAAAATAAAATAAAATCTCACAAAAATCAGTAGCTTTTCTAGATACAAACAAACATCACGTAGACTATATATTTGAAGAAGAGATTTCCTTTACAATATGAACTAGAACCATAAAATACATGGGAATAAACTTAAGAAATGTACAGGATCTTTGTGAAGAAAACTCAAATGATTTTGAGGGCCATACATGAAAAATTCAACAAATAGAAAAAGTCTATTGGGAAGTGGTAGGAAGCCTCAATATTTTAAAAAGTATCAATTTCCCTTAAATTGATCTACAAATTTAACACAACCCCCATGACGATATCAACAAGATTTTAACTTTTAATGACTATACTAGCTGTGCTTGTGTTTTCCTTGTTTTTTGTTTGTTTGTTTGTTTGTTTTTTGCAGTACGCGGGCCTCTCACTGTTGTGGCCTCTCCCGTTGCGGAGCACAGGCTCCGGACGTGCAGGCTCAGCGGCCATGGCTCACAGGCCCAGCCGCTCCGCGGCATGTGGGATCTTCCCGGACCGGGGCACGAACCCGTGTCCCCTGCAGCTGCAGGCGGACTCTCAACCACTGTGCCACCAGGGAAGCCCTGTGCTTGTGTTTTCATATCTTGAGAATGTGGCCTGTTTCCCAAAGGCTAGGCTGGGTCTCACGGTGTAAGGCTGGCCCCATGAGCACCTTCAGAACTGCTGTCTTTGGGGGTCATTCTGCTCACCTGGCAGGGGACTCGGCCGGCTTCCCCCAGCCTCTCTGTGGCTGAGAAGCTGCTTTCCTCAGACCTGCCCCGTGTAAGAACTCTATCATATTAATTCCTCCATTTTACAGGTAAGGAAACTGAGTCCCAGGTGGTACAGTGAGTCCTTGCCCAAGGTCACATGGCTGGTAAATCTTCCCAGAGGCACCCACCCCTGCAACCCAGCCAGCCTGACCAGTGCATGGAGCTTAATTCCTGTGATCTGACAGAAATTAAGGAATTTCAGAAAGAACATAGGACCCGTAGATTCAGCCACTTTCTTTGGACCCTGGGTTTTGTCAGATACGTCAAAGGACAGAACTGTGACCAGCCTCTTTTACTCATCAGGTGATCTTGAAGACTATTTTTGGTTGAGTCATGGTGGGCTGCCTGGATGAAAACATTCCACCCCTAAAAATAAATGTTTTTAAATCCCACTTGAATGGACGAGTGAATTACAGGAATGGGTGTGAAGCCATTTCCCAGAAATCAGCTCAATCATTAACTCTGAAATTAATCACATAATAATATTTTGCTATGTTTTCAGTCTGTGGTGTTTGAAACCAAAAGTATATATGTTCCAATCACAGTTCTAGGACCTTGAGGTGGATGAAAGATAATGCAGATTATTAAAATACAGTTGTATTTACTTTTTAAAAAATTAAAAGAAAAAAAAAGAAGCCTTTAGAGACACAACTCCCCTCAGCCAGGCGGTATTGATTAGAAGCCAAAAACTTTTTTTTTTTTTCAGAGTGGTTAAGTCTGAGGTGGTTTTTTTTTGTTGTTAATTAATTTTTATTGGAGTTTAGTTGCTTTACAATGTTGTGTTAGTTTCTGCTGTACAGCACAGTGAATCAACTATACATATATCTCCTCTTTTTTAGATTTCCTTCCCATTTAGGTCACCATACAGCACTGAGTAGTGTTCCCTGTGCTATACAGCAGGTTTTCATTAGTTATCTATTTTATACATAGTAGTGTATATGTGTCAGTCCCAACCTCCCAATTCATCCCACCCCGCCACCCTCACCCCCTTGATAACCATATGTTTGTTCTCTACGTCTGTGTCTCTATTTCTGCTTTGCAAATAAGTTCCTCTCTACCATTTTTCTAGATTCCACATATAAGCGATATTATGTGATATTTGTTTTTCTCGTTCTGACTTATTTCACTCTGTATGACAGTCTCAAGGTCCATCCTCGTCTCTACAAATGATCCAGTTTTGTTCCTTTTAATGGCTAATATTCCACTGTCTGTATGTGCCACATCTTTATCCATTCCTCTGTCGATGGACATCTAGGTTGCTTCCATGTCCTGGCTACTGTAAACAGTGCTGCAGTGAACACGGGTCTCCAAAACAGGAAACAAAAGCAGCGTTGAATGGGACCGGCAACTGAGGGCAACCTGATTCCAGTTTGTTTTTTCGAACTTCACTGATCACAGAGGGTTATCATGTGGTTTGGTGATAATGTGAAGGGGTCCCTCGGACCTGAGGTGACCTAGGGTCGGCCAGGGCTCCCTCACACATCCTGCGGTTGGAACCCCAGTTCTTCTGCCCTCAGGGGACTCCCAGCCCCTGTCTCCTCTGTCCTCAAGTCCTCAGCTCTCAAATCTGGACCCAGACTGTTCGTTTAAACCTGGGGTTGTTGGGCTCCAGAGAGGAAGTGTCAGGAGCTTGTTGAAAGTGTCCGCCGCTTTCATGAGAGTGTCAGAGGGCCCAGGGTCCACCCCAGCACTTCAGAACCTACATCCCTGAGGTTCATTTCAGGAAGGAACGGACATGGGGCAGGAGAGAACCGTCCTGCGGCCAGGGGTCAGTAGGGAGCAGACGGGGAAGGGGTCTCTACCACAGTCTGTGGCTTCATTCTTAGTTTCTTTTTTTTTTTTAATTGAAGTAGAGTTGATTCACAATGTTGCGTTAATTTCTGCTGTACAGCAAAGTGACTCAGTTATACATATATATATATATATATAAAATTCTTTTTTATATTCTTTTCCATTATGGTTTATCCCAGGACGTTGAATATAGTTCCATGTGCTATACAGTAGGACCTTGTTGTTTATCCATTCTGTATATAATAGGTTGCATCTACTAACCCCAAACTCCCAATCCATCTCTCCCTCAGCCCCTTCCCCTTTGGCAGCCACAAGCCTGTTCTCTTATGTTTGTGAGCCTGTTTCTGCTTCATAGATTAGTTCATTTGTGTCATATTGTAGACTCCACATAAGAGTGATACCATCTGGCATTTGGCTCTGTCTGACTTACTTCCCTTAGTATGATAATCTCTAGTTGCACCCATGTTGCTGCAAATGGCATGATTTCATTCTTTTTTATGGCTGAGTTCATTCTAAGTTACATCTCTTCCTTCTCTGAGAATTCTGTTCTCTTCTGAAGTGATGCCTTGAGAAAATCACCCAACAAGGCAGCATGTTCCCACTAAAGGGAGGTGCCAGGCCCGCTCAGCACGTGGTTCTCGCTGCCAGGCCACCGGCGGGAGAGGGTGTGGCCCCGAGGCATGGGCTGAGGGGGTGGCCGGGTGCCCCCTCCACAGGGCAGCCGGGTGGACGGTGCCCACCCTCCCGGTCACCGCCTGGCCCCCGCCCTGCAGCGCTGCCAACGTGAAGAAATGGGAGATCGAGCTGCAGACCCTGCGGGAGAGCAACGCCCGGCTGACCACGGCACTACAGGACTCGTCGGCCAGCGTGGAGCAGTGGAAGAGGCAGTTCGCCCTCTGCCACGACGAGAATGACCGGCTCCGGAACAAGGTGGGGAGGGCCGGGGTGGCCGTGACCTTCCTCTCCCCACTGCCTCCCGCTTGGCCTTCGGTCCCATGTCCCAGGGGCAGGAGGAAGACCCGCTGCTTCTCCCTTTGTCCTCCCCTCCGCCTCCCTGCCTGCCTTAGTGGGAACGCTACTATGTACAGAACTGACTGATTACCTTTCCTGAACCAAGTTTTAAAATTGCAATCGCAAAGGAGAAGAGAAATCAATGGGAGATTGCAGCTTTGTCTCTCGCAAAGATCACCCTCTGATGCGAGCTGTGGGTTGGCCTTTCGTGGGTGGCCTCCCTCTGGCATTTTCTGTGGTTCCATGATCTTCGGTAGAGAAAAGGGATCCAAAGGGTGAGTGAAGAAAATAGATTCAGGAGATGGTGAGGCGTGATTGCTCAGAAACCCTGCTTCCCTGCAAACTGCTCTTTCTAAAAATGTGAGATAGGCAGCAAGGAAAGAAATACGGCCCTTGATGTGTGAGGTGGGCGGATGCGGACGGGCCTCGTGTGCCTTCTACCCTCCTACCCTGACATGGGGGCTTTTCAGTTTTTTTCAGAATTCACCCACGCCCTTCCCTGTAATTAGTCGCTCATGCTCTGCTGTTGGGCTGAGTTGATGCGGTTGTTTTAGGGTTCCCAGGTGAGGTCCTGGGGTTGCTGTGCTGTTTTGCTGGTCAGCACTTTTATCCCACAGTCGGTGAACACAGTCTGCTCCGTAAATGCAGGATTTCAGGGTACGGGTCACATTGAGATTGGTACTCGCTCCCCTTGCCCCCCGTTTATAACCCGCCCACCCGTTCTGAGTGGAGCCCCTGGAAACCACTCCCCTACTTCACGTCTTACTTCGGAGCAGGTGGCATGTGAAACTGCCTCGTGTCGTTTTTTCATAAAGTGCTGATGGTGAGGGGCGCAGGCCAAGTGCTGACTCCGCACCTTCCCTTCTGAGGCTGGGCTCATCTGCTTGGCAGAGGGATTGATTGCCCTTTGTTTCTTTTTTCAAGGGCAGAGCTGAGTTTCTCACTTCGCGTCTGAGTGTAAGAACCAAAGAGCCGTGCGGGGTCGGGGGGGTGGGGCGTGGAGGAAGTGCGTGCAGTGGAACCTACTCCCTGTGCGGAGCGTCAGCTTCCCTGGGCGGGAAGCACTGGGAACTTGATTCCCAGGGCGCGATGTGGACGTTGGTGGGATCTCCGGCAGCTCCTGTGGCTGGAGGTTCAGATCCTGAGGGCTGGTGCAGGTCACCTCTAAGAACTGTCCTCATGTTGACCACCTAGTGCCCTGCACCCTGAGGACTGCCGCTGCCTGCTTGTGGGGAACCCCATCAACACGGTGCTCTTGTGTTACTTGCTGGTTACACCCCTGCCGTCCACTCTGCACCCATGTTTTGGCCCCTGGGAAATGCCCAGTGTCAGAGGTGTCAGGCTTGGGAAGGAGAGAAAGATGCACTCTGGGGATGTACCTCAGCCTGCACTTGTCATCTCTCCAGGAAGAGGCCCACGGGCCAGGCCCCTTCTGCGTGCATCAGTGGGGAAAGGTCATCTTGACTTAAAACGTTTGAAATGTCATTGAGCCCCAGTTGGTAGCCACTGTCCCACAGAGTTGCTCGGTTCTCTACCCTGCTCGCTTAACCCCTTGAAAAGCAACAGAATCATTCAGGGCATGATTAAAATGATGTGACAGTCATTCTGCGAAGAAGCAGATAGATTCATGGGACGTCTGGCCCCGACTTGTGACAGATCCTTAAAGCAAACCTAAAGCTACCGTCCTGTGACTGTGAGAGAAAACCAGAGGCCCAGAGCATACTGAAGCCAGGTTTTGTGACTTCTGTGGCTTTGTTGGTGTTAAATGAGGGCATCCTGTGCCCGCAGGAGCAAACAGCCCAGGGGGAGCCCCGTGGGGTTTGTCTGTAGCCACAAGGAAAAATTTATAAGTGGGTTAATTTATGGTTTACTTTAAAAGAGCTGTGGTGATCTTTTGTTTAATGACTACAGTAAACTGGCATCCCTGCTTTAACATGTGATATTCATTAAAGATTGACGAGCTGGAAGAGCAGTGCAGCGAGATAAACAGAGAGAAGGAGAAGAATACCCAGTTGAAGAGAAGAATTGAGGAGCTGGAGTTGGAACTCCGAGAAAAGGAGACGGTGGGTCGTGGGGCTCCGAGCGGTGCTGCTTGGCGTCCCCTGGGCCTTGGCGGGTGATCTCCACCCAAGGACACGGCAGGCAGCTGTGGGGCATGTGACCGGCCCTGGCAGCTGCCCGGACCTCAGCACAGAGACAGAGCCAAAAGCTACACCAGGGCACAGATAGTCCAGAGCAAAGGCCTGACCATTACCCCCCGCAGCCTCCTTGTTGTACTTATTCTATAGTCAGCCGCTCAGGTCCAAGAGGGAGCTGAACATTTGCAAAAGCACTCGGAAACTTTCACAGGTGGTCTTTTATCAGAAGTTGCGTTCTGCCGTCAAATTAATGCAGCGAGAACCCCCTGTCACACAGTCATTTATTTTCTGGGGGACGGGACAGCTAAGTACAGCAAGTCCCCTACCCACGAACGAGTTCCACTCCAAGAGTGCACTTGCCTAAGTCCAGTTTGTTCGTAAGTCCAACAGAGTTAGCCTAGGTATGCAGCTAACACAATCGGCTGTATCCTACTGTACTGTAATAGGTTTATCATACTTTTCACACAAATAATACATAAAAAACAGACACAGAAACCAAAGGAAACGTTTTTAACCTTGCAGTACAGTACTTTGAAAAGTAGAGTAGTACCAGCTACATCACTGCTGCTTCTACGCTTGCTTCCGGACATCCTGGGCATGAAATAAAGACACTGTACTACTGTACTCTATACGGTACCGTACAGTAAAGTACACAAACGCGCAACCACTTGTCGAGGATGCACACACGTGACGGTGTACACCAGACACGTGAACTGACTTACATGACTGGACATGTGGACGCACATTTGCATCTTTGAAAGTTCGCAACTTGAAGGTTCATATGTAGGGGACTTACTGTATGCAGAGGGTGGAGACCATGGGCAAGTTACCAATCCTCTCTCAGCCTCGGTTTCCCCGTCTACGAAACAGGAATCATACTTCTCTTTTCATGGTGGTGTTCAGCCTTCATACATTAATTCATGGAACATACTCAGCCTTTAGAATTACCTCGTGTGTTAAGTATAACATCATCGCCATTATTATTTACGCAGACAACACAGGTTCCAAAAGCTGCTTCCATTATTGTATGCACGAGTTGGGGATTTTCAAGAATACATTTTATCTGACTTGCTTTCACATTCTTTTTCCAATTTCTGTCTCCTGTAGGAGTTGACAGACCTCCGAAAACAAAGTGAAATCATACCTCAGCTCATGTCAGAGTGTGAATACGTCTCTGAGAAGTTAGAGGTAAGGGTGGGGAGCATGTCCACCTGGGCTCAGATGAGAAGGCATCCACTGTGTTACCCATTTCTCCGAGGCCTCTCCCTTTCACGCCTGGCTTGGTAAAGAAAAGAGACTTTGTATTCCTAGAAAGCCAGCGTAACTACATGCCAGATGCCAGCTTTCCTCCCGGGTGCAGACTCAGCAGTGTTTGTCTTCTGTTTTCTCCACTTATACGAAGGTGTCCTGTGCATAACCATAGTGTAGGTGACTGTTTCCTGCCCACAGAAGTCCCTACAGAACCACAGAAGGGTGCAAAGCAGGGGACAGAAAGGAGGGCTGAGAGCCTAAGATCCAGGGGCTATTGCACCTCCCCAGCCAGTGACCTTGGACATGACCTTGGACAGCCCCCCCCACCCTGCCCCCCCACCCTGCTGGCTTCAGATTTCTGATCCACCTGCTGCATTTCTGAAGGAGCATTTTCAGGTCCTCCTTCACCTCCGAGGTTCTCCTCACTTCGAGAGCTCTTTGTTCAGGTATACAACCTTGGTATTAGTAACTGGTTCTTGTACACCCATTCAAAAATTCTCATTTTATGCCCGTAAGATGAAAGCTCTTATTTGGACTCACAGCGGTCCCGCCATTGGGAGCTTCAACGTCTCCATGGCAACACCACGGGGACGGACAGAGCACAGACCTACTGTCCCTGCGTCTGGCACGGCCAGTCCTCCCTCGCTGACGGCCAGAGGCTGGCCTGGGGCCAAGGAGACCTCGCCTTCTCAGTGGAACCGGGAGAAACAAGTCACTCTTCCATTTGTGCTATTTCTCACTCTCTCCCAGAATGGAACCCAAAGGGGGCCTCTGCTGACCACACTGGGCTTGGGGCTGAAAACCCCATGTGCTGGGATTTCAGGCTTCCTCTGCTGGGCACTTTGTGAAAGCATCACTTAGCACCAGGCTCCCTTGGGCAGGATGCTGAGTTCTGTGTTCTCTGTGGGGGCATCGTATTAAGGCGAGATGCTGGCCGTTGGTACCTCTGCCAGAGAACAGCAGGAAGGAGGGGCACACACCTGATGCCAGGGGGGTGGGGGCAGGACACTTAACACTTCCAGGGAGGCAGGCCCGCCCGAGGGGGACGGACAGTCTGGCTGTCTCAGGTCTCAGCGGGGCTCCTCCCGCTCTGTCCCCAGACCCTTCTTTCTCTCTCGCTTTGCTTCAGGCGGCAGAGAGAGACAATCAGAACCTGGAAGACAAAGTGCGCTCCCTGAAGACGGACATGGAGGAGAGCAAGTACCGCCAGCGCCACCTGAAGGTGGAGCTGAAGAGCTTCTTGGAGGTGCTGGACGGGAAGATCGATGACCTGCACAACTTCCGCCGGGGCCTCTCCAAGCTGGGCGCCGACAACTAGGGCTGCGCGTGAGTCCCCAGGGTGTGTGTGACACAGAGTAGCACTAGGACGTCCTCCCGTTCACGTGGCTTCTGTAAATGCAGGCGCGGTTTGTCACGTTTCCAAACCAGGGGTGCCGTCCACTCTCTCCTCTCCAGAATAGAAACCTCCCCTTGCTTCTCTGGCCTTGCGAGGTCATGGACAACTGGACGATTCTGACTCAGGAATCCAGAACTAGGTCTACCTTAAACATTTACGCAGTCAGGGCAGGGATGTTTATAACTTTCTTAAGGGCTGTTGCAACCATATGAACTGGAAAAGTATTTTCTAATTCAAGTATGAATACCCTTTCCAACTCCTGTTTTTTTGAGTAGCGTTCAGAGTGTTCGAATGTTCACCAGGCACCAATGCGTGGGGCGTGGTGATAGCAGTTTTCCTCTCAGTATATACAGAGATGCTTTAAAGCAACCACTGAGTAGAGACTTGTCCCAAGAGAGAAAACGCACTTCTGGTGGAGGCGTTTTCTGGCAGGGGAATCGCCTGCATCCACTCCGCCCACTTCCACCCGCCCCCAGTTTGTAGGGTTGCGACAATGTTCCTTTTCTTGGTTTTAATTTCTGAGCAGGTTACTGTGCTGTGGGGACAGCATGCAGCGAGGGTGCCTAGCACAGTGCCTGGCACAAAGTAGGTGCTTAATAAATATTTGTTCATTTAAACGTATAAACAGAATTTAGTGTTTTCATCACATCCTCATCAAGCCCCTGTTGGACAGTCCACCGTCCTGGTGCACTGGGTTGTTATCAGGCATGTATGTGACTTTGTGGACAGACTCGTGGGTTGGCTCAGGTGGCCCTGGGGCCAGGAGGGTGGCGGTGGAAGCAGCAGGAGCTGGTCTGAGGCCCCCCCCACCAGCAGCCCATCCATGGTGCTCTGCCCCTGGGGGCCTCTGACACTGAGATCACCCTTCCTTTCCAGGAGTGAGGCCTGTGGCCTAGGGATTCTAGGACCACTGACTGTCCCTGGTATAGGGGCTGCCCAGGGCTTGGGATCTAGGGTGGGATCCTCTGTTGGGTTTAGACAATTGAAAAAGAAATCACACAGGCCTGTGAGGGAAGGAGTGGGCTCAAAGTAGCTGAGCCTTGGCCTTAGAGGAGTTCTGCCCAGGTCTGCCTCCCCCTGTTCCTGCTAAGGAAGGGACCAGAGCCATGGACCTCTTCTCTCTTACTGAGTTTCTCAGTGGGGCCAGTGGACATTTCATTTGCCCCATGCATGGCAAGATGGTCTGAATCCCTGGCCGTCGGCATTTCTAAATCCCTTTGAAGGAGGGGGAGGCTTTGCCGCCCCCTTACCTGCTTTGAGGACCACTAAGAGAACTTCCCCCTCTAGAAGGATTTTCTCACGCATTAGAATTGCTCCCTGCTGAATTGTTCAGATAAACAATAAAATAGCCTGAGGAGGTGGGTAGGGTACACACGGATGTGACCCGGGCCCCAGGGTGACTTTACAAGTCCTGCTGCTCTCTTTCGTGTAGCTGAGACCATCTCCCTGAGCAGGGAGGTCTTCTTTAGGATGGGGAAAGCACCAGGACATGTAGGGGAGACCCGCAGGCTGAGTGGGGCAGCTCTGGTGGAGTTCACTGGGCTGGTGGCAGATGGAAATGGAAAGCGTGGTCAGCCCTCCTGCTGATTTGTGACTGGGCGCTGCTGGCCCTGCCCTTTCCCTGGAGCTCCAGATGGCTCTCAGGACAGTGGTCGCAGCTCTACTGACCTGGAGATCAGAGAGCTGGGCTGGCCGTGAGTTGGCCTTGTGGCCCAGCAGGGGCTCAAGAGGATTCTTCTCAGGCTAGGCCAGTCCACCTGCCCAGGAGCAGCAGACACTGGCATTCTGAAACCTCCGCTTGGGTCTTCTGATGCCCACCACCCCTGTCTATGCGGCAGCTTATTCATCCAGAAGGAGCTGTCTTGACTGACTGGACATGCTCAGGTGACGTATTCATCCGAGGATAGAGTTGTCAAAGCTGCTTGCACATTCCGGGCAGTGACTGGAGAAACTAGTGGCAGCAGTAGAGCCATTACCACGGTGGGCTGCTGTGTCCCTGTGCAGTTGAGACCCATGACCCCCGCTCACCAACCGTGGAAGAGTTTGGTGAGCGCTTGTAGGCAGTAGGTGAGGAGCTGAGAGCCCCACGCTATGTGGCCCCAGCCAGCTTTACACCATGCAGCCCCGGAGCTAAGAGCAGTAGGGGCTCCTCTAAAGGAGAAGCTAAGTTGGGCTCAGCAGGGAAAGCACACCTTTACAAAAGCCCTGGACTTTCAGTTCCTTCTGCTTTTCTCTAAAGGTCTTAAGGTTTCTTCATTTACTTTCTTTTAAAAAAAAAAAAAAAAAAGGCCTGGGGACAACCTAGACAGTCTGTCGAGAGGCTAGCCCTGTCTAACAGCCTCGGGATAGAAGGAGAATGACCCTCTGAATTCATCCCAGTTTCCCTTGAGCCAAGCCCTCATTTGTTAGGACGTCCAGCTCCAGTCTCAGCACTGATGCCCTTTGGTTGGCGTGATCTGAAGCCAAGTGCAGGCAGGGCATAACCCTTGCCTCACAAACACCCCATCCCAGTCGTGCTGCTGGAGGATTTAGAGCTAGGACTGCGTCTTTGTTTCCAAGTGATGTCTCCTGATTTGACATCTCCAAGACTGGCTGCCTGAACCTCAATTAGCTTTTTTTTTTTTTCCTCTGCATCTGTGAAACCTGGGGCCTAAAAAAAGCAACGGAAAATTTGGAATCCTTTAACCATAATGATCCTTAAAAATAATTTTCATTCCAAGTAAAGACCCACTGGATGCGTGATACAGTTGAGAGCGGCAAGGGGAGATAAAGTCTTCCTAGTGCCTCGGGAATAGAAAACCACCTGAGTGACAGGCTGGGACAGTGTGGTCAGGCCTTGAAAGAGAGCCAGCGTCCACATGAGACCCAGAACTTGTACACTCCCTCCCTTCCACGCTCCCCTGCATGCCGTCACTTTAGACCTCAGCTGGGTGAGAGAACGGGGCAGAGATCATTCCCCATTTTGCAGCGGAAGCAGAGACAGGTGACTCACCCTGAGTCACCCAGCTAGTGAGCAGCAGCGCGGGCTGCATCTGGGTCTCCTGAACCCTGGTCCAGTGTCTTTCTGCGAGTCATGCTCTCTTCTCCCTTTAGTGACCTTTGGGTGCCAAGAAAAAAAAAACTCTCTTGTGTCCTGATAAGAGCACATTGCAGTTATACTGTTTTAACATATGTCCCCAGCAAATGACAACTTATAAATGCATGAATCAGAATTACATTTACATTCATTACAGCAGTAAGTTCCACTTTTGAATGATTCTGCTTTTGTAGGGATCTTTCCAAGAGATTGTTGGTTAAAATGATGTTGGTGCTTTGAGAGGCCAGAGCGATGAGACACATTTTGAGTTCTTTGTTGATGGCTTTTGTGGAGGCAAAGCAGTTTGTTCAAAACAAGCAGGAGGCCCCCAAATGGCAGAGCAGTAAACAGAGTGATGGCGGGGCAGGTGGGGTGTGGGGGGATTGCCCATCACTGCCCAGCCCCTTCCCAGACAGGAGCCAGCACTGGGGAGGGAGCAGACCAGCCAGTGGTTAGAGCAGGTTGAGTGGCACCTGACGGGCCCCGGGAGGAATGTCCACAGCGGGTAGTTGGTCTCCATCCTGCAGTCTCATCATAGACATCTCTAGACTTGGGCGGCCCACGGGCACAGCCTGGACGGTGGTTGGCTAATGCCTGGCCAGTATTTACTATATTTGACATAAAACATCAAATAAAGGGTGTGGGATATAGTGCTACTCAGAGGCGTCACGATCGGCCTGTTGTAAAAGGACTCCTTTTCTATAGGCAAGACTGCTTTTCAATAGAAATCGGGGGCAACTTTGGGTGAGAGCCAACGCCAACCACAGGGAGTGCCAGGGACGTCAGATGTGGCCAGGTGTGCCCTTAGAAGGCAGGCAGCCAGGATGGGACTTAGCAGAGGCGCTTGACAGAGGTTGCCCTTTAAGACAGAGCCGGCCGCTGCATTCTGCTCATTGCTGAAAGTGGCTCTTTGTGCCATGTGTCCATCTAAAAGCTATGGGTTCTTTTATTCACTCGAAAGATCACTGGATTTTGAAGCACTGGTGATTTAAACTAGAAGCCTGCAAATCAGCATCCATATATATTCTTAAATGACATGCATGGTTTAAAAGAATTCCAATTTCTGCATACATAGTTTCCCCCAAATAAATATATATTCTTGGGATGGTGGGGGTGACGGCATGGAGAGAGAATCCTGTATAGAAATGTGTGTTGTTTTACGTGTCTTTTTCATACACCTATCTCAAGAATATGGGTTTTTCCAGTTCCTCTTTAAACACCAGCCAGGAAGAAGGTGATTATGGTAAGACTTTGGCAGCCAGATGATATGGTCTAGTGAACTTTTGGAGTGTGTGTGTGTGTGAGTGTGTGTATATGTGTGTGTGTGTGTGTGTGTGTATGTGTATTGGGGGAGGAAGCAGCAGGGGGAAGCAGGAGAAACGACAAGGAAGGGTTTTCAATTAAAAAATATACGTATAGCTAAGAGGAGTCTTTAATAATCCTGGCGGTGATGTTATATGTTCTGGAATCCATCTTTGAGAAGAGCTTGTGGGTCTTTTGTTTTGTGCGGAATTGTACAGTGCCCTACTCTCTTTGACGAATGCAGAGCCTTGTGAAGAGTGCCCCCACCCCCAGGCCACACAGACCCCGGGTGCACCTGCCAGGAGCCCAGAGAAACCACGGTGGAGTCCAGACTGTGGGACATTTTGGCGGATGACTGACAGGTCCAATGATATGCAGCTGTGGGGAATGTGTCACTGTTCTTACCCTATGGACCACTTTTAATATAAAATCCTGACTTTAAATAAATTGTTGTAGCAATGTCTTATGGTGTGACAGACAGTTAGGCACTTCTTGCATCAAAGGTAAGAATTTAACGATTAGCATGAGGTGGATAAATGGACTCTCCCAAGAATACTGTTTTTTTTGTTTCTTTTCCCTTTTCAAATGCCTTTTTGGTACATAAATAATATATACTTTTCTAAGAAGAAATGAAAAAAATCACCTGTTATTACACCATCTGATTATAACCACTGTTAACATTTTGGTATATATCTTTTCAGACTTCTTTTCTATGCATCTATAGCTGTTTTATTACTTTTTTCATGAGATACAATCATATTATACATATACTGTTTTATAACTTGCTTTTTTCCCTTTTAACACTATATTGTAAATATATTTCTATGTCAGTAAATATGTAACAGCATCATTTTTAACATCTGTGTATGTTGTACCTTGGGTACTTGTTTCCAGTTTTATACTGTTGTACTCAAGGATATGACGGAAATCCTTTCTTCTAACACCTTCATGTACGTTTCAGAATATTTACTTAGGATAACTTGCTAAAATTGGACTTGCTGGCTCAAAAGTGTAATGGGTGCTACAAGCACTGCTCTGTCTCCTCCTCTCCCTCCTGGGCACACAGGAGATGCCACTTACCAGCCCCTATAGTCACTCAGGGTCCTGGTGCTAATGCTGGCCAATAAAGTGTGAGCAGAAGTGACATGTGCAACGTCCAGGCTGAGACTGTGAGATGCCCCCATGCAGGTCTCCAGTCTTTCTGTTGCCTTGCGCCACAGGTGGTGATGTCCCAGTGCTGGAGCCTATGTCAGCTGGAGCCTTTGTCAGCCTGGGTCCCTGAGTGACTGTGTGGAGAGCTCCCCTTCTCCCGTCATGACACCCCCCTCCCCACTTGTGTGGATTTGTACTGTGAAGAACGAATAAACCTTAAGTGTTACACTATTGGGATGTCAGGGTTATTTTGTTACTGCAGCATAACATATACTGACTAACAAAAAGGTACGCACATGTTGGGGACTTTTAATATATCTTGCCTCAAATTGCCTTCCAGAAAGATGATACCAAATTATGCTCTCACCAGCAATGTGTGAGAATGTCCGATTCCCCTCTTTCACACTGGTGTTCCCATGGGGACTGGGGGGGCTAGTTTTGATATGCATTTTTTTGATGACAGTGTGACCCTCCTCACCAACATATTTATTAGACTATATTCTTTTGTCATTTACCTATTCGTCTTCTCTGGCCAATTTTCTCACAAGGTGTTTGTGTGTCTCATTGATTTCTAAGAAGTTTTTTTTTCCCTATAAATATTATTTTTTAAAAGTTGCATGTATTTGGGGCTTCCCTGGTGGTGCAGTGGTTAAGAATCCGCCTGCCAATGCAGGGCACACAGGTTCGAGCCCTGGTCTGGGAAGATCCCACATGCTGCGGAGCAGCTAAGCCTGTGCGCCACAACTACTGAGCCTGTGTGCCACAACTACTGAAGCCCACACACCTAGAGCCCGTGCTCCACAACAAGAGAAGCCACCACAATGAGAAGCCTACACACTACAAGGAAGAGTAACCCCTGCTCACCGCAACTAGAGAAAGCCCGCACACAGCAACGAAGACCCAACACAGCCAGAAATAAATAAATTTATTTTTAAAAAAGCTCAATATATGGCTTAGATTGAAAAAAATTTTTTTTTAGTCAAATCTATCTTTTCCTTTATGGTTGCTGCCTTTGCTGTCATGCTTTTGAAGATCTTTGCAATTCTGATTCCAAGGTTGTATGAATTTTCACCAGTATTTTATTCTTGTACTTTTATTGTTTTGTTTAAGCAATTAAATCTATGATCCATGTGGAATTTATTTTTTAAATTACCCCAACATCACTTACTGGGAAATCTATCCTCTCTCTACTGATACAAAATCCCATTTTCACTATATATCCAATCCATATATATATATATATATATATATATATTTTTTTTTTTTTGCAGTACGCGGGCCTCTAACTGTTGTGGCCTTTCCCGTTGCGGAGCACAGGCTCCGGACGCGCAGGCTCAGCGGCCATGGCTCACGGGCCCAGCCGCTCTGCGGCATGTGGGATCTTCCCAGACCAGGGCACGAACCCATGTCCCCTGCATCGGCAGGCAGACTCTCAACCACTGCGCCACCAGGGAAGCCCTCAATCCTTATATTTCTTTAAGCGTACTTCTGAACTTTCTATTGTGTACATTCTGGCACTGGTACCACATAGTTTGATCATCTCAGATTTAGACTAAATGTCGCCGTTAATTAAACGTCTTCAAAAATGTCCTAGTACTTTTTGTATATTGACAGTTCCAAAAGAAATTCGGGATCATTTTGTAGCATTTAGAAGAATTGGAAATTGGATTGTGTAAAATTTATAGGTAACTATAGAGACAATTAACATCTTCATAATATTTAACCTTTCATTTCAGTAAATTTATAAAGTATTATGTTCCTCAGTATATTTTCTCTAGTACAGGCAATTTTTTGTAGTTGTGGTTACTATGGTAAATGAGCTCTTTTGTCCATTATATTTTCCAACTGCTTATTGTTAGTATAAAGGTACATGACTACGCTTTTTTTAATGAAAATTAAATCCATTGATTTTTTAAATTTAAAATATTAAACAAAAGCTGTGTAAATGGTAGCATTGTGAAAAAACATAATATGGAAACTGAAAGTCCCCCATAATTAAAATCCCTCTGCCCCCAAGATAAACAGTCAACAGTTGACACATAGTCCTCAAATCTTCTTTTCCTAAAGTATGTTTTATCATTTTGACCATATGATAGAACCTTCTGCTGCTTGTATTTTTCACTTGGCAATAGATCTTGGACATTTCCTGTTGGTACCATATCAATCTACCTCATTCTTCTTAACTCTGCATAGAGAGTTCTGTGGTGGTTTACTAGTTTGTTTAACTTGGCAATTGGTTATTTGTTTATTTTGTAGCTAGCCAATTACTGAATTTCCTTTCGTTTTAATAGTTTTGTTGTTGTTAATTCTTTTGCCTTTTTCATGTAGTTAATAGTTCTGAGTAGTGATGATAACTTTACCTCCATATTTTTAATAATCTTATTTCACTTCCTTATCACACTGACCAGCACTTTTTGAACAATGGTAAATAACACCTATATAAATTGTGCCGGTATTGTACATTCTTCTTTATATATATTTTTTACTTGGTGAGAATACCTCTAGTGTTCCTCCAAAAGTACAAATTTGACTCTTAGTATGAGATATTCTTAATATTTGAATTTATATATTAAAGTTATGCCCTCCTCTTTCTAGTTTGCTGAAAGTTTTATCAGTAATGGTTGTTGGAATTTTATTAAATGCCTTTTTTTTTCACATCTGTCAAGATGATCAAGATGATGGTTTTTCTTTTTTTTTTTTGCGGTACGCGGGCCTGTGGGATCTTCCCGGATTGGGGCACGAACCCGTGTCCCCTGCATCGGCAGGCGGACTCTCAACCACTGCGCCATCAGGGAAGCCCAGTTTTTCTTTATCATAACTTAATATGAATCATTTAAATAGATTTGCTAATGTCGGACCCTGTCTGCATTTCTAGAAAAATCTGATTTAGTCACGGTATATTATTCTTTCAATATATGTCTCCACTCAATGTTAACAGTGGTTATTTATGATGGGTTGGTTTATGGTAGACTTTTATTTTTTGTTCTTATCTGTATTTTCTGATTTTTCTACATGGCTCTCATATTACTTGTATAATAATAGTAAGAGCTTTAAAATAAGAAAATTACTCTGGATTTGGTTTGCTCTTATTATTTTCGAATTTTTCAAAATTTTAGGTGGATAGTTATATAATTTTTTTTTCTGCTGTCTTTATCAGGTATTGGTGTTGGGTTTGTGTTAACTTCTTAAAAAAAAAAAAAGAACTTGGGAAGCTCTATCTCTTTTTTTCTATGCCCTTGAACAGTTTAAATAATATGTAGAATTTTTTGCTCCTTGAAGTTTTTATAACATGTATAAATCTGTCTAAGTCTAGTGCCTTTTTAGGAAATAATTCTTTGACAATTTTTTCAATGTTTTTCCATGCTCATTAGTCTCTTTAAACTTTCTTCCTTTTCTGTAAGTTTTTGGCAACTTAAACTTCCAAAGTAATGATTCTGTTAAGATTTTCAAATTTGCTAGCCTGGAGCTGTCGTATTTTCTTTTCTTATTCATAACGTTCTGTGTCTGTGCTTTCCCTTTTTATTCTGGGACTTCAAATCTTAATTTACTGTTTTACCATTTTATGATATTTTTTGGTTTGTTTTTGTTCTTATTAATTTCCTTCCTTTATTTTATTATTTTTTCACCTTCTCAAGTTGAATGCCATTTTAGCTCTTTCCTGTTTAATAGTAGATATAGTTACTAGCGCTCATAAGGCTACATGACTTTTCTTCTGAATATTTCTTTATCCATTTCTGTTAAATTTTTAGCTATGGTGTTCTAAGTTATAAATAACTTGTAATTTCATATTTGACTTTTTTTTTTACTTGAGTTATTTGAAATTAACTTTTACATTTCTAGATAGTTTGATACTTTTTGTTGTTGTTATTAACATTTGTTACAAGTGTTGTCAAAGAGGGTATGGCCTGTACAATTTCTGCATTTTGGATTTTATTGATGTTTTCTTGGGACTTAATAAATTGTTAATTTTAATCAATATTCCCAGGAAACTGGAAAAGAAGATATATTCTTGGAAGGGAACAAAATTAAATCTGTATGTATTAATTTGACCTTATTAATTATAAGCTTATGGACCTTTAATTTTTGCTTACCTGATTTGTTAAAGACTAAGGAAAGTGTGTTCAGACTACTATTGTATTTCTGTCTATTTCTCTTGTGTTTCTAACAGTTCTTGCTTTATGTGTTTCCGTATGACGTTATTTGGCAAATTATCTTTTTATACTTAAGGGAAAAAATATTTTCCTTTAAAGACTTGTCTACCTTTGTGGATTTTACCTGATTTTGTTGTAACAGAGTTGTTTATGTAGAAATACATAGTTCAGTAAAATGTTTGTGTCTGTTTTTAAGTCAACAAAAATCTTTCAGAAGCCCTTTGTGTCTTAAGATATTTTGGAAACTCTGGATCTCCCCAAGGGTAGGTTGATGTTCTCTAGGGTGACTTCCTGAGTCAAAGCAAGGAAGGCAGTGTGGGTTAAGGCACGTAAGCCTTTGGAACAGAATTAGGGTTTGGGGTGGTTTGCCAACATTTCCAGTGTCTGCTTCAGGGCAGCCCCGTGCTTGGTATGGTTAGGGGTCACCTGCCCTCCAGCTGGTCACCTTCTGCCTCGATGGGGTCAATATTGAAGCTTTTCTTAACCCAAGAGGCACTTTTCTTCTGCAGGGCTGGCCTTCTGAGCAGAAGGCAGCAGAGGGTATATGCTTATGTTCCTGGCTGTTGGGGGAAAAGCTAATCTCGGAGACTCATTCTACCGGAAAAGATTTTTCCAGAGCTATTCAAGCAGATTATTCACATGGCAAAGTCTGTGCCCGGCAGCGAACCAACTTTTCCCCAACACGTGGAGGAGGTGTGAATCTCAACTCACAGCTCAGGAGTGAAAGATATACCACCTTCTCTGTTTTCCCTTCATTCAAGTAAGTTTCTGTTTTGGGCCCTCGTTCTACCAGGCTCATGCAGTTGGATCTCAGTCAATCCCAGGACTCCCTTTTCTCCAGACGTGAGTTTTCGAAGGCTGAGGGCTTGCATATTCCCAGGGTGGTGGGGGTCAGGGGGTCTATGTCTGTTGAGATGTCCCCTGTTCCTGCCCTCTCACTCCACTACCGCTGTGTCACAAGAATTCCTCACAGGTTCCTGTGCTGCAGAAATCTCCATGAGGCTGTCCGAGGCCCTCTCTCCACGCAGCCATCCCATGTCTGGCAGCAAAGGTTTCGGGTGGAGGGTGATTTAACTTAGAGGGACTGCTAGATAAACCAGTGCGTGTTTGCACAAGAGAGCACGCTAGTGAGCGGAAGTGATTCTGTGGGCACCCATGCCCGCTTGCTTTGCAGGCCCTTGCAGCTCACTTGTGGGGGGCGGGGCTCTGGCCCAGATCCCCACATCAACCACCTCCCAGAGGGGCCTCCTTAACACCCATTGGGTCCTAGGCTTCCCTTCTCCGGGGCGCTTGGGAAAGTTGACCTCGCTCTTTTGCAATAATCGTCCCGTGAATGAAGCTTTCCTTCCCAATTCTTGTCTTGCTCCTGACTACTCCTTTTCCTTCCCCTCCTCCTCCTGCCCTGTAGTGTTGGGGTCTCCAAGGATCCGGCCTGGGCCACCTTCCTGTGACACTCTCCCCTGGCAGTTCCAAGGCTTCCCCACTCCACCACGTCCCAGCCTCCTGGAGTCAGCTCCCCGCTGTCCAGTGCTGCCCCCTACCCACCTCCTGATCCCTGACCGTGGCACCTCCCCCCTCCAGGTGTTGGCACCATCTGTGTCCTTGCCCTTGCTTCCTGCACAATGAGTCACCATATTATGCTTCTTCCTCTGGTTATCCCAGTCTCTTCACTCCATCACTGCTTCTCTCACCAGACAGTCCCTATCCTGTTCCTGATCCCCTCACTCCAGGATCTCCTCCATCGTCTGGTGCCTTTTAGGTAAAGCTGCCAGAGGCCTCTTCCTAAAGCTTGAGTCATCAGGTTCTAGCCCCCTCTCTCCATCCTCCCCCCGTGAGGTCACACTAACCGCCTTCCCTGGTCCTGCCCAGGCCTTGCTGGTGCATCCTCTCTGTGCTCTAGTTCTTGCTCTTCCCGCTGCCCGGAATCCTTCCCCGTTTCCAACCCCATTTCTCTTCTTAGACCCAGCTCAAAGGCCTAGGCCCTCCAGATTAAAATCAGCCACTCCAGGGGACTTCTCATGCTTCTTAGAGAGCTCTTTTCACACTTACAGCTTTTTTTTTTTTTTAACATCTTTATTGGAGTATAATTGCTTTATAATGGTGTGTTAGTTTCTGCTTTATAACAAAGTGAATCAGCTATACATATACATATGTCCCCGTATCTCCTCCCTCTTGCATCTCCCTCCCACCCTCCCTACGCACGTACAGCTCTTAAATCATTAATTCGTGTATTCATTTAACAAATATTTCTTGAGCACCTTTATGCCCCAGGCCCTGGGAACACAAAGGTGAAAAGACACAGATATTTTCCGCAAATCTATTACGTTCCAGTGGAGCCGTGAGGTGATACATTGCAGGTGCAAATGGAACTCAGCTGATGGAGGATTTGTGAGCCTCCCCCTCCAGCAGGGCTCTCACAGGTGTTCAAGAACAGGACTCAGGGTACATCCTGCTTCTCCAGAGCTGGGGTGACCCTGGGCCACTCTGAAGACTTTGTGAGACATCCAGCTCCAAGGCTTTTCGTCTTGGAAGGAACCTGCAATGACTCTAAGTATGCCTGCCTCACTCTTCCCTTTCACAGCCCCCTCATTTCCTGTCTGACTTGTATATATTCGTGTTTTTCTAAGGATGGTCTGCAGACCAGCTGCTTCAGAGCTATCTTGGGTTTCCCAGAAAAACCTCCTGGATTAGCATTTTTGCAGGCCAGGCCTTGCAGTATGCATTCTAGAAGCTCCTTGTGCTAGACAACAGGATGATGGCTCCCCAAGAGGTCCACATCCTAATCCCCAGAACCTATGAATGTGTTACCTTACCTGCGCGAAGGGACCTTGCAGATGGACCTTCAGATGGGGAGAGTATCCTGGATTATCTGCGGTGGGGGGGGCCCAATCTAATCACATGAGTTCTTAAAAGCAGAGGACCTTTCCTGGCTGGGGTCAGAAAGAGATGGTGATGGAAGAAGAGTCAAAGAGATACCATGTTGCTGGCTTTGAAGATCAATGAAGGGGCCACAAGTCAAGGAATGCAGGCAGCCTCTAGAAACTGGAAAAGCTTCTAGCTTCTCCCCTAGAGCTTCAAAAAGGAACACAGCCTTGCTGACACCTTGATACTAGCCCAGTGAGACCCATGTAGGACTTCGGACCTATGGAACGGTAAGATAATAAATTTGTGTTGTTTTAAGCCCCTATAATTGTGGTAGTTAGTTCTGGCAGCAATAGAAACCCGATACGCTCCTCCCATGAGTTTACATATCTAAGAGTTGAGAAACTCTGCTGTACAGTGAGTCCCCGACATGCAAACGAGTTCCGTTCCGAGAGTGCGTTCCTAAGACCAATTTGTTCGTTAAGTCCGGCAAAGTTAGCCTAGGTACCCAACTAACACAATCGGCTATATTGTACCGTACTGTAATGGGTTTATAATACTTTTCACACAAATAATACATAAAAAACAAACACACACACAAATAGTACTGTACGGTAAAGTACACAAAAGCACAACCACTTGTAGTAGATGCATGCGCATGAAAATGTACGCCAGACGCGTGAACTAACTTACATGATTGGACCTGCGAACGCATGTTCCCATCTTTGAAAGTTTGCAACTTGAAGGTTCGTATGTAGGGGACTTACTGTATAAATTCACTCGGCTACATGGTTTCACATGACGGGTGGTCATTCATCAAAAACCTCTTGATTCTGGCTCCTGCTACTACCTGCTTGATTCCCCAATTCAAATGCGGGAGAGGGAACGAATGAACAAATGAGTCAGTCAGTCTGAGCAGCCCGGCTCATGGTTTTTCACTCCGGGACAAGCCATAGGAGGCTTCCAGTTATGGATTGGCTGTCCTAGCGTCAGCTTTAGCCAGAGGGCCCAACTCAGGCTCTAAAACGTGGCCAAAGTGGGCTGCCCTTGTAGCCAGGGCTGTGGGTTGGGGGAGGCGTTGTGACTGGTGTCCAGGACAAGGGGCAGTGGTCCTAGAGTGGGGGCGGGCCCGGGAAGACTTTGGAGAGGAGGACGCGATGGAGTTGAGACTGAGAAGTGGGTGTGGATTTGCCGGACGGGTGGCAGAGGGCTGGGATGCCCCGGGCGCTGAGGCTTAGGAGAGCAGGGCCATTGGAGGGCAGCCTGCTTGGTATTGCTGGAGTAAAACCTGTGGTGGGGAAGGGGCGGAGGGGCAGCAGCCAGGTTTCTGAGGGGCAGGCTGGAGAGTGGAGCAGGACGTCGAGGGGGGAGGTGGGGATGGATTGACGGCACTTTAGCGGGTGGACTGCACAGGTTTGAAGCTGGACAACAGCAGACAATACTTGACCCTCCCCTCGGCCTGGATCCCCTGAGGCCAGAGTCTGGACTTAAGCCTTGGCTGGAAGAAGGGGGGAAATGGAGAAATGAGGGAGAGAGGATTCCAGAGAAGTTTGTGTGCACGTTAGACAGTTGGGCGAGGGGTTTCAATTGGAGAACTCTCTGGAAAAGGATCTTTTTTTTTTTTGAGTCTTCTCATCTTTGGCAGGCCTTAGAAAGCAAATTCTGAGAATTATCCAAGTCTGAGTAAGCTCACTGGTGTCTCAAAATACTGAAATTACAAGAATTAAAATAAAAATACCAAATTGCATAATAAGCATAAGAAAGTCCAGCAGAGCTCTGATGTTGCCATTTTTAAAAATACCAGATTCTTTCTAGAGAAACTTTTTTGTGCTGAGCTTGGCCTGTCTATGGTGGAGAAAGAGGCCTGGGAGGCTGCCACTTGGCCTGCCGCTGGGATTTGCGACTGAGGCCCGGCAAGTAGCCAGCAGGGACTGTCCCCCGTGCTGCAGCATCGCCCCCCGCCCCCACACACACCGGGAACCTGCAAAAAGGAAAGGGAACAGTGGGAACAGAGGCTAATGCCGGGTCAGGGCACCAAGGCCTGGGCCCCGGGAGCAGAGTGAGGCACCTTCGTGTACAGGAGCTGGAGCTGGGTCTGCATCACTTCAGGTCAGGGAAAGTAGGACACCTGACGGAGCCACGGGTGACCTGGCAGTGGCCACACTGAAGGATCTCCAGCCATGCACGGAGGTCCAGGCTGCAGCTGCTGAAGGACCCAGACCCCTCCCAGCTATGCCAGCTGAGGCCCCTTGGAGTTAGCTAAGAAGAAACTCTAAGTAGGAAGGGTTTTGGTCTGTAACTTTTCTTTGGAAAAGGAGGGTCGATTCATCTTGTTCTTTGTAACCCAGGATTGCCATGGCAAGAGTGAGGGTGATGACATTAGTGGGGATGCTTTGGACAATTTGAGAAATGAGGAGACTGCCTTGTATGGGTCTCTTCCCCTTTCCTAATTTTAACACAGAGCAAGGAGGAGAGATGATTCCAGCATGAGTGCCTGAGGGAGACAACACTCTTCCCCCACCCTTAGTAGTTGCTTAAATAAATGTTTAACGTTTTGGGGATTTTGTTGTTGTTGTTTTTGGTTGAGTTGGGTCTTCGTTGCTGCGCGAGGGCTTTCTCTAGTTCAGGCGAGCAGGGGCTACGGTTCGTTGCGGTGCGCGGGCTTCTCACTGCAGTGGCTCGTCTTGTTGCAGAGCACGGGCTCTAGGCGCGCGGGCTTCAGTAGTTGCAGCTCACGGGCTCAGTTAATTGTGGCACGCAGGCCCTAGGGTGCGCGGGCTTCAGTAGTTGTGGTTCGTGGGCTCTAGAGCGCAGGCTCAGTAGTTGTGATGCACGGGCTTAGTTGCTCCATGGCATGTGGGATCTTCCTGGACCAGGGCTCGAACCCGTGTCCCCTGCGTTGGCAGGCGGATTCTTAACTGCTGTGCCACCAGGGAAGTCCCGTTTAATGTTTTCAGTAAGATTTCAGCTAAACCCAGCCAAGGGAGGGATGGCTGTGTTAAGATATTACGTTTCATTTCCTCATGAGTGACACTGATGCATTATAAATAGTTCTTTATTATGAGTTTATATACTGCCTGATACATGAAATACATTTCCTTTAAAATAATTCCTGCTTATAAGCAACTTATTCGGATTATTGTTAAGATAATGTTCACATTCAAACCTTTCAATCCCAGGAAACCACTACACACACTCGGGAGGAACGGTCAGTAGTGCTGTTTACCATAGCAGTGTAAACGTTTTTCAGAATAAGGGAATGATTCTAGATTATCCGTGGTGAACAATAACTACCATTTTCTTATGCCAGCAGTGCTCACCGTGCATTCTTAGATACGTGAAAGGCACCACGTCTCTCCTTCCTTCCCTGACTTTAGGAGCTGCAGCGTTAAATAAAGCTGCAACGTCACACACCCAGCCCTGCTGATCTTTCAGGGTGTTATGTGGCCAGTCTACCAGCACCCCATGCACATGCTTTTCCAGAACGAGCCTTGGGCCTTGGCAAAGAGGCTAACGGTCCCACTCGCCGGGGTTCTGCTCATCACGATCGTCCTCCTCCGAGTCAGCAGATACTCTCTTGATTCTCTGGAGCGCCGCCTTGATGCTCCTCTCCAGGTCGCTGGTGGGTTTATTGCTGGGGCTCGGGCCAAGGTCAGGGTGAACTTTCTTCAGTTTGACCCCTTGCCTTATGGCAGCCAGAATGTGCTCATTGACTGAGGCACGGGGAGGGGACAAAGTGGGCGCTTGCGCCTTCTGGAGAGGGGCCCTGTCATGCCTTAAGGAGGCCAGCACTTCATCCATCGACCCTGAAATTGAGTAAACAGAGCAAGGAGTCACGAAATCATACCCTTTCTCCCTGAGATGCCGAGACATTTTTGTACTCGTTAACAGGGTTACGTCACCCATCAGTTAATGCGACGACGTAAACAAATCATCATCATTCCATTAAACAAATGCTTCGATTATCTGCTGGAGAGGTCGACCGTCAGCTCCCTTTCTGAATCCAGGATAGTCTAATTGCTAATATTTTACCTTGGCCACTTATTTTCCAGTACTTCTTCAAATCCACAGCAACTCCCAGGCACAGCCAAAAGCCAACATACCTTCTGTTTCTCAAGACACAGGTGTTATCATCCTTTTGTGTAACCCTGAAGATAGTTATGAATTCCTGGGGTATTAAAGTAATCCAACCCAGTGTGCACTGACAGCTCTAAAATTGTATCTCCTCCATTTCCCTTCCCACTTAAGAATTTTTTTTAACGTACCCCACTGTATTTCTCCAACTTCAGTCTCGGATATTAGTCAGTGATGACTCGTGCTGTGATAATGAGGCGAGTGGGTTTCTACACATGAAAAGGCTTAAAGCAAAACTTTAATCAGTAGCTCAATGAACCCAGAGTGGGTGGCACTGGCACATTTCTCTGTATATAGTGTGTTTAATTCCACCTACATTACCCTGACGTAACTTACGTGCTCTACTTTTGAGGGTGTGAAATGCTGTCAAAACACAGATTAGATCAGAGTTTCAAGGCCTTGGTGAAGAGAAGCTATTTTTCACTCTGGCACCTTGAGACCCCTGCGGGGGTAAAATCTTTTACCACCTGCTGGAGACTGGGGCATGACTGTAGCCACTCATCTAGGGACCTTCTATATGAGACTTCAAGGTGAACAGTCATTTCTAGTTCAGAATTGAAAGGCCATGCCGTGGCTAACAAGACACTTTGGATTTTAACCTATAACTTGTTATTACATTTCCCTTCTAGGAGTAATAAGACAAAGTTTCACCATCGAGGGCATTTTATTATTCTTTCCAGTGAACTGAGGCACTGTGTGTGAGCTGATCAGGGCTTCCTACACTGTGGGCTACACCAGGCCGGAAACAGCGCTCCCCCGCACAAAGCCCTGCCACGTCCCATCTCTCGTCTAGGCCCAGGCACGTGAGCTCTCGCTTTCATTTACACGATGTTGCCACAGACCCCATGGAAATGGGCCTCCGGTCTCTACCTAAGAGCGTGCACATTTTCATTTGTACCCGGCTCCAGGTGCAAAGAAACCTTGAACTCAGAATAACCAGAATCCGCATTACCCAGAACCACAGTTTGGAACTGTTCTGTTTGTATAATTCACATCACCTAGCACAGTCCCCTTGTATGCTCTAGGCATAGGTACTCAGGCATAATCTGTAAAACAAATGTACACAGCATTTTGATAGAATTTAAACACAGACACAAACACACTCCAGAGCGGTGGGCTCTGAGTCTGGGCAGATTTCAGCACGTCTCCTCCATAGTCAATGTCTAAATCATAATTAGAATAACGAGCAGAACGATAGCCCTCATTAGACAGAAATATTCCAGTGTATTCACTGTGCTATACTTGCAAATGCAAAAAAGTGGTCTACTATTTTTCTGACTGCTTCATGTTAGAAAGATTTCCCGCCGCATTTATATCAAACTCAGATTTAGGCTATGCTAACTTTGCAATAAAAGAGTGATAAGGCAAAAAAATACTGAAATATTTTAAGATTGTAGAGAGTTCTAAAACAGATTTTGATTTGAAGATGAAGGCTCCTAAAGCTAGAACGCTCCAACCACCTAACCACCCCTGGTGAGCAGGGACACTTCGGCAGATTACCTGGGCAGCTAAGACTGTCTGAGGAACCACACGGGCTCTCAGCGGGCGATTCACACACTAGAGGAAGTGGCTGATCATCTTTCGCTGAAGTCCTGAAGTGTAAATTCCGATGATTTGCAGATTGAGAAGAAAAGGGCGGAGCAGGGAGGGGCGGTGGTGGTGGTGGTGGTGGTGGTGGTGGTGGTGGTGGCGGTGGCGGTGGCGGAGGTGGCGGCAGTGACAACTCCTCACTTGATCTGCAGTGTGTATGGGCACCAACTGGAACAAAAGTCTGAACAGGGATGTTTCTAGCACAGTCTTCATGCTCAGGGGTTCTCACGTTACTAACTTCGGCTAAGGGAGCGCTTCTTGTTTTCCTAGAGGACGGATGGATCACCGCCGTCATCTGAGAAGTCGGCGGGGACGTCTGCCGGGGAGGTCCACTCGGCAGGTGTGCAGCCACAGGGTGCGAGCGAGAGCTCTTTAGGACAGAGCGACCTGGACATCTCTGAAAATGAAAAACTGCCGTGAGAAACTTGCTACAGACGCAAACCGTCAAAATGCTGAAGCTTTCTGTAAGTGAACACTGAAGCATTTCTGTGCGTGGATTATTCTAATTCACAGAGAGGCTCCTTCTCACCATGTACCGCCACCCCTGCTACTAAATCTATTAAGGAATAAGTATTTATATCCTTTCATAGAATACTTTCTCTGTAATAAAGATATGAAAGGATATATACAGATGAAAACATTCATCATATCTTTAGTATGAAAAATCAGAAACTTAGTATCAACGATAGCTGGAAAAAATTATGGTGAATTTAAAGTATTAGGCAGCCATGAAAAATCATAAGTAGTGCAAAGTCCAAAACATCCTTAAAAAATGCAGATGATCTGGTGTTAAATGTATAACCAGGTAAAAAACAGAGGTATGAAAAATACCAGCAGGGTGGACCTCAAAGTGACAGTTAAAACAGGAATTATGGATGTTTCTCTAATTTTTATGTTTAGAGCAAATTTTATAATTTAAAAATGTGAATTAAAGAAGTTCTGATGAACGCATATATGTGAAATCTAGACAAATGGCATAGTTGACTTTATTTGCAAAGCAGAAATAGAGACACAGACAAAGCAGAAATAGAGAACAAATGTATGGATGCCCAAGGGGAAAGGTATCTTGTTGGTATCACACAGTGCACCTTCAGTACCTCATCCCAGAATATGTCTGGGAGTAGGTGGTATTCTCTTTTGGGTCATTATGAAGGTGTGTGTTGCAGGTGTGTGATGAGAACAGGTTTATGTTCTACATTCAACGAATTTAATGTTACTTTAAAGTAAGTATTTACTTTTTTTTTTAAAACCTATTCACTTTTAATAGGGTGCAAAATTATACTTACATCACAATGTTTCCTTGACCAAATTTTAAAGACTTCTTTATTACAAATGAGGAAACAGCTAAATCTAAGGGCAATTTAACTATTTTCAGTTTTCCCTGCCAGCTGACACCATGGTGAGCAGAGTCACACCACCTGGTCAGGGGGCAGAGCAGGAACCCTAGTGTGCGGCAAGGTCAAAAACATCATGATATTTCTAATATTTTTGATTTTTATTTATAGACTACAAATAATGGCATTTGGGAAACATTTTATGTCCCAAATTTCTGTTCCTAATACTTTATACTTTTCTCCTAGGATGGGTGATCTTCGTTTATTTCTCCAGACGATGCAGGCGAAGTGATTATTTCTAGAACTCACCTCTTTAAATGCTCTCAATCGTTGGAGTGTTTTTTGGCGCTCTTGGTTTATCCATTCTTTTTTCTTTTGCTCCTCCTCTTTTTTCTGGTCTCTTTTCTGTATTTAAACAAACACATACTTGTAAACTTCTCAGAAGTTCTGAGAAAGAGAGGGACTGTCACCTGACCTTATTGCCTCCTCTGGCCCCCACGTCTGCCCCCCACGCTGCAGGGCCAGACAGCGCTGTCCCCTCACGATCAAGGCTGACGGGGCAGCGGAGCTCCACTTTGCACAAACTTAAGCCCGTGTGTCATGTTATGCAAATATAAAACATTTTTCTTCAACCACTCACCCTCTGAACGCTATGATGCTGATGAAAATATTTTATGCTTTCTTCAGCCTGCTGCAATCTGAGTCGATGATTTTCTTTGCATTGATCCTGGGGGAATAATATAATTTCATAGATCTGTTTTTCACTTGGTTATAAATTGAACGCCACATGGTTTTTAATATTACCATGAGCTATAGCATAAAAGGTTAAAAGAAAAAAGCACTGCATTGGGGCTGCAGTATAAAGCATTTATTAATAGGAGTTATGGTGTGGCTCATTGCTTCTGCCTTCTCCTCGGTCACGTGATACGGGGCAGTGGGCTGCTTACGGGAATCCCTCCTTCCTGGTAGGAGGGCCACGGCTGGGATTTAGTGCTTTGAGAGATGAAAAAGCAAATCCTCCAAACAAGTGGAAATGAGAGGACATACAGGCAGTCCCACATTCCTAAGTGGGATGTGTCCTAAGGATCTGTTTCAATGCAATTATTTTAAACACATTTCCCCATAATGTTCTAAGTGATATCTCCAAATATACCTACGTAACACATCCAACCTACAATACCTGAAAAATTATATTAAGAACTACATCTCAATTATGCTTAGCCATTCTTAGTATGTTACCTTTTTATGTAATCACGGAGTGTTTAAAAATTAAGAAAAAAATCACTCACCGCATATAAGGATTGAAATGAGCTGAATATTATCTGACTGATATTTTATAATCAACAGTTCACAATAAAATTAATTTTAGCATTTATTATAGCTGATTAGAAGTTTCTACCTATTGTGGTTTTTAAAATACCTGTGTAAGTAATAGGCATTCAATAGTTGTTGAAAGACTTAATTAAAATCTAAAGATGATGGCAAAAGCTTAAATTCAAAAGGAAAAAGAATCTTAAGAAAAACATTTTAAATGTATTTTAATTGTATCCACTGATAGCTACATAAACACACACAAAATTAATCATTGATAAAAAGCCTTATTTTCAATACCTCTTTATCTTTCATAAAAGAAGAAACCCTTAGAAGGGGTAAGAAAAGAAAGCTGCCCTGGGCACTCCTACCTTTCTGTTCCTGAGACGGGCTCTTCTGGCACAGATCCTGCCCCGTTTAGATTCCAGCTGCTGGCACTGCCGGCTGAGTTCCTTCACCTCCAGATTCTTATCATCCTGCAGCCCCATTACATGATCCATGACTTTAAGTTCCTCTGGATTTTCACATGGATCATAATAGATAACTTCATCCTGTTTATCTAGAAACATATTAATGATTTCTTAAAAATATGTCTTATTATTAAAAATAATGCATACTTTTTCTAATGTAAGGAAAGTTAAATATCCTTGTAATTATGATTAACATTTATGTATATGTATATCTATGTGTACACACTACACACACACACAACTTATATAGCTACACATATCAATAAACAGAATTCTTAGAGAAACTTTTCCATGTGATGGAAATATAATTTTAATGGCAACACAGTATTCTCAAATTTAAGCACTCTCTGTTGTTAGAATATTCCAGTGTTCTATTATCATCAATTTCACTGTGATGAACATCTGAATATAAATCTTTGTGTACATTTTTTATTACTTCCTTAGCAGATGAATATTTAAGGCTCTTGATGACTCTTGTCAAATCACCCTCCTCCAGAAAGGCAACTTACATTCCACCAGCAGTATATCATTAAGGTGCCTTAATGATATTTAATCTTAATTACATATTGATTTTTTAAAAATACATGCTAACTGTAACAAATTCAAGCCCTACAGAAGTACACAAAATAAAAAGTGAAATTTCCCTCTTCCTTCACCAACTCTTTGGCATCTTATTCCCAGAGGAAAACATGGACAGTTTGGCATGCATCCTTCCAGATTAACTTTTTTCTAATAGAAGTTTTTCCTAAATATGTAAAATGCTTATAACGTGAAGCTACTGTAAAGTTTTTTGAATATCTAGGATTAAATTAAATGTTCAGGATCTATATGAAGAAAATAACTAAACTTGGAGGAACTTTAGGGAAAAAAAGACTTAAGTAAATGGAGAGACATACCATGTTCTTGGATGGGAAGATTCAAAATTGAAAAGATGACAATTCTCCCCAAATTATCTCTAATGTTAAGTGCAATCCCAATAAAAATTCCGAGTTTTTGGGGTTTTTTTGTTTTGAACTTGCCAAAATGATTCTAAAGTTCATCTGGAAGAATAAAGGAGTGAGAAAAGTCAGAAAATTTTTGGAAAAGTAGAGTAATGAGGGAAGTACTTGCTTTACCTGATACTAAAATGTACCTCCAAGGTACAATAATAGAAACAGCATGGTACTGGCACCAGAAGCCACTCACAAATCAGTGAAAGAAAATAACAATTCATAAATAGATCAAAACAAATATGATAATTCTGGATATGAGACAGGTAAAACTCAAAGCAAAGCAACAGGGGAAAATGTTTTTAAAAACTAGTGATTGGGACTGCTAACAATTTGGGGGGAAAAGTTAGATTCCTACCCCACATCAAAATAAATTTCACCTGGATTAAAGAGCCAAATGTTTTTAAAAACAAAATCATAAGAATACTGAAATAAAACATAAGTAAATACTGATATAATTTTGGGATAAGGAGGTATAACACCAAAGCAGAAGACTGATAGAGGTGACTTCATAATAATTAAATATTCCTACAAGGCAAGAAAAAGCAAATGACAGAGAAATTATTTGCAACATATGACAGATAATAGAATAACATCTCTAATATAGAAAGGGAATGTTCCAAAGAAAAATGGTCAAAGGCCATGAATAGGCCATGAATAAATGAAATACAAATGGCCAGTAAACATACAAAATTGCGTTCAACATCACTTGTGATTAAATAAATGAAAATTAGAAGATGCCATTTTTTGCTCTCAAGTAGGTGAGAATTTAAATGAATAAGTATGGGGAAAAAGCTATTTTATAATCAGCTGATGGGAGCATCATTTTGTACAACCTGTCTAGAGGGCCATTATGTAGAATGAAATTTAGAAATTTAGAAAATAATAGAGGTGCAGAAAAATGCATATCAAATGATTCTTGTAGTTTTTTTTTAACAAGTATGTGTCAAAATGTAAAACATGCATTGTCCTTGACCTGATTCCATCTTTAGAAATTTATTCCAAGGAAATAATCTGTTGTATACACAAAGACATGTGTAAAGGAAAGTTCTTCACTACAATGCTGTTCACAACAGTGAAAAACTGGAAATCCCTGCATGTCTATACAATGGAATACTATGCAGCCATTAAAATTTTTGATGGTTTTATTACTTACTGAAATGGAAGAATGATTATTATGTATTAAGTGAAAAAGAGGTTACTGAACAGGATACATAGTTCTGGTTTAAGAAATTGAAAGATTTATAAACATCAGCATACAAAAAAGGCTACAAAGCTATAGAGCCTAAGTATCTCTAAACGATTTAACTGGGGTAATAATAGTTTCCCTTTGTTTTGCTGTGTGTTTACCAATGAATATATTATTTGAATAATAAAGTACTAAAGGGAAACTTTGTTAGAAAATTTCAGATATATTAGACAATATACAATAATTGATAATATGATCTGTATTTCCTTGAATGTGTAATTTAAGCATATATACATTTAAATATATGTTTTACCTTTTATAAGTCTTTTAATAGAGTCCAACTGTGTAACAAGCAGTATTTCTTCATATTTTAATATCTCAAATTTAACCTCGTATAGTTCTAACTGAACTTCATAATATTGTATTTCTAATTCGTCTACAACATTTATTTTTTTTTCTTGTTCTGGAAGATCTTCTATCTTGTTTTCATGGAAAAAATAAGAGCAAGTTAAAATAATTAGTACATTAAAGGCAAACTTTACAAGCATTCAAGTTATTTTCTATTCCTTGCTCAATATCAAATATAAAAAAAGCAAATAGAGAAGAAACACTTTTCCATTTCATTTAATGGGATAAAAATGCCTTCTTCAATGTTTGTCACAAATACTTTATCTCATCCCTGAAATATATGAAAACATTTAGGTTTTGAGAAAAATAAACGGCAATGAGGTATTTACAAATGTTTTCTGCTTTAAAGTCATAATGTTACAGGAAAAAAATTAAGTGACTATGCTTCTAGGATAAAGCACCTCTTTGATTATTCTAAAATTGTGCTGAAAACACGGCTTGATTGATTTTAAACTACTGAGTACTTGATTGATTTTAAAGTACTACATCAGTACTGAGTTTGATGTTATCGTCAAGTGAATCCTACAGTATAATATTTCACAAACAGGGACCTCCTTGGTGGCGCAGTGGTTAAGAATACGCCTGCCAGTGCAGGGGACACAGGCTCGATCCCTGGTCCAGGAAGATCCCACATGCCGTGGAGCATAAGCCGATGCCCCACAACTACTGAGCCTGCGCTCTAGAGCCTGTGAGCCACAACTACTGAGCCCACATGCCTAGAGCTTGTGCTCCGCAACAAGAGAAGCCACCGCAATGAGAAGCCAGCGCACCGCAAGGAAGAGTAGCCCCCGCTCACCACCACTAGAAAAAGCCTGCACGCACCAATGAAGACCCAACAAAGCCAAAAACAAATAAATAAATAAACAATTAAAAAAAAATAATATTTCACAAACATTTTGACCAAAGGGAAACTTCACGGCCAACCTTCCACAGTCTGCAAATTCTTATCTACTGGAAGATGGTGTTGGAATAAGCAAAGAAAGGAAGCTCTTTCACAATGCCTGGAAAGAAAGATTCTACCTAAAATAAAAGTATATTTTTAAAAGAAAGTTTCACTTATCTTTGTCTCACCTTTCCCTGAATTTCAGCTCTTTTGTGACTGAAACACAACTCTTTGGCTCTCATGAGTTGCAGAGTCTCCCGAGCTAACATCAGCTTGAGTTTTTCTAACCTGGGAGTTGCTGTGGCCCAGGCAGCCTGGCCAAATCTCCTCTCATCCTGTGCCATTTGTTTCTGCATTCCTGTTGTATTGTAATTAATAAAATAAAACATAATTACAACTCATTAAAAACAGAAAAATTTATCCTGAACTAATTCTTTGTTTATTGCCTCCCATGTTACCTGCAAAACATCCCTTTTAAAAGAAAAATTCTTGGATTTTAGTGAATTTTTATTGTCATAAAAATAATGCATGGTTATTGGTATAAAATTTTAGATAACTTCATTTAAAAAAAGAAAATAATAAATCATGAATCTCACTTACTTAAAGCAATTGCTTCTTATATTTTGGTGCATATACTTCTAGACTATTTCTATGTTTAGCTAGACAGACAGGAAGATATAGTTTGACCAAAACAAACAAACAAAAAACCCCCCCACAGGATCATCATTCTGCTTTATATCTTTTTTATTTCACTTAATATATCAGGGAACTCTTGCTATTCATAAAAATAGTTATAGAGAATCATGCTTACTGCTACATGGCATTCCATTTTATAAATGTACTATAGTTCAACAAACTGACAGACAATAAGTTGTTGCTATTTGGGTCTACTATCAACAATGATTTAAGATCAAAGTCCTTCACCCAGCCCACAAGATCATATGGTCTCATCCCTGCCTGTCTTGCTGGCATTATCTCACACCACATTCTCCATTCAGGCATACCTCAGAGATAATGCAGGTTCAGTTCCAGACCACCACAATAAAGCGAATATCACAATAAAGTGATTCACATGAATTTCTTGGTTTCCCATTGCGTATAAAAGTTATGTTTACACTGTACTGTGGTTTATTAAGTGTACAGTAGCATTATGTCTAAAAAAACAATGTATACTTGAGGCAGGAGATAGACGGGCCCCAGACTACACAGTTTCTCCCCTGTGGACAGAAACTCTGTAATAGCAGAAACTCCATAAAAGCAGGATAATGGGGACTTCCCTGGTGGCACAGTGGTTAAGAATCCACCTGCCAATGCAGGGGACACGGGTTCGATTCCTGGTCCAAGAAGATCCCACATGCCACGGAGCAACTAAGCCCGTGCGCCACAACTACTAAACCCGTGTGCCACAACTACTGAAGCCCACATGCCTAGAGCCCATGCTCCGCAACAAGAGAAGCCACTGCAATGAGAAGCCTGTGCACCACAACTAAGAGTAGCCCCCGTTCGCTGCAACTAGAGAAAGCCCGTGCATAACAACAAAGGCCCAACGCAGCCAAAAATTAAAAAATTTTTTGAAAAAAAAGCAGGATGATGGAGGAGTCTGGGCCCTTACCAGATAAGAGATAAAAGACCACATATTCCTCATTCTCAAAGTCAAGGAGAACTTCCTGACTACACATGCACAGAAAGGCTCCTTGGAGGTCAAAAAGGGAGGGGGCGCCACCTCACAGTAAGTGATGTCAACCTACCCTAGGCCTCTAGAATCCATCTTGGCTAAGAGATGCGCACACACACGGGAGGATCCTGAGATATACCAAATACAGACTCAGAACCAGGCAAAGCAAGATGATTGGTCAAAGGAAGAAATGCCCCGTAAAAGTGATTCAGACTACCACGAGGGTGCGACTCTCTCTGAGCCCACCCGTGTGTCTATCCACAGTCACTGTCCTCTTTTTCCTTCTAATAAACACTTTACTTGCTTCACTACTTTCTGTCTCTATGTGGAAATTCATTTCTACACAGCTGACAAGGCCAGGGCTTTGTCACTGGCCACTGGTCCCTGGTGGTCTTGTGGCTAGGATTCAGCGTCCTCACTGCCACGGCCTGATCTCAATCTCTGGCCGGGGAACCGAAATCCTGCGTCAAGCTGCTGCAGGCTGAGGCCATCTGAGATCACATACATACCTTAATTTAAAAATACTTTATTACTAAAATATGCTAACCATCATCTAAGCCTTCAGTGAGTTGTAATCTTTTTGGAATAATAACATCAAAGATCACTAATCACAGATCACCATAAAAAATATAATAATAATGAAAAAGTTTGAGATATTAGGAGAATTACCAAAACGTGACAGAGACATGAAGTGAGCAACTGCTGTTGGGAAAACAGCACTTGCTATTTTACAACAGACTTGCTCAGTGCAGGACTGTCACAGACCTTCAATCTGTACAAAACGTAACATCTGTGAAGTGCAGTAAAGTGCGGTGCAGTGAAGTGAGCTATGACATGAGGTGTGCCTGGACTGTGCTCCAGCCCATGGCTTCCTCACACTTGGCATACTTCCCAAGTTCCTCAGACTTGTCAAGCTCCCAAAAACCAGAGGGCCTTTGCAAATGCTACCCCTGCCTGGAACACTCTTCCCTCACTGTTTTGCTTTCTCCACTTCCATTTACCCTTCAGATATCAGGGCAAGTGCCACTTCTCAGAGGCCTTCATTGGCCACTCTGATTGGGCCTAATTTCTCTCTCCTAAGCTCTCAGAGCCCCATGTTTCTCTTCTTCATGTGGCTTGTTGCCAATGCCATTTTCCATGTGTTTGAATGAATATATAATTAATATAATTAAGGTTTTTCTCCCTTCACCTGACTGTACAGTGGCTGTTTACGCTTTTCCTTATATTGAATCCCCAGTACCTAAAAAATACAGAACCTGGTGCTTAAGAGGCACTCAAATGTTCTCCGAATAAAATGAAAATTACATGTATCTTAGTATAGCATTTTAAATTATTACCTGCTAATGCTTCTACTGTTTTTTCAAAATAATTCACTGTAATATCTTGAATCGAGACTATAGCTTCTTCAGCCCGTCTGGTCCATTCTTGGGCTTCCTTCTGCAGGGCAACTATCCTTTTAGGACCCAGACCATCCTCATCCAAGGACTTCTATAGAAAGAAGGGAAAGTTGTATTAGTAAAAGGGAATAGTAACGTAGAGCCATTAGGAAATCGAAAGGAAATTGGTCACACGGATTATTTCAGCTACTTTTATTACTACTACATAGTCAATTAAACTTCACTCATTCATCAGTTCCTTACTGAGTATGAATAAGGCTCTAAGTGGTGCATCCTTTGGATGACAAAGGGATACTCTGAAGTATAAAGGGAAAAAACCCTACTTTTACTTTGTGTTACTCAAATAACTTTTTCTGTAAGGGAATGCTGTCAAGTTATGTTTCTCTATTAATAATGATACTCGATTGTTTGAATGAGATCTGTATTGTTAAGCACTCAGCAAAAGCCTGGTACATGACACTCAAGTGTTAGCTGTTGCTGTGGTTTCTTTTAGGGACATGGCAGGAAGCTTTTCAATAGTGAGATTCTTTTCTGAAGGGCAAAAGTAATACAGTAACCTAAAACATGAATGATCGTGACATATACTACGTCATCTAGTATCCAATTCTTCTACCAAGCGTAATTTAGTGACATAAGAAATATACCCAGGTTAGCCATCAGGGAAATGTAAATTAAAACCACAATGAGATACCACTTCACATCTACTAGGATGGTTATAATCAAAAAGACAGACAATAACAAGTGTTGACGATGATGTGGTCAAATCGGAACCCTCATTTACTGCTGGTAGGAGTGTAAAATGGTGCATTTATGGAAAATAGTCTGGCAATTCTTCAAAAGGTTAAACAGAGTTACTGTAGGGTCCAGCATATCCATATATCCAAGAAAAATGAATACATATGTCCACATAGAAACCTGTACACAAATATTCATAGCAACATTCATAATAGCCCAAAAGTGGAAAGTTACAAATGTCCATCAATTGCTAAATGGATATGTAAATGTGCTATGTGCATATAATGAACATTATTTGCAATGAAAAAAATGAAGTTCTAATACACACTACAACATGGATGGAACTTGAAAACCTGATGCTACATGAAAGGAGCCAGACACAAATCATTCCATACGATATGAAATGTCAAGAACAGGGAGATTTAGAGGCAGAAAGCAGATGGGTGGTTGCCTGGAGTTGGGGGGGAATGGGGAATGCATATGGAGTTTCTTTTCAGGGAGATGAAAATGTTCTGGAATTAGTGCTGGTGTTGCAAAACTCTGAATATACTAAAAACTACTGAATTGTACACTTTAAATAGGTGAATTATATGGTCTGTGAATTATATCTCAGTACAGCTGTTATTTAGAGAAAGAAAAAATATACACAGGAAGTAAAGACAATCCAAATAATAGATTTGCAAAATAATGAACAGAACAACTTTCTCCACAGGTTAGGCTGGCATGAGTTTCATCTAAACATGATACCATTTTTATGGTAGCCCGGCAGTGGCCATGAGTGCATGTGTGGAAGGATGGCCCAGTGCAGGGGGCAGAGATCAAGAGATCTCTGCTGTCTTCTGATTCCAGCTGGTTTAGAACCAGAGAAAGCTACTGAACCTCCCCACCCACCTTGGTTCCAGATTCATTTATAACACTGGAATGATAATGCTTATTCTAACTAGTGTTCCATGGCTCAATGAAATAAGAGCAATGACAGCATTTACTAAAGTTTAATTTACTGAATTACAATCCAGGGCCTTGCTATTTAAATTTTCATCCTATTTCTCAGAAGTCTGCATGTGTCCTTAGAGGCTGAAAATAAGCTAAAGTAAATAAGCAACACATCAAAAACAAGTCATCACTTCCCTGGTGGCACAGTGGTTAAGAATCCACCTGCCAAGTGCAGGGGACACAGGTTCGATCCCTGGTCCAGGAAGATCCCACATGCCACGGAGCAACCAAGCCCATGCGCCACAACTACTGAGCCTGCACTCTAGAGCTCACGAGCCACAACTACTGAGCCCATGCGCCACAACTACTGAAGGCCGCGTGCCTACAGCCGGTGCTCCGCAATAAGAGAAGCCATCGCAATAAGAAGCCCGCACACCGCAATGAAGAGTAGCCCCCGCTCGCTGCAACTACAGAAAGCCTGCGTGCAGCAATGAAGACCCAATGCAGCCAAAAAATTAAAATTAAAATTAAAAAAAAAAGTCATCAGCAAAGAAAGTGTGTAACCCTTGAAAATCTGCAGAAATCTTAATGTATTAAGATGACCGATGTAAAATGTCTTCATCTGAAATCAATTTAAAAAATAATAAATTCAATATATCTACAATATAACTAAATATAGAGTAAACCCGAAGTGGAAACACAGATTGAATCTTAAATGCAACTGAAGAAATAGTATACGATAAAGAATAAATCTCATAAAGTAAAAATATAAAGAAAACGTACCAAAATAGCAAGCTTACATGAAGTTGCAAGTTCTCGCATATCCCTGAATGGCTGCAGTAAATACTGGAAGAACATGGTTGCAGCAGTAACTAATTCCTGGTATGCTTCATCTTCCTCTCGATACACTTTCATTAATGCTACCATGGTGTTGGCTTTTTCATGCCCTTGAAGCACCTAGAAGGCAAAATGTAAATAAAGCTCACGTGTGGACAGTATTTATAAGATCATACCAAACCAACAAAGCTAAAGAAACCTGAATGTTCTAAACTTTAATGCGTCAATTTAAAATACTGATTAAGGGCTTCCCTGGTGGCGCAGTGGTTGAGAGTCCGCCTGCCGATGCAGGGGACGTGGGTTCGTGTCCCGGTCCGGAGGATCCCACATGCCGCGGAGCGGCTGGGCCCGTGAGCCATGGCCACTGAGCCTGCGCGTCCAGAGCCTGTGCTCCACAACAGGAGAGGCCACAGCAGTGAGAGGCCCGCGTACCGCAAAAAAAAAAAAAAAAATACTGATTAAACATGAAAATGCTATTGTTCTCCAACCAAAGTGCCCAGTAAGAATGGTTAAATAAATCATGGTATATCCACAGTAGATTATTATTACTATAATCAATCATTCAGCACTGTGCTTTTGAAGACTGTTTAGTAACTGGGGACTTACCAGGGAAGCCCTGGGGACTTTTATAATAATAAGTGGGAGGTGGAGGAGGATGCAGAGTTGAAAATTTTATCTTAACTATGTTTCCTCTAAGTACTCAGAGAAAAGGACCAGAAAAAGGCATCAAATAGGGGGTAGACTGAGGATATATTTCATCACTTTTCCGACCATAAAGGTTTTGTGAGGATGTACTCCTTTTTTAAAAGCTCATAAGGACACAGAAATGCCTCCAAGTACTTCTCCAGCATGCCAACTCTCTTAATTCCCCCAGGTTAATATTGCCACCAAACCCCCAGCAGATTCAGTTAGCATAACAAATGTGGCTCTAGCCTCTGCAGAGTGCTTCTTCTGAGGCAGGACAGAAAATAAACTGAGCATTTATAATCTAGATAAACTCATTTGGTAAGAAATTACCTTACCCCCCAGGAGAAGAGAAATAAAATCAAGTAATAGTATAGACTTTTTTTCCCCAGTCAATAACCTTAAATTCTTCTATTTCCTTCCCTCCACTTAAGGATAAAGTGATCTATGTTCAGCTGACATTTTATCCAGGTGATAATAGGATTAAAAAAAAGTTTCCCTGAAAAATATTAAAACACACAAAAAAGTAAACTTAAGACAACTGATACTTTTCAGTCTTATTGCTTAGACTATTCAGAATTCAAACCATTCAGCTTCACTTTATATACACTAGCAATATTGGCAACTGGTCTAATTCTAGAATCAATTGCTTTCCTGTTCTAAATATGAGCTGAGTATTAAGATGATCACATACACTTCCATGGATGCAGTATATTTTATATTTAAGCCCTCCTCTGCCCACCTGTTACACGTAAACAGGTGAACCACACAAGTGTCAACAGCTAGCCTAACAGTATGAACTATACTGGTGCCATAGTACCTCTGAATGAACTTCAACTTGGGTAACGTATAACTTTTACAATAGTAACATATGTTAGTTTAAGGAAAAACCACTTCTGTCAGAAACTGGTGTCTAAAAAATAAAAGTCTGTCTGATTCAAAATGATAAAGTTGGGCTTCCCTGGTGGTAAGAATCTGCCTGCCAATGCAGGGGACACAGGTTCGAGCCCTAGTCCTGGAAGATCCCACATGCCACGGAGCAACCAAGCCCGTGTGCCACAACTACTGAGCCTGTGCTCTAGAGCCCGCAAGCCACAACTCCTGAAGCCTGGGCCCCTAGAGCCTGTGCTCTGAAACGAGAGGCCACTGCAGTAAGAAGCCCTCGCACCGCTGCAAAGACCGGCCCCGGCTCGCGGTAACTAGAGAAAGCCCGCGTGCAGCAACAAAGACCCCACACAGTCAAAAATAAATCTAAAAAAGATAAAGTTGACTGGCCTGAAACTGCTCTATGGTTTCCTCACATTAAAAGTGAAATTAGGGGCTTCCCTGGTGGCGCAGTGGTTGAGAGTCCGCCTGCCGATGCAGGGAACACGGGTTCGTGCCCCGGTCCGGGAGGATCCCACATGCCGGGGAGTGGATAGGCCCGTGAGCCATGGCCGCTGAGGCTGCGCATCCGGAGCCTGCGCTCCGCAACGAGAGAGGCCACAGCAGTGAGAGGCCCGCGTAACGCAAAAAAAAAAAAAAAAAAAAAAAAAGTTCATTCTATATTTAGCTTGAGAGAATATAATTAAGATTTTGAAATGTGGCTGGATTGTTCTCTTACACCTCCCCCTCCTCAAATGAAGGCAGAGAAAAATCATTCAGATTAAGTACAGCGTATAATGAGAAAAAGGCGAGCAAGAGGCATGTCAGGGTGTGGGATAGAGCACTAAATCTTGACTCAGGAGAGTCAGCTGGTTGTGGATATATGAGCCATATTTTTCTCTTAAACCCTTTGGTGAATTTGTGAATCCCCTTCAGTTCTGTAAGCTTACCACTCAAAAAATGAATTGTTCCATCTCGCTAATTACCTCTTTCAAGCTTAAAATTGCACTCATGTTGCTGCTGTTCCACACTGATGAAGACAGCTCACATCCTGTCGGCTGTCCACTTGACCGAGTCTTTATCACCTAAAAAACCTGTGTCCTAGAAGCACCTTCATCCTCTAAAACATTTTGTCTCCATTATCGGTCTTCCCTCATACACAGAACCTGTCAGTGTTTACCTTCAGTCTGTGTTGTCATTTCCTACACGGATGGGGTATTTCTAGTTTTGCTTTCAGTATTCTCTGGCACTTCCTGTCAAAACAGCCAGCTCCACCAGCATCTTCAGGGGAAAGGTTTAAGGGCCTACCCTGGCTCCTAACTGCGATTAAACTTTGATTTAACTTAGTCCTCTCGCTATAGGCCCCACGGGGCTTCCGCGGAATTCCCCTCGATGCTCCCCGACAGGTGAAGAGCACCTGCGAGGCTGCTAGCCCTTCCGCGCATCACGCTGTTAACCTGCTCCTTCCCCGCGCTGGTCTGCGGAAGGACCCCCCTCTCGCACTCGTCCCAACCTGGAAAAGGGCCCGAGGCTCAACCGAGAGGCAGAAGGACCGGGCGACGGCCCGGCGGGCGCGTACCTGGCGCAGCCGCGCCCCCGCCTCGTCCCGCCGCGCGCGCAGGACCCGCTCCCGGAACTCGCGCAGGCTCTCGCAGTCGGCCGCGCATCCCTCGGCGGGGAAGAGCGCGTCGCGCACCGCGGCGCCGCCGCAGGCGTCGGCCGCCTGGCCCAGGTAGCGCTCCAGCTGCCCGCACAGCTCCTGCAGCGCCGCCTCGCCGAGGTCCGTGCGCGCCGGCCATACCAGCGTCCACAGCCCGAGCCCCAGGCCCCAGGCCCCGCCACCGCCCGCGTCCAGTTCCGGTGGCAGCCGCGGGAAGCAGCGCTCCAGCGGCGGCCACAGCGCCGCCAGCTGCTGGTGCGCGCCGCGGAGCCCGGCGGCCGAGAGCAGGCCTGCCCAGCTGGGCGGGGGCGCGGCGGCCTCAGACACGGGCTCGGACACCAGCTCGGGCCCGGGCTGGCTCCCCTTACGCCGCCGCCGCTGCGCCGTGCGGTCGTGACAAGTCACAGCGAACTTGCCCTCCACGTCGTTCCAGGCCACGAGGAAGCGCAGCTGGTGCCGCTCGGGCTCGGCGAAGAGGTCCTCGCGGACCGGCACCCAGCCCTCCAAGCTGTCGGGTTGCTCGTCCTCCATGACCGCCGGCGGTCAGCGCCCGGAGAGCTCGGCTCGCCGGAGCCTGGTCTCCCTGCACCCCCAGCCACTGGACTGTCCGGACCGCGTCATTTTTCGCTGAACTGAAATCGGCGTCAGCACCCCAGCTGCCGCAACCCTCGGCACTTTTGATTGGCTGCCCGCGGCCTGTGAGGCTTCCAGCACGCTTCCGGGATTGGTTGGGTGATAGAAGGGAGGGTTCGCGACAACCAATGAAAAGGTCAGAAGGTCGCCGCTCCGAATCAATCAATGTCGCAACCTCGTCTGGAGCCCGGAATGATCACTCTTGCCTCACCTTTTCCACCTGTGTACACACTGACGTTGAAAAAAATATTTGTTAAATGAACGAGTTATTGTCTTAGCCTCCTACACTAAACTGTGAACCTCTTGAGAACGCAAACCCAGCTAGCTGACTTGGTCTTCTATTACTGGGTAGAAGCCACAAGCTTATTGGTATCAATTCAACAAGCTTTTATGGAATGTTTGCTGTGTGCCTGTTTTGGGAGGCTAGGCGCGGAGGGGGCATACAAAAAACGTACAGTCCCTCCGCCTTCAAAGCATCCCAGCTCCCAACCAACATGTTTAAATATAATCGGTGTTCTAACACGTCATTTTAGAGATAAGGAAACTGAGACCCAGAAAAGAAACGTTTCTTAAGATACACAGACATGTTTATGTATGACTGATTCACTTTGTTATAAAGCAGAAACTAACACACCATTGTAAAGCAATTATACCCCAATAAAGATGTTAAAAAAAAAAAAGATACACAGACACTTAGGCAATTAGACACTTCAGACCACCTGGCTATTGAAGACCTGTTTATGGAGATCAGGAGGTGTAGTTTGCAGGTAGGGATGGAGTGTGGGTTGGAGCTGAACCTGTTCATACAACAGGGTATAAGACAGCACAGGGCTCTACCCAGGAAATGTACAGTGTAGACAGAAATACAGTACATGTCAGCTCCCGTCCTGTGAGAGCACTGCTAGAGGGGTAGTGGGGTTGGAGGACCGAGGGGGAGGAGCGAGAAGCCCAGGGAGCGGGGAAGGAACCCTTCATCAAAACACGGTTTGTGAGGGCTTGATTCAGGAACTAGTGAAAGGGCTTTTGAAGTTTTTGAGCTGGGAACGCCAGGAATCAGATTTGTACTTGCTATTATTGCCCAAGGTAAAACAACAACAACCCCCCTCGCCCCCCCCAAAAGAAAAAAACCAGGGCCAGGCTGAAGCTTTGGTTAGGGGCATCTCTACCCCCCCCCCCAAGATAATCCCAAGGCATCTAGCAGCCTCTGTGGAATGTAGCTTGAAGGTCTAAAGGTTCCTCTATCTGAAGGTCCCTCCCTTTAATGTCGAGGAGAGGTGGGGCTATGGGTTCTTGGATTCCCAATAGCTACTCTGGCTGTCACCCAGTCCTCCTGGAGAGATAACCTTCTAGCTGAAGTGATTTATTTTTCCTCAAACTGTTTTTTAATATATCATTTTATCTAATATGATTTCTTATAATTCTTTAATAGTCTATTTTAATATCTTTGAATATTCTTTACAGTATGTCTTTACTGGTTTTGTTTTATAATCTTATTTCTATTAGTCTTTCTAAATTATTTGCTTTTTCAAAATGAAAATAGCAGGCTTTCTAATTATAAAAGAAAATTTTATTTCTTGTGAAAGGGGAATAAATGTATATATTCTTAGAAAAAATGTGGAAAAGTATACACCAAACCTAATAATTGTTGTTACCAGGATGCATGACTGGTTTACATTTACTTTATGGTTCTTTTGTAGTATTTGCTTTTTTCTCAGCCAAGTATTATATATTATTTTACAATAAAAAATAATTTTAAAAAGTAATAAAAGGTATATATAATTATTATAAAATGGACGAATCAAAGCTATAAATAAAATAACTCAAAAAAGATAAACCCTGCTTTCATTTTGTGTGTGTGTGTATATATATGTGTGTATATATATATAATTATATTGTAATAATATTTTGCATACTCTTCCTACTTACAAATATATTGTGGACATTTTCCACATTAAAAATATAGGCATTGGGGCTTCCTTGGTGGCGCAGTGGTTGAGAGTCCGCCTGCCGATGCAGGGGACACGGGTTCGCGCGCTGGTCCGGGAGGATCCCACATGCCGTGGAGCGGCTGGGCCCGTGAGCCATGGCCGCTGAGCCTGCGCGTCCGGAGCCTGTGCTCCACAACGGGAGAGGCCACAGCAGTGAGAGGCCCGCGTACCGCAAAAAAAAAAAAAAAAAAAAAAAAAGGCATTGGGCTTCCCTGGTGGCACAGTGGTTGAGATTCCGCCTGCCAATACAGGGGGCACGGGTTCCAGCCCTGGGCTGGGAAGATCCCACATGCTGCGGAGCAACTAAGCCTGTGCGCCACAACTACTGATCCTGCGCTCGACAGCCCGCGAGCCACAATTACTGAAGCCTGCGTGCCACAATTACTGAAGCCTGTGTGCCACAACTACTGAAGCCCACGTGTCTAGAGCCCATGCTCTGCAACAAGAGAAGCCACTGCAATGAGAAGCCCGTGCACCACAATAAAGAGTAGCCCCCACTCACCACAACTAGAGAAAGCCTGCGCACAGCAACGAAGACCCAACGCAGCCAAAAATAAATTAATTAATTAATTAAAAAAGGTATCTACATCATTATTTTTAATACTTGCCAAAACTGAGTTGACAGTGTTGTGATTTATTTAAAGAATTCTATATTGGTAGGAATAGATTAATTTCAATTTTCTGCCAATATAGATAATGCTGTGGTGAAGATTCTTGTACATATATCTTTGCATAATTTATTCTTTCAAATTGTTTGCTTTTGATATTTTATTTGGCTTCCAATATTTTTATTGTATAGATAACTGGCAGTAACAGTGTTTTAAAAATGAAATTTTGATTAAGGTTTCAAAAAGCAATAGATGTAAAATTCTGAGATCAAATCACCACATGCAAACTTTTCAAGGTAATGGTCCAGAACCCAATTCATGCCCTCCACCAGTGGAAGAAAATAAAAAGGGATCAGAGTGAAGAAAAGAGGGTATTTGAGAGGGAGACTGGTGGAGCGATTTTTCTGGAGAGAGCTATTGTTGGACTGGATGGGGAGAGTTGGAAGCCCCACCCTCTATCCCCAAGCCCAGTGTGGGGTCTTCAAAGGGACCCTTCAGGTAGCTCGCTGTATTTCCTGCAAGTGGGCCAATGGTGGCCTGAGGAGAAAAGATTGGCTGCTTTGGTGGCAGAGCCAGGGGGAGTGGCTGCATTGGAATTGTCTGCACCCCAGAGTTTGCCAGGACCAAGGATGGAGCCTACATCCCAATATCCAGATGTGGGCCAGCAGGACGACAGAGCCAGCAAGGAGTCACCTAGATCCTGCCTGAGAGAACCAGCTGCATGGGTCAGGAGACCTCATTTGAGAAATCTTGGAGGTGGCCCACCAGGGCCTGGAGGAGGAGTGCAAGGGACCCCCTGGAATAGAGGGGTTCTCAGCCTGGTCGTGGGAACTCCAGGGGAAAGGGCTTATCATGGTAAACCCTAGAGATATACAAAAGCTCAGAGAGACAGAGAGTGCTCTAAGCACCTGCCTGCCCCAGAGAGCCAGAAGCTAGCACCCACCCTCTGTGGCACCAACTCAGATAGGAGCTGTCTTATCACCTTAGCGCCTCCTGCCCCTGGCAAACAAACCAGCAGCTAAGGGAGGAGGTGTGGGAACAAGAGGCCGACCTCATCCCCTCCTTTCCCAGGGCAGACTTCCAGCTACAGAGGCCTCAGCTGGGGAGGGGAGAAGATTTTGATGCTGGCTAAACTAAGTTTGACTTTTTTTAAAGTTTATTTATTTATTTATTTTCAGCTGCGTTGGGTCTTTGTTGCTGTGCGTGCGCACTTTCTCTAGTTGCGGTGAGCAGGGGCTACTCTTTGTTGCGGTGCACGGGCTTCTCATTGCGGTGGCTTCTCTTGTTGCAGAGCATGGGCTCTAGGCACGCAGGCTTCAGTAGCTGTGGTGCATGGGCCCAGTTGCTCCGCGGCATGTGGGATCTTCCTGGACCAGGGCTGGAACCCGTGTCCCCTGCATTGGCAGGCGGATTCTTAACCGCTGCACTACCAGGGAAGTCCTCTAAGTTTGACTTTTTAATTAACGTATTGGACTGTACATTCCCTTACTGAATGGAGACTATGCCTTCAAGCGACCCCAGGACTCTGTGTTACCTAAGAGGGAGCAGAAAGTCACGGGTGTGCTCGATTTTTATCCAGAGAGGGGAATAAATGAGTAAACGTTCAAGGAATAGTGGGAGAAAAAAAATTAAGTTGCATTTGACTACCTTCAGATTTGTGCTTATTCAAAAGACTCTGGGAAAAGCCCCTCAGGCCAGGTGGAAGGTGCACAGCCTGGGGACTCTCAGAAGTCCTCCTTCTCTGCGTGGCCTGCAGCCACCCCCCTGCCCTTGCTGTGACAGCCCCCAGCCCTCTATTCATGACCATACATCAGGCCCTCGGTGGAGCCACCGGACTCCAATCCCCACAGTAAATGAAGTAACTCAGGGGACAGCATGTAACCTCTCCTGGTGACACTTGAGCAGTCAGCAGTGGGCAGGTCTATATTTGGGCTTTCACTCATGAAAGGCCTGTTGCTATTTGCAGCCGGAGCCAGCTCGTGTTACCCTTGCCTTTGCTGCCCCACTTGTAGAAGCCTGGGCTAAAACAGGCAGGGGTAGCCCGCGGGGCACGCAGAGGTCACAGGGAGGGAAAGCCTGCTGAGCACGGATGCAGTTTTCTAGCAGTTATCCAGAGCCTCCGAGTTAAAAGAAGAATTTATGGATCCTTAAATTAACAGGCAAGTTTTTGGATAGGCATTCTTCAAATGCAAATTGTATATTAGAAGCTCAGTAACTTAGTACCAGAGTGTCAATGCAGTATCTTTCCTTTAGGTGGGAAGAGATATCATCTTAAATGACAGATGTGTACATTGCAATAAACAGTGCGAACATTTCCTGTGCCTTCTTGGAGCAAGGATTCAAGAATGTGGTGTTGGTATGGGACGTGAAAGCCTCAGATGCAGATAGAGAGAGGCTGGTGATTCTTGCAGTGTGTCTTTAGGGTATTTTTAGTACAGGGGTCCATTTGTTAGAACAGTTTGGAACCCTAAATGTTGATACCATTTGGCTATGGTATCGGGTTGATAAATACCTTTTATTTGAATCTGCGTGTGCATGCTGACAAATGATAATTTTATGCTTTGATTCAAATACTGAAAAACAGCTTTGTAATCAGTTTTCATCTGTTATGCATACCCCCTCCTCCTACAGAAAGTTTTCAGGTGTGGGCTGTGCTGATTTGAGCCATCTTGCAAAACTATACAGCTAACACTTTAAAGCAAGTTTCTTTAGCTGTGGCTGAGAAATTGCCAGGGGCTACATTGGTGAGCTTCTAAAATTGTAAGCAAAATTATGTTTGTGCCCTCATGGGCTCACTTTTGGGGAGAGAATTCACAGCTTTCAGTAGATTCTCAGGGATATCCATGACCCATAAAAGGTTAAAAAACTTTTTGGGAGGTGACTTTTCTAATTAAGCACAGGAACACACCTTCCATATAAGACTTAGGCAAAAGTCTTTTTTTTTTTTTGAAACTGTGGATCAATTGCATAGAGTAGAAGCTACCCAGCTAATATATTCGTTATAGACTTGATTTATTACATTTCTCTAAGCCTTGGCTTTACATTTATAAAATGAAAATTTATTGTTAATATTCCTTTCTCCCCCAATTGTGAACATTTTGTTAAGACATGGAAAGAGCCTGGATGTTGAGGGGAAAAGGGAGTGTCAACCGTGGGGTATGTTGCAATACTCCTCCTTTGCTACCCAGGTCCCAGACCAGTTTGTGTTGGTTTATTCACAGGGCAGATGCTGGCGTGGAAGAATTTGTTCTTATTAGCATCTGTGCTCAGTGGTTTCCAGTCTTCTTGCCTGTTTAACGCTTTGATTTAGTGTTTCACATTCCAGCAACAGGCTGAAAGAGTTTCTCAGGATGATTTATTGCTAACACAGAATTCTGGTTTTCTCCCTTTTGGAAGCACATGGAAATATAAGTGTTATTTTTGGCTGGGCTGCTCCTCAGCCCATAGGTGGTATGGTTTTGTGGGAAAATGGGTCCAGATGCAACTCTGTCCCTGCCTGGGTTGAGTCCAGCACTCAGAACGGCGCTGGATACTGAGTAGCCCCAGATCAATCCTTGTTAAATGACATCAGCCACAGTGAGCCATTTTTCCTCACAGGGACTCAGTTTTGCCATCGTAGAGTCAGGAAATTGAGTTATATGCTTTCCAAGGGACCCTCCATCCTTAGAATTCACATCTCTGCCCAGGTTCCTTGGAAGCTCTTGCTGTAAGAAGGGGTGATCTCATAGCCAGTGCCTGTGTCTGGATGTGAGGCTGCTCTGCTTTGGTGCCTTCTCCCATTTTCAGCTGTCTTCAAGGGACAGAATGATCCCACTGTGGCCACAGGTGATTCTACACTGCTCTGGTCGCTGTGGGTTTTCCCTTTCTGACCCCAGCCCTCCCCCTCCATGAGTGACCAGGTGGGAGACTTCTAACCTAGCCCAGGTGGGAGATGCTGAGGTCCTAGTAATAAAAACAATAATAGTAACAGTAACAACAATAACAGCAGCTAACATCTATTGAAGACTTACTTTGAGCCATGTACTGTGCTGAGCACTGTACACACATGTTATTTCCTCTGAATGCCAACTTTATGAGGTAGAAACTATTAATAAACCCATTACACGGACTCATGAAAGTAAGGCCTAGAGAGAGGATTTTCCCAGGGTTACACGGCTAGGAAGTAGCAGAGACAATGCAAACACAGGACTTTCTGAATCCAGACCAAGGTGACCTCAAGGAGAGGTAAGGGGAGCGGGTAGAGGGATGTTACCTGGAGATTGAGGAGACAGAACCAGAATCAGAGTTAATTGGACATTAGTTAGATTTCAGGATGTCAAGGATGAGCTCCCGGTCTCTGATTTGGGTGCTGATGGGAGTGGGTTACTAATGGCTATTAGGAACGCAGTGGTCCTCCCCATGGTGGATGGGCGGGGAGCTCTCAGCAGGAAGAACAGCCTGAGCCAGGGCCTTGTGTGGGACTTACATGAAAGGATACTGAGAGAGGTCAGAAGGAACAGCAATGTCCACTGGAGAAGGCCAGGCTGTGTGGGGAGGTAGAGCTAGGATATGAGGGGTGGGGGATAACTTCCCTGATACCCAGGTGAGTTGGGACTTGCCAGCAGTGGAGCCCTCAGAATGCAGGACATGTAGACTTTCCACATCCTCCTGGGCAAAGCAGCATGGTGCTGTGCTTACACTAGGCAGGGACTCTCCTGAGGAGAGCCATGGGGTGCACAGCCAGTGGACCATAAAGACAAAATGGTTTCAAGGAGGATTCCTGCCTACAAGGTGACACTCAGGTGTGAGGGAAACTGTGTGATTTTGGTCCATGTGACCAGAGCCTGTGCTTTAAGAGGGGGAGGTATCCTGGGGTCCCATGACAGAGGCAAGTGGTGTCTCTGAGAAGCTGTGCACCAGCCCAGATGGGTCAATCACTTATTCACTTGTCCGGGGCCTCCTTTCCACCAGGAATCATGTCTTGTTCATTGGACCCCCAGCATCCAGCAGTCCTGTTCTCTCTCTTTTTTTAAAAAAAAGATTTATTTTATTATTTACTTAATTTATTTTTGGCTGCATCAGCTCTTAGGTGCGGCACACAGGATCTTTGTTGAGGCATGCAGGATCTTTTCTCTCTCTAGTTGTGGCACGTGGGCTCCAGAGCATGTGGGCTCTGTAGTTTGCTGCATGCGGGCTCCCTAGTTGAGGCGTGCAAGCTCCGTAGTTGTGGAGTGTGGACTTAGTTGCTCCGCGGCATGTGGGATCTTAGTTCCCTGACCAGGGATCAAACCCGCATCCCCTGCATTGGAAGGTGGATTCTCTACCATTGGACCACCAGGGAAGTTCCAGTCCTGTTCTCTTGAATCCACCTGAATCCACACCCCTCCAGGCCCATGAACAGTCAGGGCCGGTGTCAAGGATGACGCCCAGCGCCACAGCCTCTGAACATGGTGGGGTCACCTGTGATCTCTGTGTGAGTGCAGACTCCCAGGTCACTCCGTGTTGCCCCACAGCGTGCTGGGGCAGGACTTCTGAGACTCTGGCCTGACCAGGTGGGACCTGTAACACCCCTGGAGCAGAGAGAGCAGCCAGGAGCTAGGAGTGAATACAGAAGTGCTCTTAAGCTCGGAAGACCTGCTGCTGCTGCAGGCCTGTAAGAAGCCCCTGGAAGTGTGACCCTCCCATCCTCTCAGCTTCTATTTCCAGATCTAATTGCCCTCCATCTCATTCCCCTCCCCTGCCCCCATGATGTTGTACTAGAGCTCAAAGCAAATGTTCGTGGTGAGACAGTACTTCTATGCAATGGGGTTCTTCTTCCCCCACCCCCAGCTTTATTGAGATATAGTTGACATATAACTTTAAGTAAGATTAAGGTATACATGTGATGATGTGATGCACATATTTATTGCAAAATAATTACCACAATAAGGTTAGTTACAGCCTCCATCACCTCACATAATTACCTTTCTTTTATGTGTGTGGTGAGAACGTTTAAGATCTACTCTCTTAATAAACAAATGGGACCTGATGAAACTTAAAAGCTTTTGCACAGCAAAGAAAACCATAAACAAGATGAAAAGACACCCCTCAGAATGGGAGAAAATATTTGCAAATGAAGCAACTGACAAAGGATTAATCTCCAAAATTTACAAGCAGCTCATGCAGCTCAATATCAAAAAAACAAACAACCCAATCCAAAAATGGGCAGAAGACCTAAATAGACATTTCTCCAAAGAACATATACAGATTGCCAACAAACACATGAAAGGATGGTCAACATCACTAATCATTAGAGAAATGCAAATCAAAACTACAATGAGGCATCACCTCACACAAGTCAGAATGGCCATCATCAAAAAATCTACAAACAATAAATGCTGGAGAGGGTGTGGAGAAAAGGGAACCCTCTTGCACTGTTGGTGGGAATGTAAATTGATACAGCTACTATGGAGAACAGTATGGAGGTTCCTTAAAACTAAAAATAGAACTACCATACGACCCAGAAATCCCACTACTGGGCGTATACCCTGAGAAAACCATAATTCAAAAAGAGTCATGTACCACAATGTTCACTGCAGCTCTATTTACAATAGTCAGGACATGGAAGCAACCTAAGTGTCCATCGACAGATGAATGGATAAAGAAGATGTGGCACATATATACAATGGAATATTACTCAGCCATAAAAAGAAATGAAATTGAGTTATTTGTAGTGAGGTGGATGGACCTAGAGTCTGTCATACAGAGTGAAGTAAGTCAGAAAGAGAAAAACAAATACCATATGCTTACACATATTTATGGAATCTAAAAAAAAAAAAAGGTTCTGAAGAACCTAGGGGCAGGACAAGAATAAAGACACAGATTTAGAGAATGGACTTGAGGACACAGGGAGGGGGAAGGGTAAGCTGGGACGAAGTGAGAGAGTGGCATGGGCATATATACACTACCAAATGTAAAACAGATAGCTAGTGGGAAGCAGCCGCATAGCACAGGAAGATCAGCTCAGTGCTTTGTGACCACCTAGAGGGGTGGGATAGGGAGGGTGGGAGGGAGACGCAAGAGGGAGGAGATATGGGGTATATGTATATGTATAGCTGATTCACTTTGTTATAAAGCAGAAACTAATACACCATTGTAAAGCAATTATATCACAGAAAAAGCATACAGTAAGTGCTCAATATGTAGTAGCTACTACTAATATTGTGTTTACTGCTACTATTATTCTTTCTTTCTAGATTTTGTGTACCTCCATTAAAATAGTGGACCTCATAGTCTCTACATAATGAGTACTCTGTTTATTTTACTTAGTATCATACAGTAAGTCTTTCTCCAAGCTATCATTTGCTCTCCCTAATATTTTAAAGGCTACATTATATTCTACAGGGTGTACATTTCCTTCTTTACTTAACCATTCTCCTAATCATTAGCGCTTTACAATTTTTTTGGCTATTATAAAAAAAGGTTTTGGTGGACATTTTTACATAGAAATAATTTTTTCCACTGTATTTTTTTTTTTTTTTGCGGTATGCGGCCCTCTCACTTCTGTGGCCTCTCCCGTTGCGGAGCACAGGCTCCGGACACGCAGGGTCAGCGGCCATGGCTCACGGGCCCAGCCGCTTTGCGGCATGTGGGATCTTCCCGGACCGGGGCACGAACCCGTGTCCCACTGTGCCACCAGGGAAGCCCAGCATTTTTAAAGCTCTTGATCCATGCTGTCACACTTGTTTTCCAGAAAGGTGGGGCCGTGCATATTCTAACCAACAACATGTAAGAGTACTCACTTCACTGGACCCTTACTCAGCCTTGGGTATCAAAAGGCAAAATGGAATCGACTCATTTGTTCTCTGCTACTCATAAGGATGAACTATTTTCCAAATGTTTTTGTACAGGTAATATTATATGCAAAAGAAATTATTTTGTAAATTCTCATTGCTCAGTAACCTACTGAGATTTTTCTTTCCAATTAATTCATATAATTTGTTTAATAATAATTGCCTGAAACACTTGCTATTATTTTGCCTTTTGAGATTTTTAGGTTTTTTCAGGTCATTTGTTAGGTTTTTAGGTTTTTTCAGGTCATTTGTTAGTCAAATCAATTTATGTGTTTGGTTTTTTTTCATAATTTCTCCTGTCTCTTTTAAGCTTAGGAAACCCATCCTCCTGTAGAAAGCAAACCTTTCTTTACAGATTGTTTAAAGTGAAACTACAACTGAGCTGCTCAGATGATTTTTTGTTTTAAATTGTGAATAAGTTGAGCCCAATTTAATGACCATCTACTGCAACGACCTTCTCATAAATGGGGTTTTGTGTTCTAGGATCCAGTGTATCCACTAAGAACTGTCCAGGAAGAATCCTGCTTGTGCAGAAGTGCTGCCCAGAGCTACGATGGAGGGGGAGGCGGGAGAAGCACCAGGGCTGGGCAGGCCCGCTGCTTCCAAGGACTTCCACTTTCGTCACATGGATCTGTATGACTCTGAAGACAGACTGCAGATCTTCCCAGAAGAAGACACTCAGATGAGAAGAGAAGTAGTTCAAGCCGAAATGACCAATGAGCCAAGACAGCCCATGCAAGGGAAGGCTCAGAGAGACCTTGGAGAGGAAGTGGATGAACTTGTCCATCTATATGGACTTGAAGATGATCACGAATTAGGGGATGAGTTTATTGACAAAAGCACGCCCAGAATAGAGGTTTCAGAGTATCCTCCTTATATGATGATGGGGAGAGAGCCACTGAGGGAGCAGAGAGACTGGAGACTTAGTGGCGAGGCTGCGAAGGCTGAGGACCTGGGCTTCGGGGCATGGGGCTCGGCAGGCCACTGCCGGGACTTGCGGGAAGCCTATCGGTACACCCACGGCCATGCCAGTGAGGAGTATGAGTGCTACGTTATCCCAGAGGAGGAGGACGAGGAAGAAGCTGCCGATGTCTTCTGTGTCACTTGCAAAACTCCAATAAGAGCATCGGGGAAGGTTCTTGTTGAGCACAAGGAGCATGAGGTGACCCCGCTCGGTAAAGCACTGGAAAGTGCCAAGGTAAATAGATCGCCCTAGTCCTCGTTTCTCTGGATATTGCATTTGAATCTCAAGTATGTAGGCAGGGAATAAATCTAAAATGCCTTCTACAAAAGAGAGAGAGAGAGAGAACATAGCATTAATGTCCTCTTGGGATCCTTTGTTTGATAGGATGAAATTCACAAAAACATGTACAAATTGGAAAAGCAGATTATTGAGATGGAAAATTTTGCAAGTCACTTGGAGGAGGTTTTCATCACGGTGGAGGTAAGAGCGCGCTTGATGACCCAGTCAGATACACATTGCTTCCATCAGCTGTGTCTGGTATGAGTTAAGGAATCTGTTCTCTTGGAACATATGGTGTCAGTACTGCTCCTCTTCCCTCACCCCTCTTTCTGCCCTTCCGTAGCACAGTGGGCATGCAGCTGTGGAAATGATTACCTGGCAGCATTCCCTACTGAACTATTAGCTCTCATGGGCTGGGTCTTCGGTGTCTTTATAGCTCCGGTCCTACTACAAGGTGGGACTCCTTCATGGGCCAGTCTGATAAGGCATTGCAAGACACCCATCCTGTCATTGATAAGTGTTTCCCGGCTGTTACCTATTTCTCACAAGATCAATAAGTTTCTGTGCCTGTCACCAAACATGTCACGGTCCCCTGGGTGTGCCTAGTAGGTGTGAAGTCCACTGCTGTGATACCAGCATGCAACCTAGCCATCCAGATGAGGTAGCCCAGACATAAGGACCAGAGGACTTCCTGTGTCCCCTCTCTTCATGTGGATGCTCTCCTTCTATTAATGCAGCCTCAGATTGTATCAACAGGAGCAACTCATAGGAATGAACTAAGCCCTGGGCCCCCTTCCCGTGAAGCTAGACTTTCCTCCCCACCCCCAGTCTTAAAAGGGAGGGCAGCTATTCCACTAATTCTCTATGGAAGGCACAGAGAAGGGACAAGAAGCCCTTACATCTAAGCATAGGGTGGTGGGTGGTAGGAGGGCAAGTATACAACAGCCAGGACAGAACTCCCTACCCTCTGTACTGCCAGCTCACTCTCAGATCAGAGCAGCTTCACCCTCAGTGAGGACTCTAAGCTCTTCCTTTTACACTCAACACTGGTGGGGGTCACCTACTGCTTTTCCCTCTCTTCCACCATTCTGAGCAAGTCTTAGAATGTGTACACAGTAGGTGCTCAGTAAATACTCCCTGAATGATTGATAAGAGCCTCTTCTTTGGAAATGTCTCTGTTATCTAATAAGGATGGTATAAATCAGAACCCACAGAGCTCTCCTGGGCTTCCAATCTAATTTACGGGGACCAGGATTTGATATGCTTTAATTAATGTTTCTTACCCACTGCCTTCCAGGATTAAGTACTGGCACAACCCTCTCTCTGCCTTCCTGCCTTTTCTCATCTATTAGGCAGCACCACCCGGCTTGTTCCCCTTCCCCTGCACCTTTTTCTTAGTTGATATGAGAATCTGGGTGATCCTGATGTTTGTATAGTCCAAGCATCAGGGAGTGGAGGTGAGTGTTACGAGATGTTGAGAGCTCAGGAGGGAAAGATAGGTGGGATTCTCCCAAGGCAGACATCTTCATGTTAAGGTCCAAAGTTCCAGTGGCAGGCTGACTCATCACTGGCAATCTTCCTGGTCGGTTGTCATGGTGATGGGAGGTGGCTAAAACAGAAGTGGGTGGGGTATGGGGAAGGGGACTGCAAAATGCGGCCAGCAGAGAAAGCAGTAATTCTTGTTAAGATTATTGCTGGGGTTCTAGCTGGAGACTCCTGGTCCTAGCTACCCTTTTGTCCACCTCAGCACCCTGGCAAGCAATGTTAAGACAACAGGGAGGGACTAAAACATCTCTGGATAGATACATTTTCATGCCCCAAATAACTCTGTAGTCAACATACATGCAGTGAAATGATGGCTGAGATCAACTATATCTTGCAGGAGAATTTTGGAAGACAAGAAAAAAACTTTGAGTCACATTACAATGAGATCTTGGAAACACTTGCTCAAAAATACGAAGAAAAAATACAAGCTCTAGGGGAGAAAAAGAAAGAGAAGCTGGAAGCCTTGTATGGACAGCTGGTCAGCTGTGGAGAAAATCTTGAAACCTGCAAAGAACTGATGGAAACAATAGAGGAGATGTGTCATGAAGAGAAAGTTGATTTCATTAAGGTCAGTAATGAAGTGAAATAATGAACTGCAATGACAAGTATGATTAGAGTAGGTTAGATTGTCCCCTCTCTGCCTGGAGATGCTGGAACCAACTTTCACGGTCAGCATCCATTTGATTCCACTGGATGTATCACCATGATGATACATCCTTCGTCTCTCTGCACAGCTTCGCCATGAGTAGCTAAGCAGGCTCATACACAGCTGACCCTTCCCTCCACCATTGCTTGGCTAACACCAGAGACTCATCACTGTCCTCTGTCCTGGTTACCCAGAGATCTGTGCCCTCATCGTGAAATGGGGCAAAAACAGTGCTCTGAGGGGACTTCCCCGGCAGTCCAGTGGTTAAGACTCCGCCTCCCAATGCAGGGGGCACGGGTTCGATCCCTGGTTGGGGAACTAAGATCCCACATGCCGCAGCCAAAAATTAAAACAAACAAAAACAAAACAAACAAAAAACAGTGCTCTGAAACTTTTCTGGCCATCTCAGACAGCCTCCTGGAGGTCTGGGGAGAAAGATCTCCAGGCTAAAAAGGCACCTCCTGTTTCCCAGTTACAAGTGCAGCCATTATACATCTCACTTCATAAGCTCAGACATGCAAAAAAAAAAAAAAAAAAATCCATCTCTTGATACCCTTGAAATCCACTTCAGTTTGACCCCAAGTCCCCATGTAGCCAGACTGTGGGAATTTCAAGCTCAGAGCTGGGGTCTCCTTTCTTTACAAGGTCCCACAGGAATATGGGGCAGCAGTGGGGTCCAGTATGTGAGGGAGGGGCCCTCAGCCTCCAGAGCTTCCTAGTTACCAAATACAGCCTTTACATTGGCCATGCCACAGGGGTCCCTCCAAGCCCAACAGTGCCTCCTTCCTGCCGTGCTTGGGGTAGCCAGGGAGCCGTGACCCAAGCTGGACAGCAGGTGGGCAGACACCATCAGAGCCCTCAGTACTACTCAGACCTTTTGAACCAATGGTTCCTCAATATCACTGTAGCTTAGTGACATAATCCAGAATGTGGAGAAAGTGATATATATGAAGACGTTTTCTCTGTTATTTATGATGGTGAGAAATTGGAAACAACCAAAATGTCCAACAGTAGAGTGAACGATGGAGTTTCTATTCAATGAACTGTTACACAGTCTTTCAAATTGATGATCCAGAAGACCATCTGTAACCTGGAAAGTGCTCACATAATGTTAATGGGAAGAAACTATACAGGTGTCATAAGAGTCATTTTTCTTAGGGCTTGGGACATGGCTGATTTTTCTCTTTTACTCATTTCCAAGTTTTAACATGTTTATATTATTATATAGTTTGAAAAAGAAATTTATTTCCAAATTCAATTCAATATTTTTTCTCTTTCTCCTTTTTAGGATGCTGTGGCTATGGCTGACAGGTAATACTTTTGTTCTGACATGTATTTTCTTTTTCTGTTCCTTTTACCTCTAGATATCCAACTAGATATCAGTTCCACTTGGTTATATGCTCCCAGTTTCAGCTTTTGTGTCTGCCCCTACGAGTAAATAGCACTGGCTTTGGAAGGACAGTATGGGATCACAAGGACCCTCTAGTACCAAATCTTAGAATCTCAGAGCTGGAAGGGAGCATATGATGAGGCCTAGCCTGCAAGCCCAGGGTCAGATTTCCTCTCTGAGCCCCTCCTTTCAGCAGGAGGAACAGAGATCATCCCCAGCATCCCCCAGCTGGGCCAGGGCCCAGACCGTGTGCTGCGGAAAGCATGCATGTTATAGAGTCAGACTGGAGTTTAGATCCTGCTACCCCCATGACCTTGGGCAAGTCCAACCAGTCTAGGACCCACCTTCCTTACCTACAAACAGGGATAGCTTTATGGGAATAAAATCAGACAATGTCTGTAAAGCAACACGAACACTGAAGCTTAATAATATAAGGGTTAAGAGCATGAGTTTTGGCAAAAGACAGACATGGTTACAAATTGTGCCTCTGCTACTTACAAACCCTGTGACGGCCAGGAGCATGAGCAGGAGACCCAGAGCCCTGGTCCATGGTCATCGACTTGAGGGCACTTGACCACGTGGAGAGGGAGCCCCAGAGGGGCTGTATGTCTTTGGGGCCTGGGGTGATGTGGGGTGGGAACTCCCAGGTCAGCATCGGAGGATCTTCCAGATGGTGTGGATCTGGGGCTCATAGGTGGACATCCTCCCGCCCCCTACCCTCTGACATGACCCCACCCCTTCTCCTCTCCTCAAAGGCGTAAACCAACCTGCCCATCCCCATGGGTGACCTCGTTGGTCAGTCACTGAAGCAGATGCCAGCAGGCAGCCCGCAGCATGTTAAAATAAGGAAATAAAAGTTCATCCAAGAGGCCCTCGTTGCTTATCACTAGTGACCCCCGAGGAGAATGCCCCTTCATTCTCGTTAGTGTGTCTTTTTATACTCACAGACTTGGAAAATTCCTGAAAACAAAAACAGATGTGGAAATCTCGGCGCAGCCTGAATTTGAAGACCAGACCTTGGACTTCTCTGATGTGGAGGAGCTTATGGGCGCCATTAACACCATCCCAGGTGCATATCTCACTTGTGTGCATACTTCACACCAGTTTCCCTGAGCTTTGAGTTAGTTTGATGGCTAAAAAAAAATCATAAAGGTTTAGAAACAGGCATTTTCCCCCCACCAGCTGCATAAGCTTCATGGTTATGTCTTTATGACTTGTAAGGGTGAAAACAGAGGCTGACCTTCCTGGGGTAAATACCCACCCTCACTCTCCAGGGTGCCAACATCTGGCCCCAGAAACTCTAATTTACTCCAAGCAAGTACCCCAAATTTTATTTCCTCGACTGTTGTATTTATGTTCCTCCCAGGTGGCTGTTTTTAGCATAGGGTTAAGAGATGGGCTTTGGAATCCTATGGAGCTGGTGAGAATCCCAGCCCTGCTACTTCCTAGCTGTGTGACCCTGGACAACTTACCTAACCTCTCTGAGCCTTGGTTTCCTTGTCTGTAAAATGGACATAATCATGACTCATGGGGACATGGTAGGAAATAAATAAGGTAATGTATGTACAGCATGTCACATGGTGCCAGGTAGCTCTTAAAAATCTTATTGTGATAACTTATTTTTAAGAATGATACTACAATTTAGCTTTTACTGATTGCTCACCTTTCCTTTCTCACCAACACCCAGCACCATTCTGAACAATGTTTTGTATATCATTTTTGTTTTTCCTTTATACAGATTTTTAAAAAATAAAAATGGAATTGTTTTATAATCTGCTTTCTTTTTTTAGCAAAACAATTGTGACGAATATTTTCTCGCACAGATAAATTCTTCTACAACACCACTCTGATGGCTATATATCTTAATCTGTTTACTTAATCCTCAACTGTTGGATGCCGAGACGTTTCTAGGTTTTTCACCATTATAAACCATACTGCAATGAATGTCCTTAATTATAAATCTTGGAGGCCATTCTTAGACTTACTGGGTCAAGGGGAGATTTCACTGAGCTATGAAGTCCTTTGGATGGTCTAGGGATGGTGTTGCCCAAGTAATCAGGCCCAGTCTTTTGGAAGGAAAGGCACTATCGTCCAAGTCAGCACTTGAGAAACATGGAGATTTTTCCTCATCCTCCTGTGTCCAGGTCCCATGCAGACCATCACCCTCCTGCTTCCATCTGGAGCCATCCCTCTTCTTACTGCATCCCCTGATGGGGCTGTTCTCTGCAGGGTATAGAAGGCATCTTCTGTGCATCCTGAACTCCATCACGTGGGGATACATGTTCTTTCTCTTCTCACCTTTGTCATGTTAGGGTCCTCCAGCCCCTAACCAGCAAGGAAAGGCTGAGTTCATTCCTTTAAGTTTTACCTGGACTGAACAGTTTCAGAATTTGAAAATAAGGATGTTCTTGAAAGCTTGGGATGGAGGGAGGTGCTGCCATTGGAGAATTATGGAAGAAAAACAAGGAGTGTTTCTTGGTTGTGGGTGAGCCTGTGTGGGGCTGGGGGAGGCAGAAATATTAACCTACAGAGAAGAAAATAATTAACTCAGTAGATGGACTCTAAAGGAGTTGGTTCTGAAAAGCACAATTTGGCCAAACCCAATCTTCTCTCATCATAATGAAGGAGACAGTTGTTGGATGGGTCCCCCAGAAAAAGCAAGGCATCCCTGTTAAGGCTTCTTTCACTCCTCTGTTCACTCCAGGGCTCAGGGCAGTAGTGCTGTGGTCCTGGCTGTCCTGCCTCTTTGGATGGCGTGGAAGGGTCAGAGGACCCATCCTTAGGTCAGGACTTACAAACCATACCCCAGCCTGAATTGCTGTCACCAACCCCACCTCCTCTAGCTTGTGTGGATTGGTCAAAGCAGGAACGGACATACCGGTTGCTTCAGGCTCACGGTTGGGGGGTTTGGCCTTCCCATCCCTGTCCACTCTGGGCTGCCTCTTCCATCTCCAAAGCCCAAGGATGCATTGAGGGATTGGTTGTCCTGTAAAAGGGGCCATTCCCAATTCATACCTCTACTTAAGGCTCCTCCTTTGTTTTGTTTTTCTCTGTTTTCCTTTTCTAGCTCCTTCTGCTCCAGTGATAAACCCACAGGCCCCCAACTCAGCCACAGGTTCCTCAGTCCGAGTGTGCTGGAGCTTATACTCTGATGACACCGTGGAGAGCTATCAGCTATCCTACTGGCCAGTGCAGGACAGCTCACCTGGGAAGGACCGAGCAGGTGAGGCTCTGTCAGGAACAGAACCATGCTCTAAAACAGTTAAGGCCTCTCAGAGGCCAGGGCCCTGCCTTCCTGGAGGTTGGGAAGGTAGAGATAGGATGAACCTGCACACCTGGCTCCTTGGAGCTGGCACGATCTGGGAACTACACAGAGGATGGGATGCAGGCAGGTGAGCATGGCAGAAAGGAATAGGAAGGCAAGTTGGGGCCTGACTGGGGAGGATCACAAGGCAGGCTAAGGTATATGGACTGTATCTACCGCCGTCGGGTCAGAGTTGTCCTTGGGATAAGTCTCTGGCTGCACTGTGTGCAAGAGGGGTGGGGACACCCCTCCTTGAAGAGGCCCAGCTGGATTGGCTGGGTTCTAGCAGGTCCTGGCATGTGAGCGCGGGCTGGCTCTCCTCAGAGCAACCCTGTGTTGGGAGAATCTGGAGGGTTAGTCTGCAGACCCCCATGGGGGCTGAGGGGGGTTCTGCAGCCTGGGAGGGCTGCTCCTGATCTGATCCACATTCCCAGATGGAGCCAGCTGCTGGGAATGGCCCCCAGCCTCCACTGTGGGCAGCTCTTGGCCCATTCTCTTCCCAGGGAAATGGAGCTGGCAGGCCTGGGGTTAGGGCTGAGATACCTGCCTACCCCTCATAATAGATAAGCCAGTCTCCTATTGAGAAGGGAGAGTCAAGAGAGCAGAGGAGGGGACTTCCCTTGCGGTCCAGTGGTTAAGACTCCATGCTCCCAACACAGGGGGGCATGGGTTCGATCCCTGGTCAGGGAACTAAGATCCCACAAGCCGCATGGTGCAGCCAAAAAAAAAAAAAAGAGAGAGAGAGCAGAGGAGCCCCATCTGAGCATCTGAAGGAATCAGGGATTAGGGCCAGCCTGGGAGGGCCTGTTCTGTGTGCATGGGGTCAGAGTGAGATTGCTGGAAAGGGATTTAGAGATCTCCATTTTATGGATGAGGAATCTGGGACCTAGAGAAATGAGCTGTCTGTGGGGACACCGTGAGTTACGGCAGAACCAGGATGAGAATCAAGTCCGCAGGCTCCCTGCCCAGAGCTCTTCTCCTTGTACCGGGTCGTGCAGGTGGAGGGTTCTATGTGCCGAAGGGGAGGATGGTTTATCTGCCCAGGGATTTGGAAGGAAGGGGAATCCTTGAGAAAAGTAAGTTTAAGCAATGATGAGGGAGAGTGAGGGTGGTCAGAATAAGGACTAAAGAGGGCGTTGCGGCGGGCGGGGGGTGGGGGCGGGGCGGGGGAAGGGGAGATTTGAAAAGGGAGATTGTGGACCAAAAAGTCAGATCTGATCGATCAGTCAGTTTTTGCCACAAATCAACCCTGTTGGTACTCTCTGCAGAAGAGGCCATTGTGTTGGGGCTTTGTCCTGGGGATCAATAAAGATCTTTAATGGATCACTTTGTTATAAAGGAACTGATATCAGAGAGTGGATTAATGACTTATTACTGCCTTTCAAGAGTCTGGGGATGTTTGGACGTGTATCAGTTAGCTTTTGCTGTGTAACAACACCCCCAAACACACACATGTACACAACACATTGGCTAAAAATGACAAATATTTACATTCATTCATTTGTTGGGAGGGGCAGAACAGGGGTAGGAAATTCAGAGGTACAAACTACTATGTATAAAATAAATAAGCTACAAGGCTATATTGTACAGCACAGGGAATATATCCAACATTTTATAATAACTTTAACTGGAGTATGATCTATAAAAGTATTGAATCATTATGTTGTACACCTGAAACTAACATTGTAAATCAAAGGTACTTCAATTTTTAAAATGACATTTATCCAAGAGTTTGCATGCCACAACTAAGAAGCCCGTGTGCCACAGTGAAGATCCTGTGTGCTGCAGCTAAGACCTGGCGCAGCCAAAATAAATAAATAAAATTTAAAAATAAAATAAAATGGCATTTATGATTTATTATAATTCTCTGAATTGGCTGGACAGTTCTTCTGGTCTGGGTCAGCTTGGTAGGGCTGGATGGGCTAGGATGGCCTTGCTTATATGTCTAGGGCCTCAGCTGCAACGGCTGAGGCCTCTGTCCATGTGATCTCATCCTCCAGGAGGCTGGCTGAAGGTTGTTCCCATGGAAGTGGAAGCATTCCTGGCAGGAAGAAGACAAGGCCCCTGTGCACCAGCACCTCCCAAATCTCTGTTTGTACCATGTTTGCTATAGTCCCATTGGCCAAAGCAAGTCACATGGTTAAGCCCAGCTTCAAGGCATAGTGGGAAAGACCAGACCTCTCAATGGAAGGATCAGCCGAGTCACGCTGCCGAGGGGCATGCATACACAGATGGGAGGAATTGGTGGCCAGTTCTGTATCCATTACAGGGGAAATAGATTACAGCGCAATGAACTTGGAGCCAGTTGGCCTATTTTAAGGTTGAATACTTGTCTTTATTTTTTCCCCAGAGTTTACGATGACGGTCAAAGAAACATATTGCTCAGTAACAAACCTTGTGCCAAATACCCAGTATGAATTTTTGGTCACAGCTCAGAACAGGGCTGGCCTCAGCCCCGCCAGTGAGTGTGCAGTGTACATGACAGGTAAGGAGGCCATTTGTTTCTGTAGCAGGACCTTCACTGAAGGGGACACAAGAGTCATGGCTTCCTTGACGTGGCAGGGCTCTTGATTTCACTTGGAAGGGCAGGAATACCTTTGCATTTTTTTCTTTCATTTAATACACCAAATCTATATGCCTGATATGGCAGGGACATTTTCTCACAGTTGGTCTCAAAATATCAAAAAGTACTGCTCTTGGACACAGTACCATTTGAACCTTGCAACCATCCTCCATTCCAGGAACATCTGAAAGGGATTCCCTGGTGTCTCAGTCCATTTGGGCTGTTATAACAGAATCCTACAGATTGGGTGGCTCATAAACAACAGAAATTTATTTCTCATGGGTCTGGAGGCTGGGAAGTCCAAGATCAAGGTGCCAGCAGATTCAGTGTCTGGTGAGGACCCTTCCTGGTTCAGAGTCAACTGTCTTTTTTGCTGTGTCCTCGCATGGCAGAGAGGGGCAAGGGAGCTCATTGGGTTTTCTTGTATAATAAACCCCTTTGACCCTCATGACCTAATCACTTCTCAAAGACTCCAGATACCATCACATTGGGGAATAGGTTTCAACATATGAATTTGGATGGGGACACAAATGTTCAGTCTATAGCTTTCTATTGCACTGAATCTCTTGTAGGAAGAGAGTGCTTGCAATGTCTGCCCATGCTCTGGACCACAGGGCTGGATGTGAACAGGTTTGTTCATCTCTCCCTTTCCCCTGCATTTAGCGCCTTGTCCCCCCATTATGAAAAGCAAAGAGATAAGGAGCTGTGAAGAGGCTGCGCTGATCTGCTGGGAGTCTGGGAACCTGAATCCTGTGGACTCATACACGGTGGAGTTGACCCAGGCAGAAGTGCCGGGAGCCTCGGGCGTAACTGAGTGAGTCATGAGGGGCGTTGGCTGGGCACCAGAGGCCTTGACACAGAGACACAGCTTAGGAAATGTGTGGAGTCTGGAGAGACGGTCAGAATTTGTGTCACACAGGAACCTTAATTTTGTGAGAAATAGCTGGAATGCTACCATTGAAGGTGAATGATGGATGAGTGAATAAATGGTAAACCTCAGGTTTGCTTTCTTAGCACAACCAAGGTTTACCATCATTCATTCAACAAGTATTGAGCGCATAGGTGGCGCGTGGGCGTTGGTGAACCAGACAGACAAATTCCCCACCCTTCCAGAGCTAACAGTCGAGTGGGGGGAAATAAACCAAAACCAAGAAAACAAATGCTTAAAATACACAGTGCTATGAAGGGAAAAGAAACTCAATGAAATAGGGAATGCGGTGGAGGTGGGGGCTTACTTTGGAAGAGTAGACGTCTGAACTGAGACCTGATGCGTGGGAAGGGTTGAGGCCTGAGACAGTGGATGGAGGCAGCACCTGGCCCCTGGGCAGGCGTGAGCTTCCTGTACTGGAGGAACCAGGAGACCCACCTAGCTGGAATTTAAGAAGTAGAGAGGACTGTGAGAGGCAGAAGTAAAAGAGATTAGATTTCAATGTACAAAGAACATGATGTCCATGGTAGAAGGCTGTCTGGAGGCTCACATTCCCCTTTGATTGGCAGAGATCTGGAGGGGTTCACAGATAAACGAAGGCTGTACTCAGTGACCACAATGGCCTGCAGATCCTATGAATCTACAGCTGTGTACAGTGGAGGAAACATGGATGTACCTCTGGGTTACAACCAGGCAGTGCAGAAGCTTGTGGAAGGGGAATGAACCAGGCAGCCCGGTACCAGCCACCAAGTCCCAGGGGCTGCCCTGTTGTGTACCTACCCAGCTCTGGAGAAATGGAAGAGAGGGGTTTGGTGTCAACAGATTCTTCCATGCTAAATTCAGGGTTTGGGCCGTGGCCATCTATCCCACTCACCCATTTGCCCCAGGTAGAATCCATATGTCCACAAGAACATCAGGGCTGCTGACCTTGGCTGCTGATCTACTTCTGGGGATCCTCAGAAGCAGGGCAGTGAGTCCAGTGGTCTGGCCACCTGAATGGTTTGGATTTCCTTTGCAACTTGTGCTGATACTTTAAGGGCACCTGATACCTGGGACCAGCCCATTATGATTGGGGTCATCAGAAGGCTGGTCAGTGACCTAGGTGATCTGGGATGGTGCTGACTCTCCTAGTATAAACCTAAACATGGCATCCTGTTGCTCTGGAGAAAAGACAAAATTCCTTCACGGCTCTGGCCCCTTCCTGTCTCTCCAGGTTAACCACACCAGCTCTCCCTCCCTCTTTGGCCCCAACCACATTGGTCATATTTTAGTTCCTCCTACTTTCCATGCTTCTTCCTGCCACAGGACCTTTGCACATGCTTCTTCTATGTAGGAGACTCTTCTACTCTCTTTTTATCCAATTACCTCCTCGTCATTCTTCAGAGTTCAGCTCAAAAGTCACCTCTCCCCTACTATACCTTCTATAGTACACTGTCAACTTGTCATGGTTACCATCTTATGTTTCTTCCAGTGATGGCTTGAGAAATGCCTCTCTTCTAGACTGTAAGTTCTATGAGGGCAGAGACTACATTAATTTTCCCTAAGGCCTCCCTATACAGTCTCTGAAACCTAAGGTGTTTAGTTAATACTTATTGAATGAAGGGACTTCCCTGGTGGCGCAGTGGTTTAGACTCTGCACTCCCAATGCAGGGGCCAGGGTTCGACCCCTGGTCAGGGAACTAGATCCCACTTGCATGCTGCAATTAAGAGTTTGCATGCCACAATTCAGAGTTTGCATGCCACAACTAAGGAGACCTTGAGCCGCAACTAAGGAGCCAGTGAGTTGCAACTAAGGAGCCCGCCTGCCGCAACTAAGACCCAGAGTAACCAAATAAATAAATAAAATAAAAAATACTTATGGAATGAATATGTAAAAGTGCCCCTCTGCCCAGAGCTGTAGCCTCAGAGTGACCTGGACATCCCGGCCTCGCCAGGTGTGGGTGTTGTATCTGTAAATGGGCATCACCCTGAAGGCTTCTCTTTCCTACTGAACTGAAATGGGGTTGGCAGCTGCAGGAGTACAGACAGTGGCAACCATGGGCTTGTAATCCTGTATTGTACCACTTACATAAATTGGATTATTCCCAGTAGGTAGCTGCCCTCAAAGAGGTTAATAGCAGTGGGCTTCTGTGGGCCTTTCAGCTCTAGCCAGATCCTTTGTTCATAAACGCAGACTGAGAGCCTGCTAGGGGCCCAGCGCTGTGCTTATGTAAGTGGTACTTGACCCCTGCCCTCAGAGAGGTTGTGGCCCTACCAGACAGACTGAGACACATTGGATTCAACTGCATGCATGCCCCTGCCATGCAGCGCTAGACAAGGTGCCTGGGACATGGGGTGGGGAGCTTGGAGGGGAGAGAGCCACAGACAGAAGGAATACAAAGAAATGAGGAAAGTGGACCTGAGTGGGAGGGAGCACTGAGGGGTCAACACTCCTGCCTGCACCGCTGCTGGAGGGCAGAGAACAGGGGTGGTGGCGGGGGGAATTAAAAATCCCTGCTTTGAAAGGGAGGCCTGGTGCTTGGGCCTGGCTGCCCCGGCCCCAGGGTGACTTCAGCTGCCTCCTTGCCCAGGTCTGTTGTGGGCATTCCCACCTGCGAGTGCCTGGTGCAGCTACAGCCCCGGCAGAGCTACACCATCTACGTGCGAGCCCTCAACGTGGGGGGCCCCAGCGCAAGGAGCGAGCCTGCTACAGTCTACACCACAGGTCTGTGACCCCTGCCGCATACTCTCTGGGCCCAAAGTGACCCCCTTGTAGCAGACCCAGGGCTGCTATGACTTCATTGTTAAATCGATAAATGTTCACTGATATGAACACATGGCAAATCAGGCTGGGAAGGGGCTCAGGGGTGATCAAAGCCCTGGGGTCCCATTTTACAGAAGGGGAGACCGAAGGCCCAAGTCATACAGCAATGGGGTGGCTGAGCAAGCATTAGAACTCAGGGTTTTTCTCCATGACCTTCAGGTGGACTAGAGGCTTGTCACACTGGACCTGGGTGGCCCAGAAAGCACATTTCACACAGGCTGAACACCACCCCTGGGACATGGTCTTTATGAAATTCCCAGGAAGAGCCATGGGCCATGAATTATCTCCCTGCTATCGGCCCAAACATCTCCTTACCCACAGGCCCAACGTAGCTCTGGATGCCTTAGTGGGTGCCCACATCCACGCCAAGCTCCCACCCCCTGCCCGCACTTGCCATCAGCACATCATGGAATCATCACATCTCATGTTCAAGTCCTGAGTCAGCAGAGATATCACTAGAAACATTCCATGCATCTCCTGCTATCCCAGCACTGCCACGGCTCTGGGTTCTAAGCTTTGCTAAGGTGTGCTAAAGCCAGGTGGCTCTTCCCACACCTCACAGAGCAAGCCCAGCTCGGGCCAGCTGCAGACTGGGTGACAGGCAGGTAAGAAGCAGAAGGAGGGAGCCTGGGCCCAGGGTTCAGGGGACATCGTTCCTTTGGCTGGGATCTTTCACTGAGGGATGTAGGGTCATTTTGTCCTCATTTCCAATACCAGGAGGAAAGGTATGCGATTAGTCCCCACTTATGTTCCTTCCACAGAAATGCGAAAAACAAGTTACGTGGCTGCCGAAGGCGGTAGGGGTTAGGGCTGGGATTGGGACTCAGGTTTTTCTTTTATATTGTGATGGAACTTTCCTTTGGTTGATTGGCATTTCTAATTTCTTGTGCTGACTTGGTGTTTTGAAATGTCAAACTCTGGCTGTTTCGATAAAAGAGAACAGAGCAAAAGGTACAGTCAGCCCTTGGTTATTATTGTCTCTGAATTCCTTTGTTCAAATAATTTGTTAAGAGTGTACTTACAAAAAACTTGAATAAACATGAATCAGCAAAAGACATATCTATTCGTTCAAAAAACGATCCTTGGGCTTCCCTGGTGGCGCAGTGGTTGAGAGTCTGCCTGCCGATGCAGGGGACATGGGTTCATGCCCCGGTCCGGGAAGATCCCACATGCCGCGGAGCGGCTGGGCCCGCGAGCCATGGCCGCTGAGCCTGCGCATCCAGAGCCTGTGCTCCGCAACGGGAGAGGCCACAGCAGTAAGAGGCCCGTGTACCAGAAAAAAAAACAACAAAAAAAAACGATCCTTGTTTGGGCCTAGAGAGCAGGCAGTAAGGGCCATGCCTGTCAGCTGCAAGGTGGGAACCTGCCTCCCCCTGGTCCGTCCGCTCAGATAGCAAATGAAATTTCCAGGAGCATCGAATTGTGGAAATAAATGTGGACAGCTTGGGGCTTCCCTGGTGGTGCAGTGGTTAAGAATCTGCCCGCCAATGCAGGGGACACAGGTTCGATCCCTGATCTGGGAAGATCCCACATGCCACGGAGCAACTAAGCCCGTGCACCACAACTACTGAACATGCGCTCTAGAGCCCATGAGCCACAACTACTGAAGCCCGCGCGCCTAGACCCTGTGCTCTGTAACAAGACAAGCCACCGCAATGAGAAGCCTGCGCACCACAATGAAGAGTAGCCCCCGCTCGTTGCAACTAGAGAAAGCCCGTGCACAGCAACCAAGACCCAACGCAGCCAAAAAAGAAAAAAAAAAAGTGAACAGCTTGATGGCGAGGCCTGAAGTAGAATTTGAAGCAATGAACATGACAGAATGGGAACTGAGGAGCTTGACTAAGAGACAATGATGGAGAATGAGTTACTATGTCCCTAAACAAAGTATTTAAAAAAAAACTAATTTCTTATTAAACCCATTTGGTACCTTTTTTTTTTTTGATGTGCTTTGTTTTAACCATGACTTGGAGAGGGTTACAATCTCCTTCCTTCTCCCCAGCTGCCCTAATTGAAAGTTGAATGTGGAATTCTGCTAACCTTTGTCAAATTGATCGTTAAGAATTTCCTCAATTGCTATTCCTCTTGGCAAGTAGGTTAGAAATTCCTGTTCACCAGCAAGTATTTACAGCCTCCTATTTAAGGGCGCAGCCACTGGAATCAGAGGGGCTTGGGGTTCGAATTTGAGTTCTGTCATCTGCCAGCTGACTTCTCAACCACCCTGCACCTCAGTTTTCTTCTCTACAAGATGGAAATACTAACCCCTGGGTACTCATAAGGAGTGAATGAGATAAGAGTTACTGCTTAGCTCAGTACTAGACTCACAGTAACCCCCAACACATGTTAACCGCCACCATTATTAGCATGAGGGTCACTACCACGCAAAGTCCAGGCTCACGTGTATCGTGCAGGAAGCTGAGTCGGCCATGCGTGGTGAAGCCTCGGCCCGCACGGAGCGCAAAGTGGAGAAAGCAGAGGAGTGACTGGCTGTTGGGGGTGTGTGTGTCTGTGTGCTTCCTCCCCTCGCAGGCAGCTACTTTCGCCTGAACAAGCACACCTGCCATCCCTGGCTGACCGTTTCTGAAGATGGGCTTACAGTGGTACGAAGTGAGAGGAAAGCCTCCGCCAGGAAGCCACTCCCCAGCGACACCCGCTTTACTAGGTACTATATCAGCCCCTCACCCACCTGAACAGTCTGTGAACCAGCCTAATACATGCTGTTATTCGGGTAAAGTTGGATTATGACACATGCAGCCTTGAAGGGGGCTTCAGGCTCACTCCAAGAAATGAGTGAGGGGGAGGGGATGGTGGGGAGCGGAGGCTGGGGAGAGGGGAGTAGGGGGTCTGGCTGGTGCCAGCAGAGGAGACGTGTTGTGGCCTCTGAGGTGGAGTCCTGGGATCCCAGGGCTGGAGGGTCACACCGTCAGGCCGTGAGAGAGCAGCAAGGACCCAGGTCCCCCAGTGCTTGGCCCAGAGCTCTCTCTCCCACACTGTGATACTATCTAACAAAAGCCCTGGTGAAAAACCAGCCCAAAGCTGGTGGAGGGAATGGTGGTCGTGCTAGTGCACGACCTGAGAGAGGGCCGTCCATCAAAGATGCGCCTTGTCTGTCTGGATCTGCGCTATCTCCAGAGCTTAGTACTCAAGATCAAAATGATGTATTTGTAACTCATTTCTTTCCAAATGCTTAAAGAAAACTTAAAACAGGGGGCAAGGGACCTCCCTGGCGGTCCAGTGGTTAAGACTTCACTTTACAATGCAGGGGGTGCGTGTTCGATCCCTGATTGGGGAGCTAAGATCCCACATGCCTCGTGACCAAAACAAAACCAAAAGAAATAAAGAAAACAGAAAAAATATTGTAACAAATTCAATATAGACTTTAAAAATGGTCCACGTCAAAAAAAAAATCTAAAAAAAAAAAAAACGGGGCAAATATGCCCTACTGAAATAGAAAAATCACAGCGATAGATGGAAAAAAAAAAGAACACAGCTTAACTTCAAGGGCTAATTTCTGTTTCCAAGATTAAACATTAAACACAGCTCTTAGCTTCCTGGTAATCAGGATTAAAAGAATTCTCGGTGGGTTGGTCTTAGAGTCAGGAGGATCTTAAAAGGAAGGAAAGGACTCTCTTAGGGGGGCCAGAGGGGCCACCGATGGAAAACTGCATCCAGCCTCCCTGCCTGGGTCCTGGACTGTCCTGCAGCCGACACTTCCTCTGACACTCGCTCCCTGCTGGCCTTCTTACTGCATGTGTGTTACATACCTACTATATGTAAGTGTTAGCGTGTGACAGCAGAACAGCACACAGTACAGTGGAACACAACTTTACCCTTTCCTGCCTCTGTCCACTCAACCCAGGGTTGGGGGGCACAGAGAGGATTAAGAAGCAATAAAGTCCTTACCTGCGTTAAAAAAACAGAATGCAACTGATCAAATCTTAAAGAGCTTATTGGCTTTTTTTCAATAATTCATGAGTTGGGCAGCCTCTAATCTACAGCATTTCTATGGTGGGTCTCCTTCATATGTGGTCCTCTGAAAACACACACCTTTGACCAGGCCACTGCTACTTCACTCTTTGTGTGGATTATAAGACAGCTCTCTGGGTAGACACAGCCTCAAGCATCTTCAGCTTCAACCCTTTGGTGTTGCACTAAAAGTTGCAAAACCAGTTTTTGGCCATGTCTTTTGAAAGTCCTGTGTAGGTGGTCCAGCATCTCATATTGTAATATGGGAGTACTTACCACCTACTGTTCCGGTCTTGGCTTTTGGGGTTCCAGCCAAGCTGAGTTAGAGTCCCATTTTAATATCCTGTTACCAGTACATCTGTTGACCCATGAAACAATGTGCTGTGTGCTGGGGGTAAAGAGACAAAGATAGTCCCTGGGCCTCCCTACTGGCACAGTGGTTAGGAATCCGCCTGCTAATGCAGGAGACACGGGTTCGTGTCCCGGTCCGGGAAGATCCCACATGCCACGGAGCGGCTAGGCCCGTGAGCCATGGCCACTGAGCCTGCGCGTCCGGAGCCTGTGCTCTGTAATGGGAGAGGCCACAACAGTGAGAGGCCCGCGTACAGCAAAAAAAAAAAAAAAAAGAAGAAGTGTGAACTGGGGAGGGAGGGGGAGAGGCAGATGGGGAACAAGGAGACCAGAAGCAAGTGCTGGCCAGCTCGTGAACCTCAAGCATACGGTTCCATCGACCGTGCTGTGTTCTGTTAGGTTTCAGTCCCTTTCTTTTTTTTTTTTTTGCCACGCCTTGTGGCATGTGGAATCTTAGTTCTCCAGTCAGGTACCGAACCCACACCCCCTGCAGTGGAAGCACAGAGTCTTAACCTCTGGACCACCAGGGAAGTCCTCAATCCAAGAATCTTTCTTCATGAACAAGTGAACCAAACCTTTTTGTTACTATAAAAGTCCAATCACTGTAAAAAGCAAACAGAACCTTTTCTATTGGCTTGTCTCCTCCTCACCTATAACCAGCAGTATAATAATCCTCTTCTAATCTTCAGCATCAGTCAAGTGAGCTTTAATAGTTAGGGCCGTGCTGCTTTACAAGTGGGTGTTCAAACACCTGCCTCCATGCTTCTAGACCACCTACTGACTGACCCCAGCAGCTGGTGTCACTCACCTGCACAGCCAGGCTTGGGTCACCCCAAATCACAGATGCTTCTACTTTCTAAAACCAGGTGTGTTGCTGTCATGGGAAACCTAATTCCAGTCCGAGGGCGCCATTACTGGGAGGTGGAGGTGGACGAGTGTTTGGATTACACGGTGGGTGTGGCCTTTGAAGATGTCCCTAAACAGGAAGACCTGGGAGCAAACCGCCTCTCCTGGTGCATGAGGCACACATTTGCATCATCAAGGTAAGGTGAAATCTGGATACCCAAGATTAAAAGGTGCTTTGAAAAGAACAGAGCGAGAGGTTTCCACTAGTAGTAACTAAGGCCCACGTTATGTTTTCTAAAATATGCTAAGATATTTCAGGACTCATTTCCAGCCCCCTTCCCTAAAGTCCAGATGGAAAGAGAAAGCAGCTCTGGGTACTTCCAATAAAATAGCTAAAATTCATGGAGTACTTATTCTACGCTAAGCACTGTTCTACACTCTTACACATACTATCTGGTTTACTTCCCACAATTGTATTATCCCATTTTAAAGATAAGAAAGCTATGCCCCACAGCAGTTCAATAATCCAACCAGCATGGATTCAGAGCTTGGATTCAAACCCAGGCAGTCTGGCTCCAAAGACAGCATTCTTCACCACTAAGTGATTGGTTTTGCATTTATGTTCAACTTCATTGTTACTAAATGAATAGTTTGATTTGAAGCCCCAATTCCATCTTTTTTAGTAGATGTGGGCAGAGGCTTAATGGTTATGGTTAATTCCGGTTTGCTTCTGTCGCTAAGCATTCTATCCTCTACTGGAGTAGTTCCATAAAGCTGGGAAAATCCATGAGGCCCAGGCCAGTAGACATTTCGGACTTAGAAGGCCATGGGTGCAACCACTCTCCATCTCAAAAACTGCAAAAATTTTTACCACACCAGTTTCCCAGTACCGTGGGTACTATGGGGCCTCTGATCCTCGACTTGCTGAATCCTATTAATGTTTCATCCAATGTTTTGTGCCCAGGAGCCTCCATCGTGGTTAGTTAAATGTTGTCATGCCTAAGCAAAGGTGAGAAGAGCAACTTTCCTCCTGTAAGATATTAAGACTAAAATCAGCTCTGCTAAACCTCAGACCCAGCTTGAGGAATGAAAGAAATCCCGTTCACTGAGCCACATACTGTTTTTGGATATTCTGCCTGAAGTAATACTAAAAAAAAAACAGTCTCCTCTCCTAGTCGGTTAAGAACAAGGGGCAGGGAACAACTGAAGGGCATACAGGATGAGGAGGAGTCTGTGTGGAGTGGGAGAGGTGAGGTTAAAAGACAGAAGGGTGGGAACACAAGACAGAGTGAAAAAGGAAGGGCGAAAAGCCCCGTGCTAGAGCAGAAGTTTGTAGTCCCACCTTGGAAAGATGTCTGGGGAAGGGGGGTGGGTGGTGGTATTTGTGTGTGTCTCTTAACAGTGGAGGACTCGTTATTTTTTGGTTCATAGTCTTAGACTCTATTGGTGGTGAGAGGGAAAGTAGAGGGAAGGGCTCATTCAGTTTCTGTTGACTGCTCAGTTAAGAAAAAAACAAGGTGAACTGGGATGGAAAGAGGCTGGTTTGTTCCGACACATCTGGATCATATTCTAAGCGTTCACCCCAGCCATGTGGACCAGCATGCTGGCACACAGAACTTCAAACAACCATAGGGGGCAGAGCTAGGAAATTCCTGTGGCCGCCCTTGGTTTCAGCCATTTTCAAAGCACAAAGAAGTACCCTCCCTTCATGAGAGGGTGCTGGTGCTATACAATACTGAGTGGTGACAGGCCCCCAGGTGCCCCCCTTAGTTTGAAAGTTTAGGAAAGGGATGGCTCAGAGTACTTGTGCACAGATTATACCAAAAGCCCCAATTTATTACATGAAAGATCATGAGGTTTCCTGTTTCAAATGTCTTTATTACAAGGGATTTACACATCTCAACCTTGAAATCCACATTTTTAAACGTATTTCTATACAAATTTTGATGCAATATGAGTTTATGATACTGTATGTTAAGTTTCTGCGGTTAAGTAGCTGCTCAAAAACAGAGTTTTGAAATATAAGTTTCTTAGGACACATTTTAGAAAAGAGATATATAGTTTGAGAAATGGCCTGTTACTTTGATAGTCATTTAATAAAAGAAAATGATATAATTATAGGAGTATTTGAAAATTGAAAATGTTCTGTAAACAGCCCATCTACAGAATTGCTGAAGCTCTGTTATATCAACGTTTAATCTTTAGGCATAAGTATGAATTTCTACACAACAAGATGACTCCAGATATAAGGATAACGGTTTCCCCAAGGAAGATTGGAATTCTATTAGACTATGAAAATTCAAAATTGTCATTTTTCAACGTGGACATTTCTCAGCATCTGTACACGTTCAGTTGTCAGCTTCACCTATTTGTGCATCCCTGTTTTTCTTTGGAAAAGCCTGGATGTCTAAAGATACACAATGGCATTTCAATGCCAAAGCACGTCACTTTCTATTAGACCCTTCGGATGCCCAGCTTCCTGTCTCTTTTCTGTACCTACCCCTCTCCCAGCCACTCACGCCTCAGCTGCCTGAACTTGGCATTCAAGCACCATGCACCCAGCTCATCATTTATGGTTCATGTTGTTTATCTGCCAGACTGTTGTGGGGGCATTCATTTCACCTGACTTGGATCCTGTGTGCTGCCACCTGTGTGATGCTAGGTTAGTCAGTTCTGGCTGTAAAATGACGGCTCAGACTAAATGAACTCAAAGGTTTCTCAGGTTGTCAAACTGTATTGGTCTATCTGTGTATATGCAAAGTATCTGAGTCCCCAAGGCCTACAGAGCTTGGGGGAGAAGGAGGGAAGTGATACATAAGTGTTAGTGGCTCCAGGCGCCCCAGCACTTATGACATTTCATTAGTCAGCCAAGAACAGGCGTAAGAAGGCAGGAGGCCACCCACAAAGAGAACCAGGGTAGCCACGTGCCGTGCTCAGCAGCCTTCTCCTCTCCTGTTTTCCCAGTAGTCAGTGGCACTCCGGTGAGGTTTCTCCCACCGAACACTGTTTCTAAAAACCTCCTCCTCTACTTCATGGTACTTACCCTCTTTAATTTTGAAATGACCTTTGTAACACCTAATTCCATGAAGGCAGGACAGTATCTGTCTTGTTCATCACTCAATCCCCAAGGGCTAACACGTGCACACCAAATACTTGTTTCATCCAGCCACTGCTCTTCGGCCTCTCACTGCTCTCCATGTGAGGGCTGGCAGGGCTTGTTCAAACTATAGCAGAAGACCTATGGCAGGAGAGGGACAAACCTGAGGGGGGGCAGTATGAAGGAAGAGAGGGGCAACTGTGGCTAGATGGCAAGACTGGTAAAAATGCAACATTACCTACTACTACATGCTTCCTGGTGTCACACAGCAGCCTGCACATAAATAATAATAAATGTGTTGCTTTCACTATGCGCACGTTTGGGGTAGGGGGGCTAAGGTCTCGTAAAAAACAGACAACAGTTGCAACTGATTCTAGGAACTGTCCTATAATGTAAGGAGAACCAGATTTGAAATCAGAAGACCCGAGTTTGATTGCTATTTTGTAGCGACTCTGCGACCACTGAAAAGTCACATTGTCTCCCTGAGCTCTGTTTCTCTTTAAACAAAGAGAAAAATAATATTTGTCTTCTAGGATGGGAGATTTAATGACAAACATGAGAATGCATCACAGTGTATGACATATAGCAAATGCACAACAATCTTTTAAGAGAAAACATCAGTCCACCAAGTGCAAAGCTGGGCCCTGGTAGGAGAGGTGGTCTCTAGCCAGCACCTTTGGGCATCCTGCCTCACTGGTCTCATGCCATTTTGTGACCTCGATGCCCAGCTCCCTTGGCTGCATTTCTGGTTCTCCAGTTCAAGTTTCCAGTTGCCACTTAAAGCTCTGCACACATAGCATTTTCATGCTTACCAGTCAAGATGCAGAGTAAATGACTCCACCTGTAAAGCAATTCTCAGGGACAATTTAGTATTGTGCCCTGTAGATGCTTCTCTAAACATATATGCCCCTGATCTCATCACTTAAAGTTTTATGTTAACTGAAAAATCTTACACTTTAAAGATTTTCACTTTCATGTTTCCCAGTACACTCAAAGTCTGACACAAGGAGCACCTCGTCTCCTATCTCAAAACTCTGCCTATTGGTATAAACAGAAGTTCAGATTCTTGAATTCACAACTCAACTTGAAAATCTTAAAGCTCGTTACAAACACACACACACACCCCTCTGCCCTACCAACCTGGATCACTACCCTTATATAAGGAAGATACAACCAAAGCAAGCACAGAGATGGTTCAAGTTACAAACAATTAAAATATATGTGTGTATTATCAAAAATGTTATCAGCTACTAAAAAAGAAACTACTGAGTAGGAAGTAGGACATCACAGATAAAGTTTGCATTCAGGATTCTAATAGGCTTTATTTCACATGTAATATAACATGGATAAAAACTAGGCATCTATAAGGTTCTAATAAAATTTTATTTGATCAAGAAAAAAATGGTGTAGAAATAGCTTTGATTTTTTAAATCCACTTAATCTAAATAAGGCAGATGACCAACTTCAAGCATCACAATTATTCAGCATAAAGAACCTTTCTTTAAACATGTTTCTCATCTTCCACAAGAAAAAAAAAGTCTAGAAAAAAACCAAAACAAAACTTTTGTTTTTTGTAACATATTCTAGTTCCTTAAAATGCCAAGAACAATCTGCTGGAACTAAATTTCAATAAGGGGCAGGATTTACCTCAAGGCCATGTTCACCTGCAACCTGCTGATAAATCTGTTAAAAAACAAAATAGAAAAAGATTTTTTTAAAAAAATCAGACCATTGTAGCCACAATCCCTCATACTGGGCAAAAGACACCAAAATCTGTTCTTTTCTTAGCTTTACCTATATCACTTTATAACTCTTGAGCAAGTTATTAACATAATCTTTGGCTTCCCCACCTTAACAAAGGGGAAAGAGAATATGTAAAACCACCACAGAATCCTGGTGTAAAGTAACACGGGTTTAATAATTCAAAGTACTCAGAATTTAAGGCACCTTTATTAGATGAGATTGTAAAGCTGGTTAGAGACTTGGGATACAAAATGACACTGGTTTCTGGTAAAATTAAATTGCCTTTTATTTGGAAAAGTGTATGTTTAATAACTGACTTCCTGCTGATTCAAACAATATGCAATCACTTGTACACATGCAATAAAGTAATTTCTGAAGCATGTGCTTGGTCATCAATTTGCTCTTCTCATCCTCCAAAATGTGTTAAAATCTTACGTGGCTCACACAGTAGCAGCTGCCCCCAGCACAATTCACCATGATGTGGCATTCTGTAAATGAGACTAGGCTGGTCTCTATCCAAGGTTTAGCTACCAGAAGACTTCCTGGGTCTTCCCTGGTGGCACAGTGGTTAAGAATCCGCCTGCCAATGCAGGGGACAAGGGTTCGAGCCCTGGTCTGGGAAGATCCCACGTGCCGCGGAGCAACTGAGCCCGTGCGCAACTACTGAGCCCGCGTGCCATCATTACTGAAGCTTGCACACCTAGAGCCCGTGCTCCTCAACAAGAGAACCCACCGCAATGAGAAGCCCATGCACCACAACAAAGAGTAGCCCTCACTCGCCGCAACTAGAGAAAGCCTACATGCAGCAATGAAGACTCAACACAGCCAGAAGTTAATTAATTAATTAAAAAAAAAAAGACTTCCTGGACCCTATGAAGACTGTACTACAGGAAAGGTCCTCTCCTCCACTTTCCTAACCAACTTCTCCAACTTCTAGTCACCTTCCTATCAATTAGAGTAAGATTCTCATGGGTTCACTATGTCTTTCTTCACCCTGACTCATCTATAAATTCACTACTCCTATTTTCTATAGCAAGACAATAGAAAGTGTATAACTGCTGTTGGTAGATAAGTAGGTCTTGAATTCAGTTTGCAAACAAGACCTGTTCTATCTACCTTTTCATTTAGGAGGCTAAAAGCAGAGTCAGCTTGACTTCAAGGACTCTAATTTCTTAGTCTCCAGAAGAACATGACAAGTCCAGCTTTTAAAACACTGTCCTCTAGCATGTCAAGATATTGAGGGAATGGTAATCTATTACTTTTATAACTTCAACCTTTAAGAGATTTGAACTCTTGCATATGCTTGCTTCATGGCAACCAACGCTTAATGAATCTAAATGCAAGGCAACAGTTTGTGGGCTTCCCTGGTGGCACAGTGGTTGAGAATCCGCCGGTCAATGAAAGGACACGGGTTTGAGCCCTGGTCCGGGAAAATCCCACATGCCATGGAGCAACTAAGCCCGTGCGCCACAACTACTGAGCCTGCGCTCTAGAGCCCGTGAGCCACAACTACTAAGACTGCGTGCCTAGAGCCCATGCTCCGCAACAAGAGAAGCCACCACAATGAGAACCCCGCGCACCGCAACAAAAGGTAGCCCCCTGCTCGCCACAGCTGGAGAAAGCCCGCGCGCAGCGAAGACCCAACGCAGCCAAAAAAAAAAAAAAAAAAGATAACAGTTTGTGATTTGCAAAGATTGCACATCTTTTCTGTCAGTTAGGAAGTCTCCCGGAAGGAGCGTAACCATGAGTTGGGCACAGCTATGCCCCAAGTTAGTAAAATGTCCCAAATATTTTAGAAATGCTACTGAACAGGGGCTAGTTCATGTCTTTCTACTTCAGGGCTTGTTTTCTGCTATTCCCCAATCCCAGAAAAAAATTAAGCCCAACTAATTAATTGCTTTTTCTTCATTTTTCCCACACATTGATAGATTCAGGTTTTTCTGCTCTATTTCCACCTCACTCAAATCCTGGTAGAATTAAACTATCATTTATTTGAGTTATGCAAATTCAACTAAACAGTTTGCAGCTGATTAAAACAACATGCAGTCATTCAGACATAACCGGTAAAAATGTTTTTATACAATGAACTTGGATTCTAACCTTGCTGTCTCCCCTGTGCTCATTTCTAAGCCTAAATGTGGGTCTCTTCTTTGAAAGCAGCTTACGACATGTCCTTATATTCAAATAGACTGTACTGGAGACAAGAATATAATCCACTCACTGGGAAAGAATCCAACCAACATAGCTGAGATTTCCCAGCTATGCATTTAAACAAAGCAGGAACTTACTTTTTACAAATGGATTTACTGAGTACACACATCACTTCTTGGTAAAGCCATCCTATTATTCGGCCACACAGAAAGATTTCTACCCTCTGACTTCCCTTTATATCCCAAATACCCATCCAATTAAGGGGGAGGGGGCAGTGAGAGAGAAGGAAAACAAGAGAAGCACGATCCAAAAATAAGGAAAGAGCTCTGGAAAAGACACTTGATAGTGTCTTTTGTACAATTTATAAACCAGCCACAGATTCCTGGGAATCTGGAATGAACACCACCCCCACCCCCAGCTCCTGGCCCACCCAAGTAATGCCTGTATAAAAGTTACTTCTTAGAAGCACTGCTTAATTCCTCCCTCTCCCAGGCTAAGTTCCACATACTCACCTCCTTCAGAATATTTAAGTGGCTATAGTGCCACCATGACCTGTGTCTACTCCGCTTGACAGTAAGCAAATCAAAGGCAGGAACTGTGCCTTCATAATCTCTGAATGATCAGAACATGGAAACAACAGTGTTCTGCTTTCAAAGAGCTTATATATCTGAAAAGAAAAGGAGACATCAAATTGTCTTCCAAATTAAAAGAAAAGCCTCTTTATTAGAAAGTAGCTTTCAAATCTGTGTGTACTGGTATGAGCAGGGGGAGTACTTCTCAACCTTTCTTCTGTTCCAATACACCTGAGGGATCTAATACATAATCCCATTACTTAGCAGTGCGCCACGGTGACTTCTAATATGGGCAGAGTGGGAGGGGCTTAGAAGAATCTAGGGGGTGGGGAAGATGTGTGTGGCCTAGAAAGCTCCTCCCCATGACTGCAAGAGCTCTTTGACACATTTAATATTATAGTTTTGACTACTCTTAATTAAGAGAGCCCAAAGGTCTACAATATGTTTACTTAAAATGCTCTGAAACATAAATTTGGTTCATATCCTCTGGAGGCTGGTGAGTGGAAGCTACCCCCTCGGCCCTGAGCTTGACAGATGTTCTGATATCACAGCACAACAGGACTCTGGCTCTCTGCTGGTCTTAGAATCTAAGACTTTGATGGAGGAAGTTATATGCCGTTGAGGTAATGAAAAATTTAGGGACTTACAAAGATCACAGGCGATTCCTTCTCAAATGTTGTGTCCTTTTTTTTTTTTTTTAATACTTTTTTTTTTTTTGGCTATGCAGCACGGCCTGTGAGATCTTAGTTCCCCGACCAGGGATCAAACCCGTGCCCCCTGCAGTGGAAGCATGGAGCCCTAACCACTGGACAGCCAGGAAATTCCTTTAAGTGTCTTTAAAAAACCATTTTATGGGAAAGATGTCCTCACAAGTAATACAAAGTAACAATTACAGTAGCTCAATGCCAAACAACAGCTCCACTCCCTGAGACAACCTTGGCCAAATTTATGTAATACCCGCAGGGTGAAAAATCAGAAGGAGGCACTCCTCATTACTGAAATCTCATCCTTTCCTAAAAAGTTGATGGCTGGCTAGAATTTTCAGGTGGGATCCTATGTTTCACTCCTTTAAAGCAGAAAAATATGTTCCCAGCCCTTCAGAGAACTTCAAGCCAATTTCCCCAAAATAACCACATATAACTATCAAAGATTTCTGCAAAAGAGAAGGTGTTTTAAACACCAATTACCTACTTATGTAATAACTATGAACTCAGTATAATTCCAGTAGAAATTATAGAAATATAAGACTGTCCCTGTTATTCTTTTTTTTTTCCGGTACGCGGGCCTCTCACTGTTGTGGCCTCTCCCGTTGCGGAGCACAGGCTCCCGACGCACAGGCTCAGCGGCCATGGCTCACGGGCCTAGCCGCTCCGCGGCATGTGGGATCTTCCCGGACCGGGGCATGAACTCGTGTCCCCTGCATCGGCAGTTGGACTCTCAACCACTGCGCCACCAGGGAAGCCCCTTGTTATTCCATTTTTAAGGTGATACTTCTGCTTATGTCACAATCACTTGCTACAGCAATCATCTAAAATTTTTTTGAAACATTTGTATAGAGCAGTTATTCTTAAAAGTCTGGTCCCTGTGAGGGCCCCTGAGATCCTTTCACTCTAACAACAGAATGTGTGCTTATATATTCTTGTGTTTAAAGACACCTCTCAGTTTTTAATTTCTAATACCATAAATACTGATATATATATAACACACATAAATGAGAGCTCTTTGGAATCCTCAATAATTTGTAAGGGAGTCCCAAGAGCAAAAAGTTTGAAAATAATTTATATAGAGTAACAGTGGGTCCCTCACAATGAACATCTAGTTGAATGAGTTTCTCAGTGGAAAGACTTCCCCTGTGTGATGCTAACAGTTTTCAATATTTGCTAATGTTCAGGTTGTTTTCTAGACCTCTTAGGCTTTCCCACGTTCCTACAAGACACTTCCACCTAATAATATGGAAAAGATGAGAGAGAACGCACAATACTTTTAAAGAGCACGAGCACTAAGTGCAGTATTACTTATGCAGACAGCTGAGGTGTGACTGCAATGCCCTCTATAGCATCTGCCCTGGACTTGCGGGCAACTTACGAGTTCTTTATAGCTAGTTTCTGATTCAGACAGTGTTTTGAGTAAACACTTCCACAGATTGTTACAGTAAACATTCATAGTGAGAACTCAAATAGTTAGTGATAAGTCTTCCAAGGTGAGCATATACCTATGAACACCAGGCCTTTCTGTGTAAAGGTATGTAAGAGGTACGCAAAGTTTCATCTTCACGTTTTGTTACTACACATACGTTCCTGAATAGGAAATGATAGATGCATCTACATCTATAGAGTATCTAAAATGTAAATAAATGACAGTTCTAACTCCTGACACATAGTGACTTTGCCTTTGATGGATTCATACTGCACCTAAATGTACACCACCACCCTCTTCACTCCTGCTCACTTCCCCCCAAAAAGACTTGTTCAGCAATCCAAAGAGATGGTATGGTGTGGAGGAAAGAATTCTGGGTTGGAAATGAAGAAATGTCACTTCTAGTCCCATCTCTATCACTAACAACCTGTGTTACTTTCAGCCTGTCTCCTCTCAAAGACTGAGCTTCAATTTAAGATGAAAGGAGGGGGGACTTCCCTGGTGGTGCAGTGGTTGGGAATCAGCCTGTCGGTGCGGTGGACGCGGGTTCGAGCCCTGGTCCGGGAAGACCCCACATGCCGCGGGGCAGCTGGGCCCGTGCGCCACAGCTACTGAGCCTGCTCTCCGGAGCCTGTGAGCCACAACTACTGAGGCCCGCGGGCCTGGAGCCGATGCTCCGCAGCGAGAGGCCGCTGCACTGAGTAGCCCACGCACCGCAGGGAGGAGTGGCCCCCGCTCGCGCAACTAGAGAGAGCTCGTGCACAGCAGGAAGGACCTAATGCAGCCAAAAACAAACAAACAAATAAATAAATAAAAGATGAAAGAACGGGCATGGTTCTACCTCTAATACCAAGTGACTTTGCTGGCCGATTCAGGAAGCTTAAAAATTACCAACTGTGAGTGTACTTTTTCAAATTAATGCAACAGGCGCTGCTGCCTCAAGCAGGAATCATCGATTATGAAAGTCTGGGTTTGTATAGACCTTCACGTTGCATACCTTCCTCAACACAGGATAGCGCCCATGGGAAATTTCACCTACTGAATTTTTTTCTTAAACTGCATTCTGAGTGTGGATTTCTCCCTTTCATATCTATCCCCACGACAGCTCCGTGAGCTACCAAGCTCGTTTTTCAGACGAGGTCCAGAAAGCGGAGGACGATGACTTAGTAATGAGACCTAGGTCGCCGGTAGCGCTGACACGGCGACAGATACACCGACCCCTCACCTCTACTCCGGTTCCCCTCCGCGTCTCCTGAAGCCCGACACTCCAGCCAGCCTGCCTACAAGGACGCTGTTGTCATCCGCCTCGCCGGGTGTCCGGAGATCGGCCTTACTTTACGTGCCAGAAGACGCCTGCTCTCCGGTGTCCGATCTCGGCGGCAACTCCTTTCTTCTTCCGGCGGAAAAGAGCTCTTTCCGCTTTCCGGGGCGCCGGGAGGAAGTCCCGCCCCACGCAGTAGCGTGGGGTGGTGCGTCGGGTCGAGGCGCCGTGCGCAGGCGCGGAGAGAACTAAGTGGTTGACGCTTTCTGGGAGGGATGCCGTACGCCCGGTAGGGTGGTCTAGAGCAGCTAGGGACGCGGGTTGGGGGAGGGGTGTGTTTGTTGCTGGGTCCACGGCCAGAGAGGCCTGGGAGTCGTTCAGTGGGGCTTGAGAGAGCGGGTTGGAGACTCCATCTATTCAGAAAACAACCCACTTCTCCCACGGGGATCCTCCGGGGAATCGAGGCCCACTACCCCCCACAACTGCCCGTGTTTCTGGCCTTGCTCCACTTGCCCCTTGCTGTATTTAGTTTCTTACTGTCTTTCGTTTATCTGTGTAGCCCCGTATCTTGCCGCATTAATGGCTACCATTTGCTGAACGTTGGCTGTGCATCTCACAGCAGTAGCTCATAAGCGCCTGGTAATTCTTGATTAGTAGGACTGCTGAAGCTCACTCATTCCTTTACCACCGCCGGGATTGAGCGCCTACGTAGTCCTGGGCTGGTCTATGGATATGGCAGTCTTTGGGTTGGGAAGGTAAATTAGAAATTAAAATTGCTGTTGTCTTAGTTTCCTAGGGCTGTCATAACGGAGTGACACCCATTGGGTGCCTTAAAACAACAGGTATTTATTTTCTCACAGTTCTGGAGGCTGGAAGTCCGAAATAAAGGTGTCAGCAGAATCATGTTTCCTCTGAGACTAGGTAAAACCCTTCCTTGCCCCTTCTTAGTTGCTGGTGCTGTCCAGCAATCCTTGGTGTTCTTTGGCTTGTACCTGCCTTCCTCCAGTCTCTTAACTCTTTTCTCATGTTGTGGTCTGTGTCTCATCTCTTAAAAGAACACTAGTCCCGTTGGATAAAGGGCCCATCCTACTCCAGTATGACCTGATCTTAACTAACTACATCTACAATGACACTACTTCCAGATAAAGTCACATTCTAAGCTCCAGGAAGGACATGAATGGGGTGGGGGTGGGGGGAATGTGACACTGTACAACCCAGTATAGCTGTCAAAGAGCTTAAGAAGTAGGCAAGCCAAACGCTGACGATAAATAGCTGTAGTACAAGTGAATTCAAATATAATTTCATTGGATCTGAGAACTTTTCATGGACATTTGGTCTATCCCCTTGATAGGTGGGTATGATTTGGATGTGCCATCATAGACCATCATAGACAGCATGCTAGGCAGACAGACATCACAGACAAGCACAGGTTGGAATGTAAAAAGAAGTTAGGTTAAAGCAGGAGGGATCTTGAATACAGGCTGGAGTTTGGAGTCTGTTTTGTATACAAAATGAATAAATTGAGTGCAGGGGAGTTGTGATTTGAAGATTAATTAGCAGCTTGGGCCAGACTTACTTTGTGTTACTTATTCCAGTTTAAGAAGTCGTATACCCTATCCTCTGAGCATATCCTGTGCTTTTTCATCCTGGTGTCCCTGATCATGCTGTCCTTTATTCCTGGAATGCTACTTTCAAGCTGCATGATTTTTGCTTGTTGATTTTTTTTTGTCATGGAAATTGTGGTATGAAATGAGGTGGGGGAGGAGAGTTGTTCAACTTTAAAAAATTTTTTTTAATTGAAGTATCGTTGACTTACAATGTTCTGTTAGTTTCAGGTGTACAGCAAAGTGATTAATATATATATTCATGTATTCTTTTTCAGATTCTTTTCCACTGTAGGTTATTACAAGATACTGAATATAGTTCTCTGTGCTATACAGTAGGTTCTTGTTGTTCACCTATTTTATATATAGTAGCAGTGTGTATGTTAATCCCAACCTCCTAATGTATCCTTCCCCCCCCCCCTTTCCCCTTTGGTAATCATAAATTTGTTTTCTATGTCTGTGTCTATTTCTCTTTTGTAAATAAGTTCATTTGTATCAGTTTTTTAGATTCCACATATAAGTGATATCATATAATATTTGTCTTTCTCTGTCAGACTGACTTCACTTAGTATGATAATCTCTAAGTCTATCCATGTTGCTGCCACACATGACGTTATTTCATTCTTTTTTATGGCTGAGTAATATTCCATAGGTATATATGTGTGTGTGTGTATATATATATATGCCACATCTTCTTTATCCATTCATCTGTCAACGGGCATTTAGGTTGCTTCCATGTCTTGGCTATTATAAATAGTGCTGCTGTGAACATTGGGGTGCATGTATCTTTTAGAATCGGAGTTTTTGACTTTTCCAGATATATGCCCAGGAGTGGGATTGCTGGATCATATGGTAACTCTATTTTTAGTTTTTTAAGGAACCTCCAGACTGTTCTCCATAGTGGCTGCACCAATTTACATTCCCACCAACAGTATAGGAGGGTTCCCTTTTCTCCACATCCTCTCCAGCATTTATGATTTGTAGACTTCTTGATGATGGCCATTCTGACCTATGTGAAGTGATACCTCACTGTAGTTCAACTTATTTTGTATTGTTAGCATCCCCCTGATAGAAAAACCTGATAAATACAGCACAAGGGGAAGAAAAAAAAATACTAGAGACCAAACTCACATAGATACAAAGCTCTAAAGTAAAATATTAGCAAATTCAATCTTGCACTTCATTTGGAACAAGAAAGCACTTATGAAATGATTTAATGTTAGAAAATCTGGGACTTCCCTGGTGGTCCAGTGGTTAAGACTCTGCCTTCCAATGCAGGAGGCATGGGTTTGATCCCTGGTCGGGGAACTAAGATCCCACATGCTGCGGGGTGCAGCCAAAAACTGAAAACAACAAGAAAAAGAAAGAAAAGAAAATCTGTTGCTATAAATCATTTGTATGGTTTAGAGGTTTAAAAACTGTATGATCATCTCAACTGATAAAATGTTTTCTGAAAAAATTCAGTATCTACTTAAAACACTTTCAGCAAAATTGGAATGGATAAATAACAGTTGATAAAAGGCACCATAAATCTATAGTAAATATTGTACAGAGCGATGAAACATTAGAGAAATTCCCATTGAAGTCAGGGAGAAATGGATACCCACTTTCACTGCTAATTTCAGCATGGTGTTAGATTTTCTAGCCAACGCAACAAAACAAGAAAAAGATAAAAAAGATTAGGAAAGGAAGAAGCAAAAATATTATTTTCAGATGATGTGATTTTCTCTCTAGAAAATGCAGGAGAATGAAATGACAAACTGTTAGAACTAATTAAATGGTTCAGCAAAGTGGCTAAATCAACATATAAAAACTTAAAATTTTCTTACATACCAGTAATAAAATAGAAAAAAAGGAACCTATCAGAATACACTGAGCAAAAGATGTACAAGAATTTTATGGGAAATATGAAATATTATTGAAAGACATGAAAAACCTAAGTACATGGAGATTTTCATGTTCCAGGATGAGAAAATTCAGTGTATTAAAGATAAAAGTTTATGACAAAAATTTTTGAAACAGTGCCTATCAAAATACTGATAGGCTCTTCAAATAACTTTATTTGGTCAAAGTATATTATTCTTTTGATACACTCCTAAGTGTCATTTATTGATATTTTATTTAGAATATATCTCATTAGTGAGATTGGTATGTAGGTTTTTTTGGTACTATGTTAATTGTATGTTGGTATTTAAAATTATATGAGATCCCTTAAAATAAATTAGGGAGCATTTCACATTTTTCTATGGTCTGAAATAATTTAAGTAACTTTAGAATTATCTGCTCTTTTAAGACTGAATAGAGAACTTGGTTGTGAAACTATGTTACATGAAGCATTATATGTGAATTTTAAACAAGGTGTCTACTCCCTTCTATGATAATTGAGTTATTCATCTTTTCTACGTTTTCTGGATCAATTATAATTTGCTTGGAAGTCATCCATTTCCAGAAGGTTTTTCAAATTAGTTGTCATTGTGTTAGACATAGAATTCTCTTATGATTTAAAAAATCTGTTCTGCACATGTGGTTGTTTACTTTTCTCATTCCTAACCTTACATAATTTTGCTTTCTTTTTTTCTAAGTCAGGCTCACAAGGGATTTGTCTATTTTGTTGAACTTGTCAAAGAACCAGCTTTGGAGTTTGTTTTTCTGCTGTTCTATTTTTCAGTTTTAGTTTTTGTGATAATTCTTCATCCTACTCTCTTTTGTTGTTCTTTTCTAACTTCTAAATATGGATCTAAGATTCTTTATTTTTTTCTAAGTGCCTTCATTTTTTTTTTTTTTTTTTTTGCGGTACGCGGGCTTCTCACTGTTGTGGCCTCTCCCGTTGCAGAGCACAGGCTCCGGACGCGCAGGCTCAACGGCCATGGCTCATGGGCCCAGCTGCTCCGCGGCATGTGGGATCTTCCCGGACCGGGGCACGAACCCATGTCCCCTGCATCGGCAGGCGGACTCTCAACCACTGCGCCACCAGGGAAGCCCTAAGTGCCTTCATTTTTAATCTTTTGTTTTTGTTGTTGTTGTTTTTTATATGTATTTATTTATTTTGGCTGCTCTGAGTCTTAGTTGTGGCATGCTGACTCTTAGTTGTGTCACGCATGTGGGATCTAGTTTCCTGACCAGGGCTTGAACCTGGGCCCCCTGCATTGGGAGCGTGGAGTCTTACCCATTGGACCACCAGGGAAGTCCCTTTAATCTTTTGTTTTTAATGAAGACATCTTAAGGCCATAAATGTGCCTCTGAATACAGCTTGTGTTGTGTTCTATAGCTTTTAGTTTAAAGTATTCTCTTTTTCATTCCTCTTTACATATGTTGTAATTTTCTCTTTGATCCAAGGTTTATCCAGGACTTGGTATCATTTAAAAAAATTTTTTTTCAATCATCTTTTTATTTTTTCTAGTTTTATTATGATCAGAGAATTAGGTTCTGTACTTTTTAAATTAAGATTTTCTTCTTTGTCAAGAACATAGTCAACGTTTACATATTCCATGGACATTTAAAATATGCATATTTTCTACTTATATTTGGAAAATTCTGTGTTTCTATTACATCAGGTGTACTGGTTTTAGTATTCAAATTTATTGATTGCAGAATTCAATTCTCTGATATATTTCCTAGATCAGTCTAATTCTAAAAGAGGTGTGATTGAAAATTCCAACTTAAATGTATCTTAAACTAGTTTTTCTTGCATTTCCAACAGGTAGGTTTATGTATTCAATTGCTATGTCTTTGGTTTGTACAGGACTATGACTACTCTATCCTTTTTGTAAATTGTGCCTTTTATAAATTAATTTTTATCCTATTTAGTGCTTTCAATTTATATCTAACCAATATACCCTTATCTGAGGTTAATGTTACTGTTCCTTCTTGCTTCTCTTTACCTCTGTCTGATTTCTCATGGCTTACCTCTTTATTTTCAGTCTTTCATTTTACTTTGTTTCATTTCTAGTAAAAAAAAAATTATAGATATAACAAATGAGCAATTTGAATTTTCTTTTTCACCTAGAGAGTTAAGCTGCCATGCAGAAGCCAGCTATTGTGATGAGCAGATCATCAGATCCATGGTGGCTTAGAGCTGGGATACTTTTCTGTTGCCAAAAAAAATTTATATTAAGATAAACAGTAGTTTACAGTTTAGCTTGTGATATCACTATTGTAAAATATCATTAAGTACAAAAAATAGCCTAGAAATATAGCCATCAAAATCTTGACAACAGACTTCTCAGGCTGCTCAGTAATAAAAAACAAATGCACTATTGTTAGGATTATTTACATGCTATATGGAATTGACCAAGGACCAAAAGCCTGTCATCTCCTTAGCTAGAAACAGTGTACCAATGCTCACAACCCCCTCCCCTTTATCTCAATACATTTGGTAGCTTGATGCTATAAAAAAACACCCAGCTAGCTCCTTTTAGATATATTTCTGAAAGGAAAAGGGGAGATCAAGAAATGTCTCAAGTAGAACAGCCAAATCAAACAGAATTGCTAACCAGTCAGGACTTCCTTGTGACTCCAACAGCTGCACATGTGTGCCCTCTAGTGCTAGGTAAATGAGCAGGACTGCAGGAGCATAGATGCTCCTGATAAAGTGACTGGACATCTTTTTCTTCTTCTTCTTGAGCGGCTGTTGCCCACTGTGAACTCTCACAGTAAACTAATCAGCCCCCTGCATTCTATTCCTTTGCAATTGTCCACATAAATGGACACATCTAGACTCACTCACAGATGCTATGACCCCTGAAGACGAAAATCTGGCTTTTTTAAAAAAAACTCTGTACCCTCCATATCACTTAGCTTTGAAAAGCCATCACCCAGACATTGTTGCTGAATTTGAAAAGACAGAGAGTTATATGAAGAAAACTTGTTGAAAGTCCTGAAAAACAAAAAGGAAGGCTTAAATGATGGAAAGGTGCATCAAGGCCTTGAACATGAGGATTCAATACTATAAAGATGTGATTTCTCCTGAAGATACTGCAATGTTTTTTCTATCAATTACTTTCATTTTATCAGTTACTCTCATTATGCTCATATCAATTTTCCAGGAGAACATTTCACACTTTCCCCTGTCTCTTCAGAACTCTCCCCACCTCCTTGATTTCTTACTGATAATATAGAAGCAATCAGGAGATAACTCCACACTCTCAGTCCTCCCTCTGCCGCCATTTGCCTACCTTCCCAAATCTGTCCCATATAATCTCTCCCGTTAGTATGGATCAGTCTGGGCTCTTATTTACACCCAGTCCCTCCATCTGCGAACTAGATTCCATCTCCTCTCAACCACTCAAGGAGACTGTGATCCTGCCATTATTCCTCTCTTCTCTGAATTGTCCACTTTTCCCTTTCTACTGGATGATTCCTGTTAGTTTACAGATAGATTATAATAACTGCTGTCATTTACAAAGATATCCCTCCTTGACCCAATATCCTATTGCAGCCCCTACTCCATTTCTCTGCTTTCATTTACAGCAATAACTCCTCGAAATTATAGTTCATTGTCTTTATTTTCTCATCTTCTATTGTCTTTAACCCCCTCCCATCTGATTTGCATCCCCACCATAGCAAACCATTCTTGTTATGCCTCCCATAATCTCTTTTTTTGTTGTTTTTTAATTATTTATTTATTTTTGGCTGCATTGGGTCTTCGTTGCTGCACACGGGCTTTCTCTAGTTGCGGCGAGCGGGGGCTACTCTTCATTGCGGTGCACGGGTTTCTTATTGCGGTGGCTTCTCTTGTTGCGGAGCACAGGCTCTAGGCGCACGGACTTCAGTAGTTGTAGCACACGGGCTCAGTAGTTGTGGTGCACGAGCTTAGTTGCTCCGCGGCGTATGGGATCTTCCCAGACCAGGGCTTGAACACGTGTCCCCTGCATTGACAGGCAGATTCTTAACCACTGTGCCACCAGGGAAGTCTGGCTCCCATAATCTCTTAATCTTGACATTGAAAAGTGTCACAGACAATTCATGGTCTTCATCTTATTCCTTTTCCCAGCAGCATTTGAAACAGCTAATCTCTCTCCCACTTCCTGACATTCTCTTCAGTTGTTCCCAGGGCACCACACTCTCCTCGTTTTTCTCCTACCTTGCTGGCTGCCCTTTCTCAGTTTCCTTTGCTTAATTCTCCTCCTCCTTTTCCTCCCAACCCTTAATCTTAGAATACCCCAGGGTACAGTCCTTTTTCCTTTCTACACTGACATTCCAGTTGGTTTCCTCCCATGTAATGACTTTAATCGTCTCTATTTTAGTGCACCTCAAATTAACTCTTTAGTCTTGGCAGTTCCCTAGAACTCTACACTCATACATCCAGACATTAACCTCACTTCTCCGATTGATGGTTTTTTAAAAAAATATTTATTTAGTCTTAGTTGCGGCTCGTGGGCTCCTTAGTTGCGGCAGGCGGGCTCCTTAGTTGCAGCAGGCAGGCTTCTTAGTTGCGGCTCGTGGGCTCCTTAGTTGCAGCACATGGACTCCTTAGTTGTGGCATGCGAACTCTTAGTTGCGGCATGCATGTGGGATCTAGTTCCCTGACCAGGGATTGAACCTGGGCCCCCTGCATTGGGGAGTGTGGAGTCTTAACCACTGCACCACCAGGGAAGTCCCTCTGATTGATGTTTAATACATATCTCAAGCTTATCAGGTCTAAAATTAAACTCTTGACTTCCACCACTCTCAAACTTGCTCTTCCCATAGTATTCGTTGTCTTATGACACCAGCATTCACCCAGTCACTCAGGCCAGAAACTTTGGAGTCATTTTGATGCCTCTTTTTCAGACACATTCTACATCAAACCTATCAGCAAATAAGTTCTACTTTAAAATATATATACTGAATCTGATCACTTTTTTCCCCCAATATAATTACTAACCTAGTCCTAGCTACCAACATCTTTGCCTGGATTGCTGGCTGAGCATCCTAACTGGACTCTCTGTTTCTACCCTCATCTCTCTCTACCACACAGAAACCAGAATAATCCTATTGAATCACCAGTCACTCTCCTGTCCCAAACTGCCCAGTGACTATTCATCACACTTTAAAATAAAATCCTGTGTCCCTACCATGGGCTTCAAGGCCCAATGAGATCTCTGCCCCAGTCTGCTTCTCCAACTCATCTCCTACTACTGTCCCCTTTGCTCTCACCACTTCAGCCATTCTAGCTTTCTTATTCCTCAAATATGCCAACTGTGTTCCTACCTCAGTGACTTTGTACTTGCTATTCTCTCTGCCTGGAACTACCACCCCCTAAAATGTATGTGTGACTTGCCCCTCACTTCATTCTGAGGTAGGGTTACCAGATACAATAGATGCTCAGTTACATTTGAATTTCAGATAAACAATAATTACTTAGTATGTATGTTTTGAATATTTGTTATCTGAAGTTCAAATCTCACTGGGTGTCTTGTATTTTTATTTGTTAAATCTGCCTTTTCTGGAGCTTTTATTGTTTTAGTTCATGGAAGGGGCTGCCCATTCCTGGCACCTCCCTCAGTCTCAGCTTTCCCACTGGCACAAGCGTGTGCCTCAGGTGTTAAAACACAATCCCTAAGGCATATATTTGGTTCAGTTACTTTGTGGATCACAGGGCTTCAATTCTCATTGTTGTAGCCTCTTTATTTAGGGCACCTGAATATTCTCTCTGAGCAGGACCTTATGGGGCTTTCCCCCATAAGGGGGGACAGACAGCACCCCCCCATTATTCCAGCTGCCTCTTGTTTGTAGAAAAACTTTAGCCTCCTACACCTTCCCCAAGTTCCAAAAAATAAATTTAATCAGAGAAGTGAGAAAATGCAGAAACAAAAGAAAACAGTCAAGCAAGACAAAATAATAATAGTTTAGCCATTAAACCAAGTCAAGGACCTTTAGTTCTTCCTCAAGGTCTATAGATAATATTCTGAGCCAAATCCTTTGAGTTGTTTTGCAAATACTGAAACCCCCACCAGGTGGAAGAAGTTAACTGTATGCTGAACACAAGCACATAGACCCCAGACCGGTTGGAACCAGAAGGTTGATGATGTTGACTCCCAATTACCTCACCATCAACCAATCAGAAGAATGTCCACAATTGATCACGCACCCCGCAACCCCCCTCCTTCACCCTGTCTTTAAAAACCTTTCCCTGAAAGCCATCGGGGAGTTTGGGTCTTTTGAGCATTAGCTACCTGGATACCTTGCTTGGTGCCCTGTAATAAATGCTGCATTTTTCCTTCATTGCAATCTGGTGTGATAGATTGGCTTCACTGCGTTCCGGCCAGCAGATCCAAGTTTGGTTTGGTAACATATACATTATATATACATACACACATACACACTTTTTTTTGCGGTACGCGGGCCTCTCCCTGTTGTGGCCTCTCCCGTTGCGGAGCAACAGGCTCCGGACGCGCAGACTCAGCGGCCATGGCTCACGGGCGCAGCCGCTCCGCGGCGTGTGGGATCTTCCCAGATCGGGGCACGAACCCGTGTCCCCTGCATCGGCAGGCGGACTCTCAACCACTGCGCCACCAGGGAAGCCCCCACATGTTTTAATAAATATTTATTTACATTTATATAAAATAGAAGCAGTCGGGATATATATATATTGGAAGCAATCAGGATAGAGAGGGAGAGAGAGAGAACCAACTCTCTATACTTAAGGCCTTCTGCTTTCAGGCTGAACTATGTGTTTAGTTTTGGGTTTGTTTTTTTTTACTATATTACTTTTTAAAAAAAATTATTTATTTATTTTTGGCTGCGCTGGGTCTTCGTTGCTGCGCGCGGGCTTTCTCTAGTTGCGGTGAGTGGGGGGCTACTCTTCCTTACGTGCAGGCTTCTCATTGCAGTGGCTTCTCTTGTTGCAGAGCACAGGCTCTAGGTGCGCAGGCTTCAGTAGTTGTGGCACGTGGGCTCAGTAGTTGTGGCATGCGGGCTCTAGAGCACAGGCTCAGTAGTTGTGGCACACGGGCTTAGTTGTTTCACGGCATGTGGGATCTTCCAGGACCAGGGCTCGAACCCGTGTACCCTGCGTTGGCAGGTGGATTCTTAACCACTGTGCCACCAGGGAAGCCCTGTTTTTTGTTTTTTGTTTTTTTAAAAAAACCTGCCTCACCTCACCTGGACAGTAATAATGCTGCAGTGAACATTGGGGAACATATATCTTTTCTAATTAGTATTTTCTTTTTCTTCAGATAAATACCCTGCTAGATCATATGGTAGTTCTATTTTTAGTTTTTTGAGGAACCTCCATACTGTTCTCCATAGTGGCTGCACTAATTTACATTCCCACCAACAGTGCATGAGGGTTCCCTTTTCTCCACATCCTCTTCTGCATAACCTTGTTAAGATTACATATACTGATTAATGAAACCGAGGTCTAAATGTACAGGCAGCCCCTCACATCATGTTTATGGTTTCACAGTTTACTTTGGCAAAAACAGTTTAGCAGATAGCTGGAATTGTATTCTAAGGAGTCACAAGGAAATTTGCGTGGAGTCATGGATTTTCCAATGGTAAAGATTATGTTCCTTCTTTATATATTTCAGGTGTCCTGGGAAAGAACTTTGTAATGATGAAATAAAATCCATATATTACGGCAAGATGAGAATAATTTAAACATAAAATTTTTCTTTGCCCATTTGGGCATCCTCTCTTCCCTTTAGTGTGTGTTATGCATCTACATTAACCAGACCCCCTTAGGAGATAACATTCCTCCTTAATCTTGCAAGGGGTCACAATGACCCATGACCCACTGCTCACTTTATATGTGTACATCTGGATTGTGTAAACTGTAAATTATACATCATTTGATGTATAACCCCCTTTGTCTCAAAAACTTATATAACTGTGCTTTGACCTCTAACAGGTGGACGAGTCCTCAGAGATTTCTCAAAGACTCTCAGGTTATAATCTTCAATTTGACTGGAATAAAATTTTCCATTTCTTTCTTAGTACACCTCCCTTTCTTCCTCCTCTGTAACTCCTAGAATTTCGGAGTCGTGAAAGAAACCTTAGCATCAAGGTCGGAAGTCTTGCTTTACAGATAGCAAAACAGAAAAGCAGAGTGTTGTTATCTCTACTGTCTTACCTGCGTGAGCTTCGTGGAAACTCCCATCATTCGTCATCTGTACAGTTTAGTCAGTGTTTGGACTCTGATTTCTCTCAATGCTAAGCTGAATCTGAGAGCAAGAGCGACACCTTGACGAGAAGAGGAGGTGATAACAGGTTTCCCGTGTGACGAATACAGAGGACAACTCCTGGATGCTTGGTGTGTGATGGTTTTTAAATCAATTCGACACATGTGTGAACATAAGGGCATTAGGGAGACAAGAGAAAGGAGACCCACTTTGACAGCAGGTGCTGCCAGTACACTGGAAGAGCATTCTTGGGTGAATCACTTAAATGCGTGATGTTAAAGAAAGGGATGTACAATTCTCGGCAAGTGCCTCCTCCTGCCTCACCTCACCTGGAGAGTAATAATGCTGCAGTGAACATTGGGGAACATATATCTTTTCTAATTAGTGTTTTCTTTTTCTTCAGATAAATACCCCGCTAGATCATATGGTAGTTCTATTTTTAGTTTTTTTGAGGAACCTCCATACTGTTCTCCATAGTGCCTGCACTAATTTACATTCCCACCAACAGTGCATGAGGGTTCCCTTTTCTCCACATCCTCGCCAACACTTGTCTCTTGTCTTTTTGATAACAGCCATTCTAGCAGGCGTGAGGTGGTATCTCACTGTGGTCTTGATTTGCATTTCCATGGAGATTCCCGATGTTGAGCATCTTTTCATGTGTCTGTTGGACATCTGTATGTCGTCTTTGGAAAAATGTCTATTCAGGTCCTCTGCCCACTTTCTAATCAGGTTTTTTTGATTTTTTGATTTGATGTATATGAGTTCTTTGTATATTTTGGATATTAACCCCTTATCAGGTATATCATTTGCAAATATCTTCTCCCATTCTATTGATTTAATTTCAGCACTAGTTTTAACTTTCAGGAGGTTTTGTCCTCTGTTACTCTTTCATAACATTCTGTTACTGTTTTAAGGGTGCAGTTTTCTCACTCCGTGTGTGTCTATGTGCATGTGTGTGCGCATATGCATGCATGTTCTCTCCTGTTCCCTGAATTGTTGTTTTCAGTCTTTATATTGGAAGCTTCTTCAACTGTCTGGGGGAATCTTGACTGTGCATATTTAAGAATGAGCTAGCTATGAGCTCTCTGTACTTCGGTGAGATGTGTCATTGGGCCAAGATGATGGGACAGGAATGCTGACATTCTGAATGGAAGAAGGCAGGGTATTTTCTATGGAGCCATCAAATTTATTTAGTGAATAATGTTTCATTGTTACCATTAACAATGGTAAAATCTGAGAGGTAATATCCAAAATTATATGTTTTTATTTCTTTAGACATCTCTGTATTTTCTGAATTTTTAACAATTAGTGTGTTTTTAATAACCAGAATATATATAAATCTATTTTTGAAGTGATGACTATCTGTATACATAAAATTTTGTGTATGTCTTGACTTCTCTAAGCCAAGTGCCCATGTTTAAATTATTTGTTCAGGAGAATACATTATTTGAAGTTTTAAATCCATATTTTCAAATTTTCTCTCCAGAAAGAATGCAAATATATATTTACCAGTAGTATTTGACAGTACTAGTTTCCTAGACCCTATTGGAGCCAAGGAATGATAGGTCTTCACTCATTTTTTCCTTGTTAGCCAATTAGATAGGTTATCACTTCTGGTGCTTTCTACAAGGCACACCTCATATGAATAGCACTCAAGGAGTTAACCTTTTCAAACTGTTATTTGTACACTCTCCAAAGTTTTTCTTTGCTTTTAACTCTTTTTATGTCAACTTTTTTTTTTTTTGTCTGTCTGGTTTATTTTCTTATGAGTAGTTATCAAAAGAACCACTTAAATGTTTGGAGCCCTTCTTTTCTGAGTCCATAAAAATCTGACAACTAAAACAAATTCCTGAATTCATCAGATTTCAAAATGATTTTTCCTCTGGTTGAGTCAGTATAGGGAGGGAATTAGGAGTTCAGGACTTCAAGCCAGACTGCCTGAGCTCAAATCCTAGCTGTACAACAACATCTGTAACCTTAGTCTAGTTAATGAACTAGACTCATTTCCCTCATCTATGTAATAAGGACTATGTGAAACTATCCATATAAGCATGTGACACAGTGCTGGTACATAAAAAACTCTTAAGTTATGTTTATTACTATCATTGCGACAATTATAAGAAGGAATACTCCTGGATAGGTATAATGCTATGGACTGAATTGTGCCCCCCCCCCGATTTATATATGAAGCCGTAACCCTCAATATGATGGTATTTGGAGGTGGGGTCATTGGGAGATAATTAGGTTTAGATGAGATCATGAAAGTGGGGCCCTCATGATGCGATTAGTGCCCTTATAAGAAGAGAAACCAAAGAGTTCTCCCCCCACCCCCCTAATGTTATGAAATAGCAAGACGACAGTCATCTAAAAGCCAGAAAGAGAGCCCTCAGCAGGCCTCCACTGTGTTGGCACCCTGATCTCAGACTTCTAGTCTTAAATACTGAAAGAAAAAACTGTCAAGCTGGAATTCTTTACCAATTCTATACCTTCTTTCAAAACAAAAGGTATACCAATTCTATACCCTCTTTCAAAACAAAAGGTATACCAATTCTATACCCTCTTTCAAAAGCAAAAGTGAAGGAAAGACTTTCTCAGACCTATTAAAGCTAAAAGAATTCAGCAGCAGCAGACCCTCCCTACAAGAAATATTAAAGGAAGCCATTCAGGCAGGAGGAAAATAGCACCAGATGGAAACCTAGATCTACTCAAAGAAATGAAGCACATCAGCAATGATAATTACATGGATGGGTATATGTTTTCTCAAACAGAACAACCTGTTCCTAGGAAGAGCTATTCTGTTCTTATGACACTACATAACTGAAACAAAGAGTTAAGATACTATGTTTTTCCAGTTTCTGCTTGGAATTAGATATGGATCATTCCCTCCTGTGTTATAACTCCCTTGACTGAGCAAAAACATCTGGAAAGTCATTTCTGTGACTTTAGCCAACAGTTTGTTAGTCATTATCCATTTCTTCACTAACCTGGAGTGTACATAGCAGTAGGAGGCAGATAGTTTTCTTAATTTGTTTTCAATGTTTCACCTCATTTGTTTCTGTGGTTATGAAATGAACAAATTCTCTCCACTCTGAGATACAAAATTTAAAACTTTGGTTCACCAAAAGTTTTAAAAATCAAGGTGAATTTGTGAATTGTATAAGTATCAGAATTAAAAGCAAAATTTTCTGCTTAAACTACCACTTAGGAGCAAATAAATTGTGTACGTGTACTATAAGCTCCTTTATTGATCCTAGGTTTGTCTTTTTGAGATTTTCATAGGCTTCTCCATTTCAGGCTCACATATGGCTTTATTGCTTACTTTCCAAACTTCAGTTTGGTCGTTTCTCACCTATATGTGTCTTCATTGTATGTTTGAAACATTGAATGTTTCATTTATGGTTACATACAGATAGAAACTCATTATCTTTTGAAGAAACCAATTTATGGCAATAATCTGTGATAAAACACTATCTTAGAGGAAAAGTGGTTCTTATTTGTTACAGCCTGTTTGTTGGTTGGGCAACCAACCAATTTAGCATTCCACTGCAGGCAGGAACCAGCTGTGGGGTGGGGAGAGTAACATAATCAAGAGCAAGGGATAAACAGGTCCACTATGCTTTTCCTAGGCTGTGGGAAGGGTCAGTTGGTGAAACACCACCATCTTGTCTGGACACTATGAGAGAAGTCCCACCTGGCCACTGGGGAAGATAGGTGATAGACAAGATAGACAAGAAAGACATTGGTGATGATTTTCCTGATGTGAAGACCTCTAAATGTATTCCCTCAGGATGACCCTGAATAAAGATGAGAGAAGGAGCTTTATCTGTAATAAAACATTCTCTCAATAGCCTATCAGCCAAACAAACTGCAGTTCCTCTGTATTTACTCCTGGGGTCCAACTGTCAGAACATCAGGAGTCTGGTCTTGATTGCGCCTTTTGAACCTTGAAAAAGACCACTTAAAATCATTCTGTCTATAATGCTTACCTGTACTTGTTTTGAGAGCATCAAATAAATTGTTAGAGCATTTTGAAAGAGTATAAAGTGAACACGAATAAAGAACTAGGGTGGAAGAAACCTTAACTCTCAACCTACTTCAGTTAGGAAAGGAGATTTGAAAGGATGCCTGGGGACAACCCAATTAAAAGGATTCTCAAGTATCAGTTACCTCAATCTCTTTTTATGTCCCCGGCTTTTTTTTTTTTTTTTTTTTTTTTTGCAGTACGCAGGCCTCTCACTGTTGTGGCCTCTCCCGTTGTGGAGCACAGGCTCCGGACGCGCAGGCTCAGCGGCCATGGCTCACGGGCCCAGCCTCTCCGCGGCACGTAGGATCTTCCCGGACTTGGGCACGAACCCGTGTCCCCTGCATCGGCAGGCGGACTCTTAACCACTGCGCCACCAGGGAAGCCCTATGTCCCCAACTTTTTATTCTGCCTGCTACCACCTTAGTTCACATTCATCTCTTAATTATTCTTGTGCTCTCACCCAGCCACCCCAAAAAACCTGCTTACCCTGTCTCCGTTATCCTTCACACTGACCACTAGTTATTCTCTAAAACTTACCTAATTACAAAATTCCTATGGCTTAGAAACCTTCAGTAGCTCCTCAGGGGACTACAGGATGGATCAAATTCTTTCCACAGTATATGAGGTCTCTTGCAATCTACTTTTCAGGTTTTTTCTTTTTTCCTTGGGCTACGTTGGGTCCTCGTTGCTGCGTGCAGGCTTTCTCTAGTTGTGGCGAGTGGGGGCTACTCTTCATTGCGGTGCGCGGGCTTCTCATTGGCGGTGGCTTCTCTTGTTGCAGAGCACGGGCTCTAGAGCGCAGGCTCAGTAGTTGTGGCGCACGGGCTTAGTTGCCCCGCAGCATATGGGATCTTCTCGGACCAGGGCTCGAACCCCTGTTCCCTGCATTGGCAGGCTATTCTTAACCACTGTGCCACCAGGGAAGCCCCTTCAGGGTTGTTTTAAACATTAAGTTTATATAATGTCTGACACATAGAATTCAATATATCTGGTATGGTGAAATAATAACAACAACAGTAGCTGTAGGCTAAAAATTCATTGAAACATTTCCTAGACTGAGGAATATACTAGGTTTCAGTATCTAAAAGAAAATATCTACAGAGAAAGACCATTCTTATAAACCCGAGAAACCACTCTCTTGAAGACAGCCTTGGTGAATGGAGCAGGAGTCAAGACACATCTTTCACTCTGTTTCCTCCCCTTTTCTCCATGAAGTGCTGATACAGTCCCAGACTGTAACCTCCAAGGGAGGTTGGACCATGCCTTTTATTTGTTTTGCCTTTTACTTCTTTTTCTTCTCCTACTGTACTAGTGAAGGAAACCAGACTATGTCACCTCAAAACATGCCACTTTAGTATATTGATGATTTTGAATTAAAGGCAAGAAGAAATAGTAGGTGTAAGAAGGACACTCTGACCCTCCTTTTCTTTCTGAAAGCAGGAGCTAGAACTCCCATGTGAAAAGTACTTTCCCTGTACCAGAAGGAAGGAAGACATTCTTGTCATCAGAGATGGGGAATCTGGGGCCGAGAAATCTATACAAACAAACCTTATTAAACTAACCCTTATCTTCCTAGTTACATCTTGAATGGAAAAATTTGCTTTTCCTCCTGTGTGATTCTCCTTTACTCTCACACTAGTACCACAGTCACAAAACTTCTGACAACAGACTGTGTGGGATTTTGCCCACAACAAGCAATTCTTTGAAACCAGCTGGGTATCCTACAAATTAACTCAATTCTGACACTATCTAACTGGAGATAGCTTCAGATCCCACAGGTTAAGGGCTTAGTCCCACAAGACTGCCCCCATGTTAGATGCCAACCTCAAGTACTAGGTCCCCAGGTTACCTACAACTTCTGTCTGACTTGGCTATAAATTGGAGCCTCCCACCATCTCCCCTGTCTCCACCTTGGGTTCATTTAGTTTTTAGAATGGCTCATAAAACTCAGGAAAACAGTTTACTTACTACTGTAAAAAATTAATAAACAGAAGGGGGAGCTCTCATGCCCTGTAATGGTAGCTGAGCCCAACAGGAAGAAAGCTGGCTCTTCTTTCCTGGCAAGGACTCAGCCAGTGAAAAGCCATGGACTCTGTTTACTATAGCCTTCCCAACTTCCTTATTCTCCCTCCCAATAAAAGCATCCTCCTTCCCTTGCCTTTTGAGAACGTTCATGTGGCTCTCCCAGGATTGCAGACCTTGAATTGCAGTTCTCTGCGGATACTAAATAAACCCATCTTTGCCTGAGAAATATCTGTCAGTCTATTTGTTTCAACACCGTTTGTTATAAAAGGATATGATAGAAGATACAGATGAACATCCAGATGAAAAAGGTGCATAGGGCAAGGTATATGGGAAGGGGTTCGGAGCTTCCATGCCATCTCTGGGCATGCCACTCTCTCAGCACCTCCATGTGTTCACCAACCTGTAAGCTCTCTGAACTGTATAATTTGAGGATTTTTAGGGAGGCTTCATCATGTAAGTATGATGTATCACTAACTCCATTTCCAGCCCCTCTCCCCCCTCTGGAGAATGGGAAGTGAGGCTGAAAATTTCAAGCTTCTAATCATGGCTTGATCTTTCTGGTAACCAGCCTCCATCCAGGAGCCCACCCAGAGTCACCTCAGAACAAAAGACACTGCCAGCACCCAAGAAATCCCAAGACATTTAGGAACTGGAGCCAAAGACCAAATATTAGAACAAAAGATGCTCCTAGTGCTCTTATCACATAGGAAATTACAAGGGTTTTAGGAGTTCTGTGCCAGGAACCAGGGGCAGAGATCAATTTATGTATTTACTATTATATCAGACTTCTTCACCATTTACTATCCTGAGCTCAAACCCCTTTGTCTTATCAATTTTTCACAAATTTATTGTTTCTTTGTCTAAAAGGTATAAAAGCTTCCTGCTCTGGTCACTTCTTTGGGTTTTCATTCTCTTGTGAAGGCTCCCATGTACATGTAAAGATTTAATAAAATGTGCACACTTTTCTCCTGTTAATCTGTCCCATGTCCGTTTAATTCTTAGGCCCAGCCAGGGACCCTAAAAGGGTAGAGAATTTTTTCCTCCCCTATACTAGATAATACCTTCAGTACAATGTTGAATAGAAACAGTAATAGCAGACGTCTTTGTCTTGTTCTAATTTTGAAAGCCAGCTGTATTAATTTCTGAAGGCTGCTATAACAAAGTACCACGAACTGGGTGGCTTAAACAATAGAAATTTATTGCCACACAGTTTTGGAGGCTGGAAGTCTGAGACCAAGGTATCAGCAGGGTTGGTTCCTTCTGAAACTGTGAGGGGAAATCTGTCCCATGCCTCTTCCCTAGCTTCTGGTGGTTTACTGGCAATCTTGGTGTTCCTAGCATTGTAGACACATCACCTTAGTCTCTGCCTTCATGTTCAGAGAGCATTCTTTCTGTGTCTGTATCTGCCTCTGTGTCCAAATTTCCTCTTTTTATAAGGACACCAGTTATATTGGATTAGGACTCACCCTGATGACCTATTTATTATTATTATTATTTTTTTTAAAATTTGGAACGCTTCACGAATTTGCGTGTCATCCTTGCGCAGGGGCCATGCTAATCTTCTCTGTATTGTTCCAATTTTAGTATGTGTGCTGCCAAAGCGAGCACTGATGACCTATTATTAATTTAACTAATTACATCTGCAATGACCCTCTTTAAATAAGGTCACATTCTGAAATACTGGTTAGGACTTCATCATATGAATTTTTGTGGGACACAATTCAACCTATAACAGAAGCTCTAACATTTTACCATTAAATATATTTGCCATGATAACCTTTATTAAGTAAGTTCTCTTCCATTCCCAATTTGCTAAAGGTTTTGATCGTAAGCAGATGTTAAACTTTGTTCAATGTTTTTACATAATTAACAAGATTTAATATATGGCTTTTATTCTTTAATCTAGTAATGCAATGATTTATACTGATAGATTTCCTAATATTAACCCATGCCTGAATTTTGAGAATAAACCCAACTCGGTCATAATTTTTAATACATTTCTTGATTCAGTTTGCTAATGTTTTAGAAGATAGCTTTTCACATCTGTGTTCATAGGAAAGATTGACCCATAAGGTTTTGTTTGTTTGTTTTTTGTTTTTTTGGTACGGTCTTTGTCTGCTTTATATATTGTTACAATAGCCTCATAAAATGAAGTGGGGACTGTGACAGATATTACTAGTTGTTTCAGTTTGGAGTGATAAAGTTCTGGAGATGAATGGTGATAATTGTTGCACAGCAGTGTAAATATACTAAATGACACAGAACTATACACTTAAAAATGGTTAAAGTGGTAAATGTTACATTATGTATAATTTACCCCCCCACACACATACACACAAAACCAAACCCACAGCTAACATCATACTTAATGATGAAAGACTAAAATCTCTCTAAGATCAGGAACAGGACAAGGATGTATGATCTTGCCAACTCTATTTAACATAGTACTGGAGGTTCAGGCCAGGGCAGTTAGGAAAGAAAAATAAATAAAAAGCATCTAGGTTGGAAAAGAAAAAGTAAAACTGTCCCATTTAAAGGTAATGTGATCTTATATTTAGAAAATACTAAAGAATATCCACAAAAAACTGAATAGAGCTAATAAACAAGTTCAGCAAAGTTGCAGGATACAAGATCAATACAAAAAAATCAGTTGTATTTCTATACGTTAACAATGAACAATCTTAGAATGAAATTCAAGAAACAATTCCATTTACAATAGTATCAAAAATAATACATAGGATTCATTTTATACAGGGAAGTGCAAGAATTGTATACTGAAAACCACAACACATTGTTGAAAGAAATTAAGAATTAAATAACTGGAAAGATATCCAATGTTCATGGATTGGAAAATTTAATATTAAGATGGTAGTTCTCCCTAAACTGATCTACAAGTTCAACACAATCCCTATCAAAATCCCAACTACCTTTTAAAAAAGAAACAGAAAAGCTGATCCTAATATTCATATGGAATTGTAAAGGACCTTAAATAACCAAAACAATCTTATATAAGAAGAATAAAATTGAAGGATTCACATTTCCCAGTTTCAAACCTACTATAAATCTACCACATTTAAGACAATGTGGTACTAGCATAAGACATAGATCAATGGAATAGAATTGAGAGTCCAGAAATCAAACCATACAGCTATGGTCAATTGATTTTCAATAAGTCTAAGATCATTCAGTGGGAAAAAGACTACCTTCACAAATGGTGCTAGGATGACTGGATATCCACACGCAAAAGAATGCAGTTGGACCTCTACCTCATACCATAAACAAGAATTAGCACAAAGTGAATAAGAGGCCTAAATGCAAAAGCTAAAACTAAAAACTCTTAGAAGAATACATAGATATAAATCTTTGTGACCTTGTATTAGGCAATGGTTTCTTAGATAAGACACCAAAAACACAAGCAACAAAAGAAAAAATTAGATGAACTACATCAAAGCAAAAAACTTGTGTGTATCAATGGATACTATCAAAAGAGTGAAAAGACAATCCACAGAATGGGAGAAAATATTTGTAAACCATATATTTGATAAAGGTCTAGTATCCATAATATACAAAGAATTCTAAAACTTAATAATAAAAACACAACCTAATTAAAAATGCACAAAGGTATTGAAGACATTTGTCCAAAGAAGATATACAAATGGCCAATAAGCACATGAAAAATGCTCACCATCATTAGTCATTAGAGAAATGCAAATCAAAACCACAATGAGATACCACTTTACACCTATTAGGATGACTGTAATCAAAAAGACAACAAGTGTTGGGAAGAATGTGGAGAAACTGGAACAGTGCTGATAGGAATGTAAAATGGTGCATTTGCTTTGGAAAGCAGCTGGATAGTTCTTCAAAAAGTTAAACATGGAATTACCATATGACCCAGCAAGTCCACTCCTAGGTATATACCCAAGAGTAGTGAAAACGTAAGTTCAAATAAAAACCGGTACATGAATGTTTATAGAAGCATTATTCATAATATTCAAACAGTGGGAACAACCCAAATGTCCATCAACTGATGAATGGATAAACGAAACATGGTATATTCAAACAATGGAATATTATTTGACCATAAAAATAAATGAAGTACTGATATATACTACAATATGGATGAATCTTGAAAACATTATGCTAAGTGAAAGAAGCCAGACACAAAAGGCCACAGAATGTATAATTTCATTTATATGAAATGTCCAGGCTAGGCAAATCCAGAGACAAAAAGATCAGTGGTTACTAGGAGCTGGGGGAAGGTAGAGAGGAGAATGAGGAGTGACTGCTCGGTGGATATGGGATGTTTTTGGGGGGTGATGAAAATGTTCTGGAATTAGATAGTGGTGATGGTTGCACAAGCTTATGAACATACTAAAAACCATTGAACTGTACACTTTTAAATGGTGAATTTTATTGTATGTGAATTCTATCTCAATAAAAAAGGTACAAGACTTGAACAAACACTTCACCAGAGGGATTATAGAGAAAACAAGTAAGCACATGAAAATATGTTCAACATATTAAGGAAATGCAAATTAAAACTATTGTGACCAGAGAAGCCCAAGGAGATATTATATATATGTAATATTTAATTGGTAATATGTAATTTGGTATTTAGGATGGATGGATGTAATGGCATCTAGCACGGAATCCTGGAACAGAAAAAGGACCTCAGCAAAAAAAAGTAAGGAAATCTGAATAAAGGATGGACTTTGGTTAATAATAATATATCAATATTGGTTCATTAATTGTTCCATGTGGGTCATACTAATATGAGATGTTAAAAGGCTTAGTTTTTTGGGATGGTATAACTGTTCTATGTTGATTGTGATGAATCTACTAGTGTGTTAAAATTCATATAAATGTACAGCAAAAATAGCCAATTCTTCCTTCCTTCCTTCCTTCCTTCCTTCCTTCCTTCCTTCCTTCCTTCCTTCCTTTCTTTTTAGCTGCATTGGGTCTTCATTGCTGCTTGCAGTCTTTAGTTGCAGAGAGAGGGGGCTACTCTTCGTTGTGGTATGCAGGCTTCTCATTGCGGTGGCTTCTCTTGTTGTGGAGCATGGGCTGTAGTTGCGTGGGCTCTAGTTGTGGCCCACGGGCTTAGTTGCTCTGCGTCATATGGGATCTTCCCGGACCAGGGATTGAACCTGTGTCCCCTGCATTGGCAGGCGGACTCTTAACCACTGTGCCACCAGGGAGTGGGGCTACTCTTTGTTGTGGTGTGCAGGCTTCTCACTGCGGTGGCTTCTCTTGTTGCGCAGCATGGGCTCTAGATGCACGGGCTTCAGTAGTTGCGGCACGTGAGCTCAGTAGTTGTGGCTCGTGGGCTCAGTAGTTGTGGCTCGCGGGCTCTAGAGTGCAGGCTCAGTAGTTGTGGCAATGGGCTTGGTTGCTCTGCGGCATGTGGGATCTTCCTGGACCAGGGATCAAACCCATGTCCCCTGCATTGGCAGGCGGATTCTTAACCACTGCACCACCAGGGAAGTCCCTAAATGTTAATTTAAAAGAAAAAATTAAAAATTATTTGGAGCAATCAAGAGCCAACAGAACCTGGCGATTTGACCCTGGAGTGAAGAGAACCACACTGGATGAGCTCTGTCTTTCCAAAGCTTTCCCCTTAGGGCCCTCCCCCATCTGTACAGTGTGGTGTGGCTAAACCTCATGCAGAAAGCCACAGAACTTCTTGGCTTAAGACATCAGTGGATAAATTTCAGGGTGGAGCAGCTGGAAACTGAGGGGGGAATACCCCAGAAAGGAGGTATCTACAGAGAGGGGATCCCCTAAACCTGCACATAAAATTCCTACAAGGGACTTCCCTGGTGGCACAGTGGTTAAGAATCCACCAGCCAATGCAGGGGACACGGGTTTGATCCCTGATCCAGGAAGATCCCACATGCCACGGAGCAACTAAGCCTGTGTGCCACAACTACTGAAGCCCGTGTGCCTAGAGCCCATGTTCTGCAACAAGAGAAGCCACCGCAGTGAGAAGTATGCATACCACAACAAAGAGTAGCCCCCGCTCACCACAACTAGAGAAAGCCTGCACACAGCAACGAAGACCAAACACAGCCAAAAATAAATAAATAAAATAAATAAATTTATTTTTTAAAAAATCCCATAAATCCTTGGATAACTCCTTACTGCACATCCACTGGGTGAGACTCCAAGGAGCCTAGTGGGAAACAACAGCTGAAAGGGAGATATTTCTGCTGCTGTGTACTGCAAGGGAGACAAAATTTGTAGTTTGATTTCCACAAATTTAAAGGGGCTTGGTAAATGCCTTTAGGCTGCCCACTGAAATTCCATAGGGGCTATGCCTTAGAAGACCATGGGGCAGGACTAAGGAATTCACCCTAATAATAATGGTGAAACTTAAACAGACTCGCCGTAACAAAGGGGTGAACCAGAACTCCACAAGCTTCAGGTCAAGTTCAAGCTATTAATTTGACTGCTTGCTAATACAAAAATCAATGTTCTTCAGGAGAAGATAAAAGAATCCATAATCTGTACAATGTATCATCTCCAACGTCCATTATACAAATTTTAAAAATCCTAGACATGCAAAAAAGGAAAATGTAGCTCAACATCATTAGAAAAGTCAGACAATGACAGTAGATACCTACACCACCCAAATGTTGGGGGGAGAAAAAAACCTTTAAGCATTTATTATAAATATCTACAAAAAACTTTATGCAAAAGATAATCATAACAAATAAATAGATGGAGAATCTTAAGAAAAAAGAAAATTATATTTAAAAATAGAAATTCTAAAACTGAAAATAAGTAAACAAATAAATGACTGATTTTGGGACTTCCCTGGTGGCACAGTGGTTAAGAATCCACCTGCCAATGCAGGGGACATGGGTTCAAGCCCTGGTCCGGGAAGATCCCATATGCCGCGGAGCAACTGAGCCCGTGCGCCACAGCTAAGCCTGCGCTCTAGAGCCTGCGAGCCACAACTACTGAGCCTGCATGCCACAACTACTGAAGCCCGCACGCCTAGAGTCTGTGCCCGGCAACAAGAGAAGCTACCGCAATGAGAAGCCCGCACACCACAATGAAGAGTAGCCCCCGCTCGCCGCAACTAGAGAAAGCCTGCGCACAGCAACAAAGACCCAATGCAGCCAAAAATAAATAAATAAATAAATAAATAAATAAATAAATAAATTTATTTTTTAAAAAAAAGACTGATTTTAACAGCAAGTTGAAGTTGTCAGAAGAAAGGGTCAGTGAAAGTAAAGAAATACCAGGAGACATCTCAGTCAAAAGACGAGAATAAAGACTGAAAAAAAAATGACATATCAAACAATATTAAGGTGATGGTATTAACTGGAGTTAGAGAATGAGAGGAGAGAGAAACCAAGGCAGAAAAATGTGAAGAAATAATGGCAAAAATCCCCAAATTTGGTAAAGACAAAAATGTATATATTCAAAATTCTCAGGGCACCACAATGAGATATAACTGAAGACAACCGCTCCTAGGTACGTCATAGTCAAACTGCTGAAAACAAATATAAAATCTGAATAGTGAAGATAAACAATACATGACATACTGGAGAACGATAATTTGAGTTATCTTTGATTTTTCACCTGGAACTGTGAAGGTCAGATGACAGTGGAGGAAAATCTTTAAACTGCTGAAAGAAAAAGATTGTCAATATAGAATTTTACATCCAATAGGATGAATGAAGTTGAAATAAAGTTATTTTCAGATAAAAGAATTCATCTAAGAGAATTCATCCACCAGCAGATCTGCACCACAAGAAATGCTGGAAGAAATTCTTTAGGCTAAAGGGGAATGATATCAGGGAAAATCTTAGACCTTCATGAATGAATGAAGGGATCAGAAATGGTAAATATCTGGGTAAATATGAAAGACTCTTTTCTTCCTACTTTATTTAAAATGCAGGACAGTTTAAAGCAAAAATTATGACATCATCTTGTGGAGTTTCTAATGTGTGTAGATATGATCCATACAACAAAGCATAAAGGATAGGGCAAGGATTGTCGTAAATGGACCTATTTGGTTATGAGACTTCTACACTTTATGTGACATCGTACAATATCATCACTAAGTAGATTGTGAAAGCTTAAGTACATAGTTATATTGCAGTACTAGAGAAGCTACTAAAATATAGACAAAGAGGTACAGCTGTCAATATGTAAAATGAAGTTCTTTTTTTTTTTTAATTGGGTGAAATTCTTTAAAAAAAAATTGAATATGCCCAAAGAAGACAGGAAAGGAGAAGAAAGGAACAAAAGTCAGAAGGGAAAAAAACAAATAGTAGCTCAAAAGCCAACCGTATCAATTATTACATTAAATATCTATGGAACAACAAATGGTTCAATTTAAAGGCAGATATTACCAAAATGAATAAAAAAGCAAGACTCAACTATATTCTGTCTACAAGAGATGCACTTTAAATATAAAGACACAGATAGATCAAAAGTAAATGAATGGTAAAAGATATAGCTACAAATAGTGAGCATATCAGATAAAATAGACTTCAAAGCAAAAATTATTAGCAAAGATGAGGAATGACATCCATAACCATAAAGGTTCAATTCATCAGACAGACATAACAATAATCAAATGTTTATGTATCTAATAATAGAATTTCAAAATCCACAAGGCAAAATTTGGCAGAATTGAAGGGAGAAATGGACAATTAATCCCTCTATTAATTCATTGAAAAACTACACAAGAAATCAGTAAAGACATAGATGATCTGAGCAACATTATCAACCACCTTGACCTAACTAATATTTATAGAATACTGTACCCTAAATGTGCAAAATGAACATTTTCAAGTGCATATGGTATATTCACTAATATAGACCATCGGTTAGTCAATAAAATAAGTCTCAACAAATTAAAAGGAACTGAAATCATACGAAGTTTGCTCTCTGACCACAATAAGGTGAAGATGGGGCATCTGTGTACCCTGGAGGCCAGTAAGGGGAGAAAGGTAGTTTCAGATTGCAGGCACAAGTGGCACTGCAAGCACAAGCGGGTATGGGGTAGGGGCTGAACACCAGGAGGAGGGGAGAGAGCTGGGTGGGGGCACCAGTTACCCACCCCAGGCCCCAGCCTTACGGTCTCTGGCTGCCACCTGTCCCCAGAGCTGCCAGGAGGAGGGAATGCTGCAATCAGAATGGCCCAGGTGGTGATGCTCAGAACAGGGCCCCTGGGCTTCCTGCTTGGCCCCTTTGTCTGCCTCAGGGGCGGACAGCTAGTCTTCCCTGCTCTGGCCACAGAAGGAGAGCACCTAGCAAGGTACAGAGGTGACGACTGCAAGGTGAGCTGCTTGGGCTCGGGGCTAGGATTCAGGTGGGATCACTGGGCCAAGGTGGGGGTGGGGACCAAAGGTTTTGTAAGAGAAGGAAGGGCCAGCCCAGGGTGTGCTGGGGGCTCAAAGGAAGGGTCTGCTCTGCCCCAGTGGGGAGCCCCAACCCTTGTTCTGGCTGGAGATGGCCAGCTGAGAGCAATGACCCCAAAACCTTGCTTCCCACAGAGGAACCCTTTGTCCAGGGCTAGACTGAAGGGGGACAGGAGGGGCTAGGCCATAGCCACACCACCAAGGGCCACCACAATGACCCCACAAGCCCTGTGCTCAGTGGTAGGACCTGACTGGGTGAGGTCCTTCAGGGATTTCTGGGGGAAGGGCAGGGCCCCAAGGAGACTGCCTGTCACCCCACACCCAGTTGCAGGGCCACTCTCACCGCTGTTCCTCTGAAATTCTCCATCAGAGTGAAAGGAGAAAGAGATCAGGTCCCCAGTGAGGACCCCCAATGGGATGGGCAGCATTTCAGGCCAGGTGCCCAGAGAATGGGATGCTCTGTCCCCTGGGCTCTTGCTCACAGCTCTGGGACCTTGCTCCTCCTCCTTTCTTACAAAGAAAATGGCAGCTTGGCTCAATGAAAGCCAAGGGGAAGGTCAGGAAGAATACAGGGGGTCAGTAATTCCTGGTGGTGGGGTCTGGGGAAGCGGGTGCTCGTGTGCCAGCAGCATGAGGGAGGCAGTGCTATACAGTGGTTAAGGTCATGGGCGCTGGAACCAGACTGCCTGGGCTTGAATCCTGGTTCCCCCACTTACTAGTTTGTAACCTTGGCAACCTCTCCAAGCCTGTTTCCCTTTCTGTTAAATTGGAAGGATAACAACAGTATCTATTTCATTACATTACTGTTAGGGCTAAGTGGGGTTTTAGCACAGTTTCTGGCAATAAATATTATCATTATGGATGGAGCCCCACATATAGGCCTAGATCCCCTAACTGAAGGGTCACCTCCTCATCCAGACCCTGACTCAAAGTCCAGGGGCCCAGCTGATGGTGGCCAGAGTATTCACCACTGGGGAACTTTTCAGAGGGAGAGTCAGGGGTGGGGCCCTGCTCTCCAGAGCATTTCCAGCTGCGTGATTTCCTAAGAGCTCTGGGGCAGGGCTCACAAAGAGGCAGCCAGTTTCTGAGGGCCCATTGTTTTTCTCCTGTGAGATGAGAAAGACACTTTCTCCCCACCCCTCCTCCCTTGACGCCCAGCTCTGCATGCTCAGGTGCAGGCCAAAGATAAACAAACGCTGCCCGTCTCTCCTTGTCTTGCTCACAAAGAGCTCTCAGTGCCTCCCAATGGTTCTGTGATGCCCAGCCTTCCAAGCTTATTATCCCCAATTCACAGATGAGGAAGTTGAGGCCCAGAGGGAAGAAGTGGCTTATTTGATGTCCCATACAGAGAAGTGGCACAGCCCGGACTTGGTCTCCCAGTCCTGTATCCAGTATTGCAACAGACTCATGGGCACGCCAAATGCATAGCCACACATTGACGCACAGACAGACAGTCCCACGTGCACCGTGCACAGCCTGAGTGGGGAGAGGCCAGAGGGGCGGTGGTTTGGACCCTCACTCCTCAGGAGCCAGGTGGTGACAGCTGTTTGTTTGGGGTTTTTCCCCTCCCTAGATAAGCTTCACATCCCAGGTAACTGGAGCAGAAATCCTCAGCTTATCTTTTCTCCAGGTGGGGTTCCTGCTGCCCCAGTAGGGGCCAGGACAGTCCACTCTCTTCCACAGCTGTGACCTCTGCTTGGCCCAGTGGGTATGGGGGGAGTGGGAAGCAAGAGATGCTGCTGGTGGATTTCAGGAGAGTGTGACCAAAGTCCAAAGGGCTGTTCACATGACTGGGTCCTCCCTGTGGTCTCAAGGTCAAGAGAGATGGGAGAGGGGAGACCTCAGCCTAAGGTAACCAACTGTCCAAGTTTTCCTGGGTTCTTGGGATGTAGGGTTTTAAATTTTAAACCCTGGAAAGCCCCAGGCAAACTGGGATGAGGTGGTCCCCTGAGTCTTCCACAGCTCCCAGTTTGGGAAAATTGAGATTCACTCCAGAATATGTAGAGGATACTATGGACTGGGGCCAGGAGGGAAGGGAAGGGTCAGGGACAGGGGAGGCAGGCCCTACTTTCACCCCCTTTCCCAGGCTCTCTCTGAGACCAAAGCTCAGGCACAACTACGCAGGCCATCCTCCCAGGTCCCAAAAGCCCTTTGTTCCCAGTAAAGATAGGAGAAACCTGAACTAAATGTATTTCTCACTTCCTTATAGAGGAAAAGGAGGTAAGGGAGGTGACTGATGTTTAGGTCAAAGGGCACACGAAAGAGTCATGCAGACATACATTAAGCTGTGTGCACTCCAGCAAAGTGTAACTTTTGGAAACCTGTTTCTTTATCCTGAAAATGCAGATATGTTCCCATCTTGTGGGATTGTATGAAGCATCAATGAGCAGCAGCTTAATAGATGTTGGTGGCTGAGATTGTGGGAGGGTCTTTCTCCTCTCAGACTTGGCAGGAGAGGCCTGTCTTGGGTCTAGATCTCACCCAGGTTTCTGTTTCTTTCTTTTTTAAAAAATATTTATTTTATTTTATTTATTTTATTTTTATTTATTTTTTGGCTGCATTGGGTCTTAGTTGCAGCATGTGGGATCTTTCATTGTGGCAAGGGCTCTTCATTGTGGCACACGGGCTTCTCTCTAGTTGTGGCATGTGGATTTTTCTCTCTCTAGTTGTGGCATGCGGGCTCCAGGGTGCGTGGGCTCTGTAGTTGAGGTGCTTGGGCTCCAGAGCACGTGGGCTCTGTAGTTGAGGCGCGTGAGCTCAGTAGTTGTGGCACGCGAGCTTAGCTGCCCCATGGCATGTGGGATCTTAGTTCCCCGACCAGGGATCGAACCCATGTCCCCTGCATTGGAAGGCAGATTCTTTACCACTAGACCACCAGGGAAGTCCCCCAGGTTTCTGTTTCTTCAGGACTTCTGCTCCTCTCAGGTTCACATGCCCCTGGTGTTGCCTCCAGGGAATGGCAAGATGGGAGATGACTGGGAAAGGGGGTCCTAAAGGAGGAGGAGGGGAGGGGAATGGCGAGGTTGGAATTTGAGATGAGAAGAAAACGTTGCATAAGGAGGAGGTCTCAACTGCTGGAAACTGAAGGGTGGCTCAGGGCAGAATTTATCCATGATATCCAGGCCTCTGAAGTTCCTCAGCACAGGGAGGCATGTGTGGGGTAGCGAAGACATTCACCTCAGGCTTAGCCCCAAGCCAAGTCTCCCTGAGCCCTGGGTGGCCCATCTGACCCAATGATCAGTGGCTTCTCCCTCATCCCAGCCTGCAAACACCCGGTGGTCTGGTCCATTTCTCCTCCCAGGCCCTGACTGGGGCAGTCAGCACCATTAAGTTCTTCCTGTCTGAGGCTTTCCTGGGTCAACACTTAGAGGCCGTGTAGCACCTGAGCCAGGAGACCTCTTCCTGGTCAGGTTGGTGTCACCCACTGGATGCTGGTGCGGGGCCCACGTGGGCGTGTACTGCAGCCACAGAGAGATCATCCACTTTGAGGGTGAGTATCTCATCTGGAACACAGGCCTTAGTCTTCGAACAGAGGCTACCCATCAAGCCCAGCTCCACCAGTGGGTGGGCCTCACGGGGATGAAGACTGCAGGTCCTGAGCTCATGGTGTGAGTCTCTGAAGACAGGCAGTTGGGCACCCAGGGTGTGGGGCTCAGGGCCGCGGGATCCTGGGAGATAGGGATGCAGGCTGGATCTTGGGGCTGGAGTCACAGGACCTGACCTGGCTCTGATCCGCACTTGTCTGGTGATCCTTGCATGCAAGAATCCTGGTGGCCGCGGGCCGCTCATGTTTCTCGGCTCCTGCGAAGGCGTTGTGTCCAAACAACGGCAGCGACTGCTGCTGCGCCCCCGCTCGCTTTGGAGGGTGCTGTGTAGACAGGGCGGCTGGAGCACCGCATATGCAAAGCCTTGGACGCTGACCCACCTCCCTATCACCCCACGCACAGCAACTGCGTGCACTCTGCACTGCACTGCTCGGCCTAGAGCCCAACCTGGACCCCCTACAAATAGCCCAGAGTCCCACTAGTTCAGTGTGCACGGCCCAGCTACCCATGCAGGACCCCACGTCACCTCCAGAGCCAGTTAACAAATGCAGCTAACCAATGCGTTCCTGGAAAATTCAGGCCCTCCCTCCCCACCCAGGCCACGTTCTTCAAACTCAAGATCCACTTTCCTCTGGCAGACCCAAAGCCCCCAGAAGCAAACTAGGCCTGCTAACTCATCAAGGTTCTACTCCTCTGAAACGCTTTTCGGTCCACTCCAGGAAGATCCCAGCTCACAGATACTGGGCACATCTATTTACTTCAGCCTGCTTCAGCCAGGTGCTACCATGGTCCTGATCAGTCCCTATTCCCATTTTCCAATGGAACCCACCTACAGAGACAAATTCCACCTTTCCGGCCCTGCCCATTTCCACCCGGGCCCACCAATTCTGGTTCTGGAGACACCTGTATCCTAATCTATAGATCAAGACTCAGCCCTATGGACCCTTCCACACTCCGTATCCAGGCCTTCTCACCTTCTCCCTGAAGTCCAGCCAAAAGACCCCAGTTATTCAACCTGATGCCCCAAAGTCAACTAGAACCCACCCCTTCCCCCAACCCAGTCACCACTTTCCCTCTGGATCCAGGCCGTCTTTCCTTGGGGTACCTTGGGCCTTGGGGGAGGAGCTGAAGGCCTCACATGATCCAAGAGTCTTGGCAGTCACACCAGACCCTAACCCACCCTCTTCCCTTCCCCTTCTTTCCTAGGTTTCGGTGGATGTGGACTTGACCGTGGACTAGCCATGACCTCAGGCACTCCTGGGTGGGCATGAGGGCTTCAGAAATGGTTATTAAACTATTTTCCAAAGCTGAATTCGGGGTTCACATTCCCCTCTATTCTGTCCCCATTTCTCTACATCTGCATCTACATCTACAACAGCATGCTGTAGGCTCCTTGGCGCTCTTGGACCAACCTTCCTTAAATTCCAACATCTCCAAGAAACCCTTTTGCACAGCTTTCTCTTACCCCTCCCCCACCCCCGCCCTTTCCTTCCACAGCGTGGGCGAGCATCCGCGCTAGTATCTGGGATGAGTGGAGCCCCTAGAGGCCGTTCCACCGAGACCCGGTGGTCTGTGGTAGGTAAAGACGTTCTGCATCCCCAGAAGGCTGTCCCATAATCAGTCCAGCAACCTCCACCGCTCCCCCCCACCCCAGACCTGGAGCTGCATCAGTCCCTTTAAAGGGCAGGAACCTTCCTTACTGGGGGGTGGAGGGATTTCCGAGGGATTGGGGCGGGGCCAGACCCTGCTACACCTCCCCTCCTGCTCCCTCCTCGGACACGCCCTCCGCTCCGCAGGCGCCGGTACCTTTAAGAATCTTCACGCGAGCATCCCAGATTGATAAATCCGCGCGCTGCCTCCGCCACCGCAGGTTGCGGCCTTTGCGGAGCCCAGGCCGCGCAGCCGACTTCGCCTGTCCGGCCTGCGTTCCCTTCCTCGGTCCCTGCCGCATCCCGGAGGCGCCGCGACCATCCCAACGAAGCCCGCGACCTCCCCTGCCGCCCCATGTCGGCCGCCCCCGCCTACAGCGAAGACAAGGGCGGCTCTGCTGGCCCCGGGGAGCCCGAGTACGGCCACGACCCGGCGAGCGGCGGCATTTTCTCCTCCGACTACAAGCGGTGAGGGAGCCCGCCGAGAGGGTGGCTGTGCCCGGGCCGGCCTGGAAACATGCGCTCCGGTACCATGGACAGCGCACAGGCCAGTCGGCCGCGCCCAGGCCGGGCCCCGGCGGCGCGCACCGGAAGCCTGCCCAGCCCCCTCCCGCCGCGATCACGGGCCTTCGCGACGCCCGTCCCAAACGGCAGCATCCCGCAGTGAGGGGCCGGCCTGCGACCTGGGAAGGGGGTGGGAGGCTGGTGGGGGATGGGCCAGCCGTCTCTCTTTCTGGAGGACCAATCCTCTCGCCCCAGGTGTTTCTCCTGTTAGTAGGTTTGGATTACACGCGTTCTCCGCCTTTTTTCGCGTGTGGCAAATTGACTCCAAAATAACGTGGGGGAGGGGTCAGAACCAGCAAGCTTGAGCCTGGGGCCTGTCCAGGAAGGCCCGTCCTGGAATAGACTCAGAACCTCCCAGGCCTGGCCCCTCCTACAAATCCATTTTCCCTCATTCTGGACCCCATGTTCTCATCCCCATCTCCCATCTAGCGCTCACACTCCTGCTCCCCACATTGCCCCTATAGTTCAGCCCTACCTTAACTTCCCACTCTTCCCTTCCGCCTTTGGCTCATTCGTTCGTTTATTCGTAAATTTTGAAACAAGCCTTTTTAAGGGCCTACTGTATCGAGTCTCGTCCTAGTCACTGTGAATGCAGCCATGAACATGAGACAGTCCTTGTCCTCAAGTTGCTCTAGAGGGGGACACAGGGAAGAAGCTGTCAGTGACAGTTCAGGGTAGCGGGGGCTGTCAGAGCGGTGAGAGGAGCTGGTCCCTGTGCCAGGAGAGAAGGGACAGGGGAGAGCCAGGGATGTTTCAGGCAGAGGAAAGAGCTTTTAGCAAGGTGTGGACGTGAAGGAGAGCTAGATCACAGGTTTTGTAGGTGCTAATACGGTGAGGGCAGAATCTCTGTGCAAGCCACCAGAATGACCAGAAATGAAGGTGGGGAGATGCCAAGGTCGGGGGGGGGGCGCAACTGAAGGGTTCTAAGCAGGCAATAGCAGATTTGCATTTTAGAAGGATCCCAGCTGGGTTGTGGAGAAGAGATTGGAAGGGTGCTGGATTCAGCAGAAGACAAGTGAAGGGGGCTGAAGTTAGGGGGGAGGACATGATGGTGGCCGAGACTATGGGCGAGGCACAGGACTTGAGGGCTATTTTAGGTGGTAGAAGCCCCAGACGTGATGATTAACTGGGGGGAAAGGTAAGAGGAAGGGGCTGGGAGAAGATAAGGATAATCTCAGGTTACTAGTTCTTGTAACTGGATAGATGGTGGTGCCATACAGGATAATTGGGGAAAAAGACATTACAAGCAAATTTGTGGAAAATAATGGCTTTTGACATGCTGAGATTGTAGACTCTGAGGTATAATACATTCAAGTCTAGTAGGTAGCTGGATGTTAGGATTTGGAGTCCAGGAGATTATTATATATATCCATCAAAGCCACAAAAGGAAGCCAAGAGAACCTAGGGAGCATGTAATATAAAATGAGTTCAGACAGGGCACAGGTAGGAATCCTGAAGACATGGAATTAAGAGTGACCAGAGAGCAGGGGAAAAGTGTTTCAAAGTAACTGAGAAAAAGTAAGCCAAGGGAAGGAGGAAAAATAAAATGTAGTTTCAAGAAGGAAGCGATCAGCAGTGTCAATGCCCACTGAGGTCAACTCAAACAAGGAAAGCAATCATGACCATTGGTTAGACAAAGAGCAGGTCAACCCCTTCCTGCTTTACTCCCCACCTTCTGCCCTGGGAGAATAGTTCTGGCAAAGTCAGAAGAGGAGGGGCTAGATTATTTTTCCCCAACATTCTATGATGAACAATTTTAAACATACAGAAGAGTTGACTAATACAATGAATGTGTGCCCTCCCTCTAGATTCAACCATTGATGACATTCTGCCATTTTGCCTTATCTAACCATCTGTCTATATTTTTGGCTGAGCCATATAATTTGTAGACATCGTGGCGCCTCAGCCCTAAATTCTAATCAGCATGGGAAGCCAGATTAAAGTGAATAGAGGAGTGAAGGGGAGGTAAATAAATAAAACACAGTGGATGGGAATTTTGCTTTCAAGAAGTGTGACTGTAAGGGGGAGAGAGGGAAAGAGTTGCCAGAGGAGAACATCAGTTCAAGAAGGTTTGTTTATTTTATTTTTGTTGTTATTTTTGTTTGTTAATTATTAGGATGGGAGAGCCCAGAGCAAGTTTAACTGCTGATGGGAAGGAGCCAGCCGTGTGGGAGAGGCTGAAAGGAATTGAAGGAGAGAGGGGAGGGGAGGCTTACAGAGCTGGGTGGGAGGATTGGCCTGGCCTCAAGGAGGACCAGCTCTGCCCAGAGGGAGGAGGACAGGAGAGGAGAGAATAGATGCAGATGCTTGGGAGCTGCGGGGGATTTGATCTAAAGCCTTTATTTTCTGTGAGAAGCCAGTAGTGAAGCTGCAAAGGCAAGGCTGTGGGTGGGAATTTGAGGAGCATCAAGGGGGTTTGAAATAGAGCAAATAAACTAACCACTCCTGGCAGGGTAGGGGCTGAGGGGACAAGAGGGCCAAGGATGTGAGTAAGAAGCAGATTGGAGGGGTGGACCTGTGGGGCCTAGGCCAAGTATGGAGGAAGGAGAGATAAGAGAGTGCTGATAGGAAGGAAAAAATCAAGGAAATGGCCTTGGAAAGACAGGTGAGGATCAAGATGGTTAGGGTCAGAGTGAGAAGGGTGTACAAGATTTCTGAGGAAGAGCTGTTCTGAGGAGGCAGAGGTCCAGTTGTGGCATGAGAGTGGAGGAGAGGGATGCCCCACCTCTGTCTGGATCAGCTCTCCTGCCCCCTAGTCCCCTGCCTGGAGATTGGGGGTTGGCCCTGTCCCCAGTCCCTTTCCTCCTCCCCCTCGTGAGTCCTTGTCTCTGAGCAGTGAAGAGGAAACCAGAGCCTCCCTCCCCGCCAGTGTCTAGTTTCTGAGTTTCGGGGCGGGCCGCCTGGTGACAGTGACAGGCATCCCCAGCTCCCTGGTCAGCTCAGTCCCATTTTGGAGCAGGACCTGGTGCCCAATGCAGCGATTCCTGCAGCTCCCAGGGGCCGTGGTGAGGCCAGGGGGCAGAGGGGCTGATGGAGGTGATCAGGAGGCTGCCAGCCCTGTGCTGGCCCCTGAAGGCGGGCCCCCACCCTGGTACCAGGCCCTGCAGCCGGAGGAGCTCCGGTGGCTGCAGGCGCCAGAGGAAGACACGACCCCAGAAACGTCCCTGGAAGGACCTTGCCTAGAGCCTGGCCAAGGCCACAGCCAGAGGCAGCCACTACGGTACAGAGGGGCCCCCAGAGACCCTCACCCAGACAGCCAGGAAGGCAAGGGGTGGGAAGCTGCCATTCTCAGCCAGGACCCATTTAAGTCCCACCTCCTCAGCAGGAGGACTGGGCCGGCATTTAGGGTCTAGGTGGGAAGCGGGGGGCATCAGGGGTATTGTATGGGGGACTGAGAGTTTGAGTTGGGGGAGATAAGCCTAACTCCCTGGAAGCTCTGAGGGGAAGAGGATAGTAAAATATTTGAGGGTGGAGTAAAATATTTGACCTTTTCCTCCCCCCAGGTCCTAGCTAGAGTGGGTTCTGGGTGAGGTTTGGAGACAGGATAAAGCGTTTGGCCACCCTCTCCTGTCTAGTGGGTTGGAACTTGGGTTGTGAGGGGAGGGAGGAAAGTGGATATCAGGTGAGATGAGTATGTCTGGCCTCAAATGCCATGTTTTACCCACCAGCTGGCTCCAGTGCCCCTCGCCCCAGAGAGTCCCTCAGGCCAGGGGTCAGGTCACAGTGAGAGCAGTATAAGGGGATCGGACTGCGGGAGATTAATGTTTCATGGCCTTAGAGTGTTGCTGTGTATCTCTCCCTTCTTCTCCCTCTTGGGAACATAAGCTGGTGGGAGTGAAGATGAGGGACCCAGGGTGGTTACACCCTAGGAGGGAGCTGCTGTCTTTCAGGGGGCAGCTGACAATCCTACCTGTGCTATGTCCGCTATGTCCCCCCAGTCCCTCCGCTCCCTCGATTCCCCTTACCTAGGGCCCTAGAGCCTTCAGGAGCCTGGAAGGTGTGCGCTAGGCTGGGTGGGTGGGAGAACTGTGGGTGCCACAGCACACGCCCTGGGCGTGTGCATTGGACACGGCCCTGTGGCATCTTTCGGGGTGGTGAGTACACCCGGGTGCGAGGAAGCCTGCTTTAGAGAACTCCCAGAGTTAAAGGGGCTGGGCAAACTCTGACAGGTCCCAGTGAAGTCACCCCAGGCTGGCCAGTGAGGACGCCCACGTGACCCCTCAGAAGGAGGTCAGAGGATCATGAGGCTGGAGTATTTGATCCCTTAAAAGCCTGTATTTATCATCAAGAATCTCAAATGGGAGCCCACAGGCCATTTTGTCCAATGAGACTGGAGTAACTCAGTCTTGTCAAAAAGGTGCATGTGTATGTGGTGTGTGTGTGTGTCTGTGTGTCTGTGGAGGGACGTGTGTGGTGTATGTGCATGTCTGGATCGGGGGTGGGGGAAGTCGTGGTGGATATGTGTCTGTGGGCGTCTATAGGGATTTGTAGGTGAGGTGTGTGCGTCCATAGGTGTGTGGGTTTATGTGTTGAGAGTGTGTTTTTGTGGGAAGTGTCTGTATGTGTGGTATATATGTCTGTGACTGTGTGTATTTCTGTGGGGGTTGTGGGTGTGTGTCTGCCGGGTTTTTTGTGGGTGTGTGTGGGTTTATGTATAGATTTTATGTGTCTGGGGGTTGTAGGTGTGTCTTTGGGGGTCTGGGTATGTGTATGGGGTACAGGTATGTCTGCGGGGAGATGTGGGAGGGTATCCCTGGTACCATATCCCTGCGGGGGTATGTATGGAGGTTCCTGGGGGTGCAGTGGTGTGCGTCTATTTGGGAAGGTGACACCCAGCTCTGTCATTCTTCCCACACCCTCAGTGCTGCCCAGGCCCAGGTGAATGGTCTGTATCTCTGTCTACAGCCATGTGTCCTGAGTTCAAGACACCTAGGAATTGACCACCTGGTTTGTGTTTAGGAGGGTGACAAGGTGGTTGTCTTCTGACCCTGGCTTGGCCATAGGGAGTAGAAAATGTCCTCTGGTTTGGGGGGACATCTTCCTGAATGGAGGAGTTTTGATCTTTCTTTTTCTTTTCATTGGAGTATAGTTGATTTACAATGTTGTGTTAGTTTCTGATGTACAGCAAAGTGATTCAGATATATAGAGATATATATAATTTTCATATTCTTTTCCATTATGGTTTATGACAGGATATTGAATCTAGTTCCCTGTGCTATACAGTAGGACCTTGTTGTCTATTTTATATATAGTAGTTTATATCTGCTAATCCCATATGCCTAATTTATCCCTCCTCCACACCCTTTCCCCTTTGGTAACCATAAATTTGTTTTTTATGTCTGTGAGTCTGTTTCTGATTTGTAAATAAGTTCATTTGTGTCATATTTTAGATTCCACATATAAGTGATATCATATGGTATTCATTTTTCTCTGACTTACTTCACTTAGTATGATAATCTGTAGGTTCATCCATGTTGCTGCAAATGGCATTATTTCATTCTTTTTTATGGCTGAGCAGTATTCCTGAATGGAGGAGTTTTAGATCAACTTGAGTGGGGCAGGACATCTTCTCCTGCCCTCATCTGACAGCTAGCAAGTCCTCTGTGTTCTGTTAAGCACTCACACATTTCTGCAAAATGCAGCCCTACGACTAGGTGCATGTTATGTCAGGTTCTTTTCTTCCTCTTAGCATTTAGCACTTACTCATTTCTCAGCATCAGCACCAGTCACACTTGCCTCTTTATGACTATTATCATGCTCTTCCCTCTCCTGATATTGCTACCTCCAATTTCTGATTCTCTATTGCTTCTAAATGTTTCACTTCTGTGACTAACTTTGCGCACACTGCTTTTTAACTCCTACCATTGGTGATACCTCTCCCAGCTGGGTTCTCATGCCTAGGTCAAAGCTATGGATTATCTGAGTATCATCTGGGAGATTAGAGAATGTACAGTTCTCCATACACAACCGCTCATCACATTTTGGAATTGCCTGGGCAATATATGAGTGCATCAGTGGTCCCACTGCTCTATCAGCTGTGTGCAGACACATTTTTCCACGGGGTTACTCACACTTCTCTGTTCACTTCTTTGACCACCAGCCCCTGGATCTCTGAGTATGGTCAGGCAGGTTGTTCACTGCTCAAGGGCACATGGCCAAGGAATACCAAACAATGCTCCACCCACTGAATGGGGAGCAGCAGCACAGGGCTGTGTCTACCTGGTGGGGCAAGCGGGTGGCAGAAGGGCTTGCAGTAGCCCTGACAGTGAATACTGAATATAGACCCTAAATTTATATCAGTACTTTATCTATTTTGAATATTAAACTTTTATTCACCATATCCCAAATATTTTCCTTTCTGTTGCTATTATGGGCTGAATTGTGGCCCCCTCAAATTCATATGTTGAAGTCCTAACTCCCAATACCTCAGAATGTGACTGTGTTTGTAGATAGGGCCTTTAAAGAGATAATTAAGTTAGAATGAGGTCATTAGGGTGGGCCCTAATCAAATATAATTCACCCGTTATAAGAAGAGGAAATGTGGACACACAGACCCACAGAGGGAAGACCATGTAAAGATATAGGAAGACAGCCATCTACAAGCCAAGAAAAGAGGCCTCAGAAGAAACCAACCCGCTGACACCTTTATCTCAGACTTCTAGCCTCCAGAATTGTGAGCAAATAAGTTTAGATTGTTAAGCCACCCAGTCTGTGTTACTTTTACGGCAGCCCTAGCAAAGAAACACAGTTGCCTTGGTTTTTTACTTTCTTAAATTTAGTTTACATACAAAAGTTAAAAAAAAATAAACCTAGTAATAATAATAAAAAATTATTATTACTGATAATTTTATGACCTTGAAAATTAAAATTTCCCCCTCTTCCATATATTGAAATAATTTAACTATTAAACAAATGTGGAATTAATTTTGGTGTGAAATATATGAACAAGTTAAATTCTTTGCTACATAGCAGTTGTCCCGACAGCATTTATTTCAGGGGAGGAAAATTTCTTTCTCCCATTGGTGAGTTATTTGTTCCTAATGTATCAACTTAGATTCATTTGTAAAATTTCCCCCCTATGACTCTTGACTTTCTACTTTTAACCTGGTACCATAGGGCTTTTATCGTTGTCATGTTGTTTTGTGTTTTGAATTCTGGTAGGGGGAGTTGTCTGTCATTGTTCCATTGTTCTCTTGTTCTCCCCCCAAAATTCTCTGGCGTTCTTACCAATTGATTTTTGTTTCTGGATGAATTCTGCAGTCACTTCAGGAAGTTTGACAAAAGGCCTCCATTGAAATTTCAATGGCCATGGTATGAAATTTGTATATTGGCTTGGAGACTACCTTTATTCCCCTCTGTCTTGTGCGAGGGGTTATTTATTTAAATTATCATTTACCTCTCCCATTAGGGTTTTATAACTTTCTTGAATGACTGTTGAATGTGACAGGTCTGGCCTTTGTGGTAAGACCACCTCAACAGACTCTGGAGAATCTGGGACCCGTCCAGTCCTTGGAATCAGCTCACTCTGTGGGGTCAGGGCCTGGGACCACACTCGGGGAGGACAAGGGCATCTTGCTCTTGTTTTGACACCCACCTCCTTTCCACTGGCTCCAGGTCCTTCTCATCTATCCAACTGGCCGTTTCCTGGGAAGGGTCCCTACCTTTCCCACCCCAAATCCATCCTGTCACCTCCTGGCTGTATTAGTTTCCCAGGGCTGCTGTAACCACAAACTGGGTGACTTAATAGAAATTTATTATCTCACAGTTCTGGAAGCTAGAAGTCCAAAAGCAAGGTGTCAGCAGGGCCTTGCTCCATCTGAAACCTGTAGGGGAATCCTTCCTTGCCCCTTTCTAGCTTCTGATAGTTTGGCAATCGTTGATGTTCACTGACTTGTAGATGGATCACTCCAATCCTCTGTCTTCACAAGGCGTTCTCCCTGCATCTCTCTCTTCACAAGGCCATCTTCTTAAAGAACACCAGACATATTGAATTAGGGACCAACCCTACTCCAGTATTACCCCATCCTAATTACAGCTCAAACAGTTCTATTTCCAAATAAGGTCACATTCTGGGTACTTGGGGTTAGGACTTCAACATATCTTTTATGAGGGGGGCACAACTCAGCCCATAGCACTGGCTGGCCCACATGCTCCTCCCACCCCTAAGTCCCCTGATGTGTATTTTACCACCTTCCCTTCTGGTCGAGTCCTGCTTTCCCTGCCCAGGTCCCTTCTTTCTGCCTGGACCCTACTGATTGATAGCCCCACCCCCCCTGCTGTGCCCTCAGCTGACCTCTTGTTTCTCCCACCAGGCATGATGACCTGAAGGAGATGCTGGACACCAACAAGGATTCCCTCAAGCTGGAGGCCATGAAGAGGATTGTGGCGGTGAGGGGGGAAGGAGGGGCCTCCCTTGGGCGAGGGGCCTGGGGATCAAAGAGCAGCTCTCCTCGGCTCCTTGTGGACCTTCTCCTAATGAGAGCCGGCATCCTTCTTCTCCCCCTTCCTTGACCCCACCACCAGATGATCGCCCGGGGAAAGAATGCCTCAGACCTGTTTCCTGCCGTGGTGAAGAACGTGGCCTGTAAGAACATAGAGGTGAGCGCTACCTGGTGTGGGGTCTCTCATGCCCACCTCCACCAGGTGGGCATAAATAAACTGGAGCTGGTTGGGGGTGAGGAAGGGAACAATCCAGTCCTTGGGGTGGGGGGGCAATCTGCTCAGAAAGTTCCTGGTCCAGGAAAAGACACACCATCTAGACATCCCTGAACTAGATGTGGATCAGAGCAAAGGAGCCAGGGTACACCCAGGGTGCTTTCCCCATGGACCACAGCCAGCTGGGGTGATGACCTCTCATGGGGTAGGGGCACCAGTCCCTGCTGAGAAGCCCACTCCCCCCCAGGTGAAGAAGCTTGTCTACGTGTACCTGGTGCGCTACGCCGAGGAGCAGCAAGACCTAGCCCTGCTGTCCATCTCCACCTTCCAACGCGGCCTAAAGGTCAGAGGTCTCCGTTTGCCTCCCTGGGGTCTGGGCCTTGTGGGTGCTGTATTGGAGGAGTGAACCCAGGGAGACGTCTGAGCATGGGGGGACAGGCTCTGGAGGCCTTTTCCTACCTGCCTAAAGTTGGGAGAGTCAGAGGAGGCTGTGATGATGCCTGCCTCAAACGTGAACCACTTGAGCCCCTGACATTGGCCCTCACCCCCATTGATGTAAAGGGACTGAGGCCCACAGCCAGGCAGAAGTCTGCCTTCTTAGGACAGGGCTGTGTGCGGGGAGCTGCTGACCTGGATTCCTCACCTCTGGGTGTCGGAGCCTTGGCACTGGCAGGTTCACCTGGTCTGTGTATCTGTGGAGAACAATGGCTTTGGAACCTTTTCACCTGGAAATGGGTGAGGAGGACAAAAGGGTTTATTGAAAACAAATGAGCTCCATGGAGAGGAAAACCACAAAGTTCATCGAGCAGGAGAGCAGCCTCAGATGTGGAGACTGGGTTCCACGGTCAGCACAGAGAACATAAAGATAAGACCATTCCATTTTCAGTAAGTTCAATACAGCCAATGATTCCTTGAGCGTTGGGACACATTGATTATTCTGTTTAGCACCAGAAGAAGTAGTTGACTTGTCTCAGATGCCCCAGTGTATGTAAAATATCCACCTTTAAAGACCTGGATCACATTTGTTGTGGTGAAATGCTCTTTGAGGCAGGCAGAAATTGAAATCACCCAAGGGAAGGGACAGTGGGAAGAATTCAAGTCCCTTAAAATTCAGTGGAGAGACTTGCCTGGTGGCGCAGTGGTTAAGAATCCACCTGACAGTGCAGGGGACACGGGTTTGATCCCTAGTCCAGGAGGATCCCACGTGCCGTGGAGCAACTAAGCCTGTGCACCACAACTACTGAGCCCATGTGCCACAACTACTGAAGCCGGCGTGCCTAAAGCCCATGATCCGCAACAAGAGAAGCCACCGCAATGAGAAGCCCGCGCATCACAAGGAAGAGTAGCCCCCACTCGCCGCAACTAGAGAAAGCTGGCGTGCAGCAGTGAAGACCCAACGCAGCCATTAATTAATTAATTAAAAAAATAATGCAGTGGAGGCTGAATCCCCCCACACTATTTAAACTGAATATTCTCGCCTTTCGTTTTGTATATTAAATGCAGGCATGATAGTCTCCACTGGGTTGTTTTCTGGTTAGGATAAGATTTCTTCTGGGTAGAGAAGGCAACATCACTGCTGTTCTATTCTCTCCCCAATCAGACTCTTCAGCTCTGATTACAGCCGTTAACTCCTCTAGTCTTTCCACACGTTTAGTTCAAATTCCTGTGAGAGGGACTCTAAAAGGTCCAGCTCATCTTGTCGTGTTCAGCTGATGCTGTAGGCCGTTGAGCAGACTGAGAGTTGACTGCCAAAACCCGGGGCGCGCGCGCCCCTGGTTCAATCTGCTCTGGCCAGCAGGAGGGGATGACAGAGTCTGCTTCTCTGAGGTGGGGCAGAAAGCATGGGCACTTGCATATACCATTCTTTCATTCAGCAAACACTTGGGTATTTCTATGCCAAACACTATGCTAGGTTATTTTTAAAGGTCAAAACCAGGACTTCCCTGGCAGTCCAGTGGTTAAGATTTCGCCACACTCCCAGTGTAGGGGGCACAGGTTCGATCCCTGGTTGGGGAAAATCCCACATGCGTGGCATGGCCAAAAAGAAGTCAAAACCATACAATCTATCAGAGTGGCTTGACTCGGGGTTAAATCATTTTATAAGAAACATTCTGGAAATTTTGCACGGATTTTTACTTTGACCTGAGTTTCTACAGTCTGCCCCTTTTCCCTTTTTGGAAAACCAGAGCTCATTTAGTCCATCTCAGTGCAGTGATTTCTCTAGAACAGTGGTCAGCAAACTTTTCTGTATACTGCCAGGTGATAGTAGTTTAGGCTGTGCAAGCCATCCAGTCTCAACCATGCAACTGCTCGATTTTGCCCTTGTATGAAAACGGCCATAAATGAGTGGGCATGGCTGGGTTTGCATACATTTTTATTTATAAAAAGGGCAGAAGACAGATTTGGCCTGGGGACTGTAGTGTGCCAACCTTTGCTCTAGAACATCTCTGACAGGTCATCTCCAGTGATACAGACCTCACTCCTTCATAAGGCAACTTGCTGCTTCTTAAGACAACTACAACTGTTTTTTGTTTTTATTGAAGTATAGTTGATTTACAATGTTATATTAGTTTTAGGTGTGGATTACAACTTTTTTAAAACCAATGTATTGTTTTGAAACCTCCATCACCATAATTTTTAAAAATTTATTTCAGGCTCACAGAAGGCATAAAGAATAATATAATGAATATATACCCAGCATAAGAAATGAAAGATTTATCAAACAGCCAAAGTCCCCTATGTATCTTCTCCTGCTTATTATTCATATACATGTATTTATTCTTTTATTACTTATTATTGCATTCCTAAATAATGTATAATATTGTTTTGTAAGCAGTATCTTATATGTGTTCCTCTAAAACTCACTTTCTTTTTGTTATTACTACTGTTAGCGGGGGCTTTCCTGCACATTAGAACCAGCCTTTTCTGTCAGCCCAGGCTGAGGCTTTGTTTGCTTTGCAGCCCACTAATGTTGGCTCACTTCAGACAAACCTCCAGTTGGCAAGCAGATAATCTAGGTCTCCCTATATCCTGTCTTTATGCAATTGGTTCCTTGAATCTCCTATGAAACCCTACTATATTCCATTTTATAAGTTTAGCACAGTATCCAAGCCAGGGTGATGCTGAATCTTAATTTTGTCCTCCTGATTTTGTGTCTTCCTCCAAGATGCTGATAAGCTATTCAGACCAGGGCAACAGACTATGAATCCCATATATCATGCTTCCAGGATGACACTCATCTGTTAGTAAATCTTCCCCAAGTACCGCATTTTACCAAACTGTGGATCCACCTAACTGCAATCAGCTGGTATTTTCCCATCTTGTTAGGAAGGATTTTAGCAGCAAGAAAATTTCTTAACACCTTTCACGTGCAAAGGGCTGTGGTTATCCAGAGATAAAATAGACATGAATTCTGCTCTTAAAATGCTTACGTATTAAATGAAACAAAAGGCCTACATCAAAAATGGCAATCCAGGAAACGCCATGAGAGACTCCCACAAATGCTTTGCTGAAATCAAGATACATACCGTTAATAGCTACCAGCCTAGTTACCCTAGCAAAACGAAAAAGGGATTTTGGGGGATAACTTCCTGTGAATCCATAATCATTTCCAAATAAAGTGTTAAATGAAAAAGGAAAATAGGTTTTAGCAGTGGATGTGATATGATTTGACTCACAGACTCCTGCTTTTAAAATAAGTGCTTTGAAACCATCTGTTTAAAAATTAATTCCAGAATTTTAACAGGGATTACCATAATTTTCACCTGTAATTTTGTGGCTCTTCCCTTTCTCCATTTTAGAAAATCAGGGTAGCATCTACCCTTTAGTGTCCCAGCACCTCTCCCACTGTCCACCGTCCTCCAAGATTAACGGTAATTTACAGCTGCTGCTGCTCTTGTAATCTCCTGATTACAATACACTGTGTCTAAGGCTCTTCTCAGGTGTCTGTAGGATGCAATAAGAGCAAAGAGAAGGGGCTTACACACCTATTCTCTCTCTTTTTTTAAAGCAATCAACAATGGTGTAATACCATTTTTGTTATTTATTTTTGGCTGCGTTGGGTCTTCGTTGCTGTGTGCGGGCTCTCTCTAGTTGCGACAAGCAGGGGCTACTCTTTAGTTGTGGTGCGTGGGCTTATTGCCGTGGCTTCTCTTGTTGCGGAGCACGGGCTCTAGGTGCGCGGGCTTCAGTAGTTGCGGCTCATGGGCTCTAGAGCGTAGGCTCGGTAGTTGTGGTGCACAGGCTCAGTTGCTCCGCGGCATGTGGGATCTTCCCGGACCAGGGCTCGAACCCGTGTCCCCTGCATTGGCAGGCGGATTCTTAACCACAGCGCCACCAGGGAAACCCCACACCTATTCTCTTTTAAACACTGTGGAGGAAGAGGAAGAAGGGCAGGTTTGAGAGGTTGCTGGGAGAGAGGACTGTAAGGATGAACTCTCGGAAAGGGAGACCAGGTTGCATTTGCTGGCAGTCCCCTCCAGCATAAACACAAAGACACCCTCCCCCTCCACACACTCCCCTAAGGAACAAGAACTTTAGGTGTTCTGAAAGTTTGCCACTCTTCCTGAGAGTGAAGCAGCCAATGCCACATACGTTCAGGTGTCAGATTTCTGCAGCAGGGCCGAGAGTCGGTGCCTTCAGGCAGCTCCCCCCCAGGTACCCAGCACTAGCACATCATCCAGGCCCCAGAGAGGAGGCAGGGAAGCAAGAGCTGGTGGTGACTAGGGACAGTGAGTTCCACAGGCGTGGCCTCTGCCCTCAGGCCACCTGCTGCCCTCTCATGGCTCTGCCTCCACCTCTGCTCTTAGGACCCCAACCAGCTGATTCGTGCCAGCGCCCTCCGCGTCCTGTCTAGCATCCGTGTGCCCATCATCGTGCCCATCATGATGCTAGCCATCAAGGAAGCTGCCTCGGATATGTCGCCCTATGTGCGGAAGACAGCTGCCCACGCCATCCCCAAGCTCTACAGGTATACCCCAAGCCCCCGCCCACCCCTGGCCTCTCCCAAGTCTTGCAGGCTGCTTTTGGTTTTGCTTGTTTTTTTTATTTTGTTTTGTTTTTCTCTTCAGATGGTTTAAGGCAGTTTGGGGAACTGACAGAGATGGAGGACATTGAAGGCAGTGGCTCATACCTCTTTATGAATAGGGTTGGGGTGAGGGAGGTGAGCACAGCTTGGGCGGATATTGGGAAGGCTGGAGACGGGGGAGGGGCAATCCCGCTCAACAGTTTCTCCCTCAGTTTGGATTCTGACCAGAAGGACCAGCTGATAGAGGTCATTGAGAAGCTTCTGGCGGACAAGACCACGGTGCGTATGTGGACACACAGGGACGGGTGGTGAAAAGGAGCCAGGAAGAGGCCCCTCTGTCCTTCCTGTTCATGTGCTCTTGCCTCTGTCGGTTCCCCAGCTGGTGGCGGGCAGCGTGGTGATGGCCTTCGAGGAGGTGTGCCCAGAGCGCATCGACCTGATCCACAAGAACTACCGGAAACTCTGTAACCTGCTCATCGACGTGGAGGAGTGGGGCCAGGTGGTCATCATCAGCATGCTCACCCGCTACGCCCGCACGCAGTTCCTGAGCCCCACCCAGAACGTGAGTGGCCCAGACCCCCAGGCGGGACCCCAGCCCTCGCCCTAGCAGAGTGGGTAGGCGGGTCTCCGGGAGGAGGTGCCCACTGTCCCGCCTGTCTCCCCCTCCAGGAGTCTCTGCTGGAGGAGAACCCCGAGAAAGCCTTCTACGGCTCCGAGGAGGACGAGGCCAAGGGCCCGGGGTCGGAGGCAGCGGCCTCCGCGGCGGTGCCGGCCCGAAAGCCCTACGTCATGGACCCCGACCACCGGCTGCTGCTGCGCAACACAAAGCCGCTCCTGCAGAGCCGCAGCGCCGCCGTGGTCATGGCGGTGGCGCAGCTCTACTTCCACCTGGCGCCCAAGGCGGAGGTGGGCGTCATCGCCAAGGCTCTCGTGCGCCTGCTGCGCAGCCACAGGTGCGCGCCCGCCCCGCCCACGCCCGGGGGCCGGCTCGCCCCGCTTCCCCCCCCCCCCCCCCCCCCCCCCCGAGCCAGAGCTCCTGACACCCTCCGCCCCAGCCCACCTATTCCCCGCCCAGACCCCAGTCCTGCCCTCCCCGCGCTGGTGCCCTCCCCACACCGGTCCTCTCCTCCCTCCTATTCTGCCCACCTCCCTTCTCCCGACCTGCTGCCCCAGCCGAGGGGCCCAGGTACCTCTGACCCCTCCTCTCCACAGCGAGGTGCAGTACGTGGTGCTCCAGAACGTGGCCACCATGTCCATCAAGCGCCGGGTGAGCAAGTGACCAAGGCCTGCCCTCGCGGTCCGAGGAGTGTCTCCTGCGGGGCTAGGGGTACTGGGGAAAGGCAGGATGGGGGGAATGCCCTGGCTGTGCAGAGTGTGGGAAGGAGAGACCCCAAATGCAGGTGGAGAAGCAGGGCCTGGATCCCGAGGGCCGCTGAGGGAGGAAAGCCTGATGAAGAAAGACCGAGTTAGATCTGAGAAGGAGGGAAGAATCCAGGACTACAGGACAGTGAGGGGCAGGAAAGATGCTGGGTCCTGGGTCAGGAGAGGCGGAGGGGTGCTCTGGAGGAGAAGCAGGTCTCAGGCTGAGGTGGAGCTCCCTGGGGCTGCCTCTCTCGTGCCAGGGTATGTTTGAGCCGTACCTGAAGAGCTTCTACATCAGGTCCACCGACCCCACCCAGATCAAGATCCTGAAGGTGAGTGATGGACAGACGTGCCTGTGGACTTTCTGTCCCCCACCCCCATGACCCACTTGAATATCCACAGTGGCCACCTTGGTGCCTGCCTGTTTCAGGGGCTGAGCCCACCGTTGCTCCAGCCAAAAGTGTTTGCTCAGGAAGCCAGGCTAATGATAGTGGGGGGACAGGGTGAACGGAGCTGCCCTTTGCCCAGTACCTGTTATACACCTGCCACTTTACACGTATGAAGTAATTCGATTTTCATAATCACCTCAGGAAGTGTACATTTTCTCTATTTTATAAAAATGTAGACTTAAGGAGATGAGGTAACTACCGAAGGTCAGGTCTGCTACTCCCAATTCATACTTTCCCTTGGGACTTCCTTGGCGGTCCAGTGGTTAAGACTCCGCGCTTCCAATGCAAGGGGCTAGGGTTCAATCTCTGGTCGGGGGACTAAGATCCCACATGCTGTGTGGTGCAGGCAAAAAAAAAAAAAAAGAATTCATACTTTCCCTGCTGCAGTCTCTGTCTTCTACCCACAGTGTAATTACCCTCACACACCTACGCCCTCAGGCTGTCGTGCAGACATACCACCACAGAAAAGGCGGCAGGAGCCCATACCCACGTTCCATCCCTGCTCTGCCTCATTATTGAGTAACTTCCTTCAGCAACAGTTAATTCTCCTAACCCTTCTGAGTACCTATTGTGCATCTCATGGCTAGATCGAGGGGTATCTAGGGGTACAACAGAGAACAAACCAATCAGGTACCCTGCCCTTGTGGAGCTTACAAAATCTCGCTGGGGTGAGGAGGAGACATTGGGCAGCTAATGACACAACACAGGTAAAAATCCATTTGTGAAATAGGATGTAAAAGGAAAGTGCAGAGAGCTGTATGAGCATAAATAGGTGGACCTGATCTAGTCTGGTGTCAGGGAAGTTTTCCTTCAGGAGGGGAGGCTTGAGCTGAGGACTGAGACATGAACATGAATTCTCTAGGTAAATGCAGGGACAAGAATGGGAAGAGGTGCTCCACACAGAGGAAACAGCATATGTAAAGGCCAACAGGAGGGTTGTGATTAAAAGCCTGTATGACTGGGGCATAGAGGGTAAGGGGGAGAATGGTGGGAGATCAAGAACTTACAGACCATGGAAAGGATGTTGGTCTTTATCCTAAAAGCAACTGGAGGCTTTAACTTTTCCTTGAAGGTAGAGAGGTGACATGATCGTACTACAAGCATACTCTTTCAGGGAGTCCATTTAAGAAGCAAACTGGTCCTCCTGCATTTTGGATAAGTTTCATGATCTGTCAGTTCTCTCATCAATCTAAGGATGATGCAGGGCTGTCCCGCCTGAGGAATGTTTTCTGGTTGGTGAAGTGTGTGTTTGGAGTGAAGGTTTATGAAAGCACAGAAAGCCCACTGGCCACCCTGCCCATTTTCTGACTCCCTGCAGCTGGAAGTGTTGACTAACCTCGCCAATGAGACCAACATCCCTACTGTCCTACGGGAATTCCAGGTACGGGCCAGGGGCCAGCTTATAGTCAGGCCCATGAGAGTTGTCCTGCAGCTCCTTGTGCTTATGAGAATCGGCCTGGTGGGGCAAACCTTCTCTTAAAAGCCCAAAGTGGAGAAATTTATTTTACGTCCCCTCCCACCGCCTTCTACTGGCTTTGGGTTAGGGAATCACTGGGTGACAGGTGAGGCTGTCATTCCTTTTCCCAGAGTTTAGTCTCTGACATGATGAGTCATTGAATGAGGGGTAACAGCTTTCTGGAAGGCCACCCTCAAGCCTGCAGAGTCACTGCCGAGTCAAGTCTGAGGGATCACTGCCTTCCGGGGGTCACTCTGTTGTGGTGTCCACAGACCTACATTCGCAGCATGGACAAGGACTTTGTGGCAGCCACGATCCAGGCCATTGGGCGCTGTGCAACTAACATAGGCCGAGTCCGTGACACCTGTCTCAACGGCCTGGTGCAGCTGTTGTCCAACCGTGATGGTCAGTGTTTGTCTGTCTGCATATCCAACTTTGATGACTAGTGGGTGCTGCCTGCATGTCTGACTCTGATGGCCAGTGGGTATCCACCTGTCTGTCCAGGAACAATGTGTATTCATCTGTCTGTCTGCCTCAATTAGTATCCAAGTGCTCCCACGTCTCTGAGGGCCACTGGAGAAGTACAGGGGGTTGAGGAACACAGCCAAGGGGCTGGGGGCATTGCTGGTGTGCCTGTTCATTGTGTGTGGTCATCTGACTGTCCCGGGCTCATTTCCTGTCCTGCAGAGCTTGTGGTCGCAGAGTCAGTGGTCGTCATTAAGAAGCTGCTGCAGATGCAGCCAGCACAGCACGGAGAGATCATCAAACACTTGGCAAAGCTCACAGACAACATCCAGGTCAGGGAGTGACCCCGTTTCCTTTCTCAACCCAGTGTCCTCCTCATGATTTTAAGACCCTATAATTAAACACTAGCCTTAATAAAAAATCAACTTCCAAACCTTCCCTACTGGCTCGAAAGGTCTTAAGGTGGGAGGAGGGGAAAGATGAGACCATGTGACCCTGGTTCGCCTTCCCTTTGGGGATCCCTTGCTGAGCTTCAGCCTGTACCACCACTCAGGTTTTCTCTAAAGTTCTGGCCGAGGGTGGCCAATTGACTAGTCCTGTGTTTTTGTGTCACATTGCCAAGTTGAAACATTCAAGCAAAGGCATTCCTGAAGATTCAGGGAGAATAACAAGGCAGTAAAGCATTGAGGGTACAGTGGATCCAGAAAATCAGTCTTTTATACTAAACTGTGGCTGAATTTGGGGCTTGAAGGCTCTGCCCATGCTAATGAAACCCTAGGGAAGAGGGGAGAGGCTGCCTGGGAAATACCCAACCTTTAATCTCTCTCCCATCACCTCCCACTCCTATTTCCAGAGAAGCCCACGATACAACAGGCCAGCACAGATGGGAGGAGTGCCGATTCCTTGGCAGACCAGGTGCCCACCCACATTCCCACGTTTACCCCAGACCTGACTCCTCTCCCACACCCACAGGTGCCCATGGCCCGAGCCAGCATCCTGTGGCTCATTGGCGAGTACTGTGAGCACGTCCCCAGGATTGCACCCGACGTCCTGAGAAAAATGGCTAAGTCCTTCACAGCCGAGGAGGACATCGTCAAGCTGCAGGTCATCAACCTGGCAGCCAAGCTCTACCTGACCAACTCTAAGCAGGTACAGATTGAGAGATGCCTCCTAAAACACTCTGGGCCCCAGAAACAGCCCAGGCAGTATTCTGTGGGCCCTCACCAGGTAGGCATGAACTTTAGCACCTCTTTCTTTTTTTTGTCACTTTTTTTTCTTTTTCGTATTTTATTTTATTTCTATTAATTTTTATTGCAGTATAGTTGATTTACAATGTTGTGTTAGGTTCTTCTGTACAGCAAAGTGATTCAGTTATACATATATCAGCGCCTCTTTCTGAAGAGGGAGTTCAGGACAGGTGTCTGGTCTGCCCAGGTGACCAGTGTTCCCCCAGTGTCCACAGCTACTCCAGGGCCCCAAGGGCCTAGTAGGGATGGTGACCACTGTTGAAGAGGCTCTTCTATGGGGCTGTGACTTCCAGTCTGGCAGTGGGTGTGTCCCTACCTGCTGCCTTTGGAACACTGGGGCCAGGGGGAGGGCCCAGCAGTGATAGGCACTGATGGGAGAATATGTGTCCCAGGAGATGTGGTCTCTGCTTCCTCCCAAAGCTTGGTGATGCTTTGCCAGTCTATGCCGGGGATGAGAGGGCAAGTCACTGCTCAGGCTTGGGTGGTATTGGCAGCCATTGTCATTACTAAGGTGAAAGGTTATGAGGGGCACCATAGCCAAGGACATGGCTCAACTGAGCTGGAATATCAGGATATTAAAAACCTCTTGAGTGTCCAGCAGCCTCTGAGATGGTCCCAGGAGATTCTGCTAAAAACAAAGTGTAATGTTCAGAGCTTCTCAAGGTACTGGGGACACCAAGCACCCTGACAGTCCCCGCACTCAGTTAAGTGAGGCAGGGGTTGGCAAACTACCGCCCATGGACCAAGTCTGGCCTGCTGCCTGTTGTTGTAGATAAAATTTTATTGGGACGCAGCCACGTTCATTCATTTGTTTATTGTCCGTGGATGTTGTCGCTGCGATAGAGTCCATATGGCCTGCAAAGCCTGAAATAGTTACTCGCACCCTTTATAGACAGAGCTTGCCAACCCTTGGAGCAAAGCACCTGGGCCGTACCCTGTAGATTGTGGCGTTCCTGCTGGCCTGAAGGTGGCCTCTTTGCCGTCCCATGGAGTCTTTGGATGTGGCACTTGTGCGTCTTCTGTGGCTCTTTTTTTTTTTTTTTTTTTTTTTTTTGCGGTACACGGGCCTCTCACTGTTGTGGCCTCTCCCGTTGCGGAGCACAGGCTCTGGACGCGCAGCCTCAGCGGCCATGGCTCACGGGCCCAGCCGCTCCGTGGCAGGTGGGATCCTCCCGGACCGGGGCACAAACCCGCGTCCCCCGCATCGGCAGGTGGACTCTCAACCACTGCGCCACCGGGGAAGCCCATTCTGTGGCTCCTTTGATCCACGGTGGCTAGAGTGGGCCCCAGGGACGCAAGCTGGGGAGGCAGGGCCATCACATGCCGGGACTCTTGTCAGGAGCTGGAAAGGACAGCAGTTGTGTAGAAGCAATGAGGGGCTGGATCTGTGGGTGTCAGTATTGTGGGAGAAGCAGATTGGAGACAGAGAAGTTAGAGGGAACACCACTGGAAGCCTTCAAACAAATATTTGTGTGCCTCCTTTATTCAAGTGGGAGGAAGGAGCAGGTTGGAGGAACGTTTGAATAGATGAAGCAGCCTGGGTGGGTAGCGCCCTGGTAGAGGGGGCGTCTGAAAGGCTCAGGACTGAGCCAGAGTGGTGCTGTTGGCATGTTTTCATTAGCCTGGTGTGCTCACGTGGCATTTCCCCAAGTTGTCACTGTTAGCTACATGCACGTTTATTCATGAATTTATTTAACACGCATTTCCCGAGTACCCACTATGCCTGGCACTGAGCTATGTCCTGGGGTGATGACAATGAGCGAGACATGTTTACTGGCCTGCAAGTGCTCATAGCCAAGTAGAGGAAACAGCACAAAACGCAGAGCAATAAGGGCTGGAGTCAGGGTTGGCACAGAGAGCTGTGGGTATATATATAGCTGAACGCCTCTCCTAGGCAGGACACAGGGGTCCCAGCCCCCATCAGGCCACCCAGAGTAGGCTGTTCAGGCAAATGGAACCTCCAGGCACCCTTTACCCTAAGGCCAGTCCTTCCAGGCATAGGCCCCTTAGAATGGTTCTTTGACTCGATAACGAGAGCTTTCCTCCTTCCTACCCTCCCTATCTTTCTCTCTTCTTTCTTCTCAGCCTGTTCTGGGAGTGGTGGAGGAAGGGGAATTGTTGGCACACTAGGAGAGAGGTGGTCTGGATGTGTCCATGTCCGTCCTGGCAAAACAGCAATGATACTTCCCCCATCCCAGTACCAAGGGTGACATTCTGGACCTGCCACAAGGCCACAGCAATCCCAGCCATCCTGCCCACCTGCTGAGCCATCCATTGCCTGCCAGATTCCGGCCCAGGCTGAGGCCAAGGAGATGAGGGTCCAGGCCTGGATGCAGCACTGACTGGCTCCTTAGCCTGGGGAAAGTCACTTAATGACTCTGGTTCTCCCCCGTAAATGGGCGCAGTAGCGCCCACCTCTCAGAAGGGTTATGGAGATGACATGAGGTAGTGAAGCACCTAGCACAGTATTTGACACTAGAACGCACTCCATAAATGGTGGCTACCACTGTCATTTTGTGACAGGTTAGACTAGGTCAGGATCAGGGCAGAAACTGAGATTTGTGGTCCTGGGATGTGGCTACCTTGACTGCAGGCTGTGAACCCCATATGACTTGAGCAAACCCATAGGATCGCTGCAGTTTGCTCTGATCTCATTAGGACCTTCCAGGGAGGATCGTGGCCTCTGAGACCCCTGGGCTGCTCAGAATCTACTATGTGGGTCAATGGGGCGTGAGGGCAGCCCCTGCCAGGGGGATTCCTATGTGTTCCCCCTTTCTCTTTTTGTCACCTAGTTCCCCCCAGGTGATGGAGCCTAGAAAATGTGAGGTCTAGCAGAATGTTCCAGACCTTCACTCACTCTGGCACCTCAGGGTGGAAAGATTGGCCCAGCCTGGACTGGGTGGTGTAGGAGTGGGCCTAGGGCAGTGGGGACCACAAGCCTGAGGAAGAATGGCACCCAGGGCCAAGAGGGAGGTTTCCAGAAGGGCAAGCTCTGTTGCTGGCCAAGTCAGTTGTCAGAGTTGGCGTTGGGAGTCAGGGCCGGGGAGGAGGGAGAGAATGCAGGGTCTGGCACAATGGCAGGTTGGGAGGGAAAGTCAGCTGGAGGCAGCAGTGCTTGGAGCTGTTGGCCAGAAGAATCTGGTTCGTGGACTTCCCTGGCGGCCCAGTGGTTAAGACTCCGCACTTCCACTGCAGGGGACACAGGTTCGATCCCTGGTCGGGGAACAAAGATCCCACAAGCCACAGGCATGGCACACACACAAAAAAAGAATCTGGTTCAGAGACCTCCTGTGTCCCCACCCTCTGTGATGGCTACTGACCCACTTCTTGTCCCCCAGACCAAGCTGCTGACCCAGTATGTGCTGAGTCTGGCCAAGTATGACCAGAATTACGATATCCGAGACCGAGCACGCTTCACCCGGCAGCTCATCGTCCCTTCGGAGCAGGGTGGGGCCCTCAGCCGTCATGCCAAGAAGCTCTTCCTGGCACCCAAACCAGCTCCAGTCTTGGAGTCATCCTTCAAAGGTGGGAGCTGAAATCCAGAGTAACCTTCCTGGGGGAAGGGGAGAATTGGCCAGCAACCCGGTCCCAGCCCTTCCCCCTGAGGTCTCAGTCTCAGTCAGGTACCAGCCTTTGGTGGGCAGAACTTCTGGAGAAACGCCAGTCCTGTGCCCCTGGCCTAACCCTTTGCTCATCCTGCAGCATCCAGGGCTTGCTCTTTCACCCGCTCACAACCACCACCACCGTCAACTCACCTGAGTCTCTGCCCTCCCAGGCAGGATGGGCGTCTGGTTTCACTCCTCTCGGGCTCTCCTTTCCATCCTACTCCCTGAGCAGGCACTATATGTATCAAGATTTTACCTACCAACGGCCCAGGAAGGCAGGAAGTAGAACTCCATACAAAGGAGAGCTGTAGGGACTTCCCTGGCGGTCCAGTGGTTAAGACTTTGCCTTCCAAGGCAGGGGGTGCAGGTTCGATCCCTGGTTGGAGAGCTAAGGTCCCACATGCCTCGTGGCCAAAAAACCAAAACATAAAACAGAAGCAATGTTGTAACAAATTCAATAAAGACTTAAAAAATGGTCCACGTCAAAAAAATCTTAAAAAAGCAAAAACAAAGGAGAGGTGTATGTTTGTAAGTGTCCTGAGAAGGCGGCTGCCAGCACTCACTGGGCTGTCACTGGAGGTCAGCCCAAATCCTCAGCCCCAGGCCCTCTGCCTTGCCTCTTCTCTCGGTCTGGTCTCCCGTGACAAGGGCTCTGAGAAATGTGGGAAGAGGAGGGTCCCCCAGCTGACTCTCTGGACCCAGGAACCTACTCAGGAGGGGAACTTCCTTCACAAAGCTCAGTTCTTCTGCCTATCTTTTTGTTCTGCTTTGTCTTTCCCTGGACCACAGGAGCAAGGAGATTCTGAGGGATGGGGCAGATGTGCAAACCTCCCAGGAAGAAGGGGAACGGTCCCTTTCTCCTCCCTCACACCATCCCCACTTACAAGGCTCTGGGTTGCCCTCCTCTGGCTCTGACTCCCTCCTGCTCCCATTTGGACTCACCCCTCCCCACGGAGTCCCCAGCCTGACCAGACACACCTCCCTGCCCTTTGACCCAGCCTGGCCAGCCTCTTACTCATAGTTGCTTCCCTCGCCCCAAGCAGGCCTCTTTCCTGAGCCTGGCTGTGCAGCAGCACCACCCCCGTTGCCCTGGGAGAGAAGCCACACCCGCATCTCTGCTTCCCCAACAGGCACCAGGGCAGACAGGCAGCAGTAGCTCTGGGCCCAGAAGCCCCTCCTTCCCTCCTCTGTGGTCCTAGCTCCCCCCACCCCTCAGCCCCTGCTCTAGTCAGCTATACAATCTTTTTTCCAGCATGTGGGCCTGGAGATTCAGTCAGGGCAGAAGAGCCATTAGGGGACGTGTCCACCCGTCTCTTCTGTCTAGCTAGGGAGTTCCCACCAGAATCGCCACCCGGCCCCACCTAGGAAACAACTCCCAGGGCATTTCCTCACAGCCACTACTGACTTGACCTCTCACCCTGTCCCCAGACCGGGACCACTTCCAGCTGGGCTCACTGTCTCACCTGCTCAATGCCAAGGCCACGGGCTACCAGGAGCTCCCAGATTGGCCAGAGGAAGCCCCAGACCCATCTGTGCGCAATGTGGAGGTCAGCAGGGGTGGAGGGTGGAGCTGTGTGTGGGGAAGGACAGACAGCAGGGAGCCCTGGGAGTGCCAGCCTGGCCCTCCTGACACCCTCCCCACACGCAGGAAGAAGATCTCTCCCTTATTGAGACCCATGTGGGCCTGTTGGGCGAATACACCAAGGTCCCCCCGCCCTGTGTGCTGTGTGCCCTCTGCTCTGTGTGCAGTGCTCTCTCCCAGCCTGTGCTGCCCCCTCCCTCCCCCTTGTATGCTGCACCCCTGTGCCGTCCCTACACTCTGTTCCTTCCTGCTGGCAGTGCCGCTCTGTGAGTGCCTCCCCTGCGTGGACAGGGTCCCTTCCCTCCCCCCATTATTCCCTCTTGGGGACAGGACCAGGTGGGGCCCTGAGAAGAGCCAGGGTGAAAGATAAGAGGGGCTTGTGCTTTCCTTCCCCCTCCCCATCCATGATTTAACGGCTCCTCGCCCTCCACCCCACAATCTCCAGGTACCTGAATGGACCAAGTGCTCAAACAGGGAGAAGAGGAAGGAGAAGGAGAAACCCTTCTACTCAGACTCTGAGGGAGAGTCAGGGCCCACAGAGTCTGCAGACAGCGGTGAGGAGATGGGCAGAGCTAGGGCCCTGTGCTCCTGCCTGCGTGTGTGTCTTGTGGCTGACCATCTGGCACACGTGTGTGCTCCTGTATTAGATGGTCACGTGTCCAAGGGGGTGTGCGCCTCCTTGTGTGCACCTATATGTGTGCTTATGCACTTGAGGATTGCACGTCCCAGATGTGTGTGTGCTTGTGTAGGTCTCTATCCACACGGGTCCATCTGTGTTCCGGTCGGTCTGGTTGGTGTCTGGGGCCGGGAGCAGGTCGGGGGGTTGGAGGGAGAAGAGGTGAGTTTGCTGCTTCAGTGCAGAGTCTGAAGCTGGGTGTCCAGGGCTCCCCAGGAGGCCTGCACACGAGGGAGGGAAGCCTGAGACAGTCCTTCCACAGACCCTGAGTCCGAGAGTGAATCGGACAGTAAGAGCAGCAGCGAGAGTGGCTCTGGGGAGTCCAGCAGTGAGTCCGACAACAAAGACCAGGATGAGGACGAGGAGAAAGGGAGGAGCAGTGAGAGGTAAGATGACTGGGCGGCTCCAGGGCTCTCCCTTGGAAACGAAGGGCTAACCCCCAGCCTTAGCCAGTCTCCTAAGAGTCCCTGAGCCTCCTCAGGAGCTGTTCTGCTCACGTGATGGCCGCAGGAGGTCTCTGCGTGGGGCGCAGCATGAAGAAGCAGTCAGGGAAGGGGCCCGAGCTGGCACAGGTGGTCTAAAGCTCTCACTGCGACCCAGGCATAGGAGCTCAGGTGTGGAGTCCACTGGCCCAGGCTCCCCACCCTCACCCCCAATGTCCAAGGCTTTCCCTGCTCTTCTGTGACGCAAGAAGGGGTCATCCAGGCTGGGCCCAAGCCCTGTTTGCCCCTTTCCTCCAGTGAACATAGTGAGGAGGAGGGTAAGAAGAGGAAGATGAAGAAGAGGAAGAAGGAGCCAGAGGGACAAGAAGGCGGCTCGTCCTCAGAGGAGGGCAGTGACTCCAGCAGCAGCTCCTCAGAGTCTGAGATGACATCAGAGACAGAGGAGGAGCAGGCGGAACCTGCCTCCTGGAGGAAGAAAACAGTGAGCGCCTTGGGGCAGGAACAGGATGGGTGTATGGACCGGGGCCCTCCCCAGCCTCTGGGCCAGGCCCAGGCATCTCCCCGTAACCCAGCCCGGGCCAGGGTGCTCCCCTTCCACACTCACATCCCGCTTTTCTCTTCCAGCCTCCCAGCAGCAAAAGTGCCCCTGCAGCCAAGGAGATCTCCCTGCTTGATCTAGAGGACTGTGAGTTTGGGTGGTAGAAGCCACAGGGGGAAGGCGGCCTGGGGAGTATGACTTAGGAAGGGCCATGGGCGCTCTGGGCTAGGTTCCTCGGGGGTTTGGGGTGGGAGGAGCAGACAGAATCCATCTTTGGGCCTGAGAGGGCAGCAGGACAACCTCTCCAGGTGTGGGGTTGGGGTCAAGGATGGATATCTCCATGGAGCCACCAGGCTGCCACGTGCCTCACTGTCCGTGGTGCTGAGCCGTCTACTCCCTAGGCCCTGGGCTCCTGCTCGATCCAAGCCAATTCCACTTTGCCTCTCCCTCGTCATAATGTTTCTCATATCCTCCCACAGTCACCCCTCCCAGTGTCCAGCCTGTGTCTCCCCCCATGGTTGTGTCCACCAGCCTGGCTGCTGACCTGGAGGGCCTGACGCTCACAGACTCCCCCCTGGTGCCCTCGGTGAGTGGGATGGGGAGGGACAGGGCTGGGGCAGGGACACATCTCTGTGCCGCATCCTACGGTATGGATTTGTGTGAAGGGGGTGTGATGGAGGGATGGCTTTGAGCCTCCGTTGCTGTGACCACAAGTAGGGACAAGGCTGGGATGGGCTCTCGCCTTGTTGTTCCTTTCCGTACTTCCCCTCTTCCTCCTCCCCTCCAGCTGCTGAGTCCAGTGTTGGGTGTCGGGAGACAGGAGCTGCTGCACCGTGTAGCTGGCGAGGGGCTGGTTGTGGACTACACCTTCAGCCGCCAACCTTTCTCTGGGGACCCCCACATGGTGTCTGTGCACATCCACTTCTCCAACAGCTCTGATACCCCCATCAAGGGCCTACACGTGGGCACCCCCAAACTGCCCGCTGGCATCAGCATCCAGGAATTTCCTGAAATCGGTGCGGAAGGGCCTTGGACGTGGTGGAGAAGGAGGCTCCTGGGTGGAGCTGGTCTTTCTGTGGCTTCTGAAGCCCCGCTCTGTGCCAGGCCAGGGTCTAGGCTGTGGGGGTGTGGAGATAGCATCTAGCACGATCCACGGACAAGACAGACTAGGAAATGAGCAAGTGCGTCTCAGGGCAAGAGGTGCTTGAGCCTTGGTTGTTTCAGCACTGACTTAAAGGGGGTGAGGGTGAGTGGGGGAAGGGTGTTGACATTTCAGGAGAAACTCAGGAACAGTCTCTCCAGGGGCTCAGAGGGCCAGGAGTCCATAGAGGAGTGGTCAGCTCTGCAAGTGGAGGGGAGAAGGGGTCAGGGTTCCAGACCTATCAGGTGATGCTGTCTTTCTCTCCCCCTTTCCCTGCCTCACACTGCTGCAGAGTCCCTGGCACCCGGAGAATCTGCCACTGCTGTCATGGGCATTAATTTCTGTGACTCGACCCAGGCGGCCAACTTCCAGCTGTGGTATGTTTCCAACTCATGGAGCGGTAGGAGGATGGCTAGGGAGAGGTGGGGTCAAAATAAACTGGAGCTGGAGGTGGTGTTAGGTGGGGCCACATCACGATCTGGTGTGTCTGGAAGGCATCCCAAGACCTCAGGTCTCTTAGCTCCCTCTCCTGCTGCCTCCAAGCCCTCCCTTCAGACACAGTGCGAGGTGAGGGGAGAGATGCTGGCCTCACTCCCTCTCCCTCTGTCTCCTCCTACCCTTCCCAGCACCCAAACCCGACAGTTCTACGTCTCCATTCAGCCACCTGTTGGGGAGCTTATGGCCCCTGTGTTCATGAGCGAAAATGAGTTCAAGAAGGAACAGGGTGAGTGTTCCCTGGAGGTGGGCAGGGAGGGTGCTCAGGACCACCCACTGGGGCTCATTCAGCTCCACCATACAGTCACACTGAGGGAGCCTCAGCTCCTGCAGATGGAGGCAGGCCTCACAGCTCGTGGCTCCAGCAAAGGCTTCACGGAGCCTGGGACACTTCAGTGAGGCTTTGGAGACGGTCCCAACTCAGCCAGGCAGAAAATTCTAGGCCAGAATTCCAGCTGGGGGAAACGTTATGAGTAGGTGTTAGTGAAAATTTACAGGAAGAAAGGAGGGGAGCAGTTTGCTTTAGGGCATAGGAGCCCTTAGCAATGGTGAGTAGTGAAAACAAAGCTGAAAATATGTGTGGTCTAGTTTCTGGAAGCCTTGAACGCTATGCTAAAGGATTTCGGTCCCAAAATTTCAGAGCTGGAAGGGGTCACAGAGGTTATTGGGTACAGCTCCGTCGTTAGAGAGGTAAGGACTGTAGACTTCGTTTTCCTAGCAGTAGAGGAGTCATTGAAGTTTCTGAGCAAAGACGGTGCCAGGTTCAGACTCCTGCTTCAGAAGGAGAAATCTGGCAACACTTACAGCTAGGACTGGAATTGAGAGAATCTGCAGCAGGAAAAAGAGGCAGAACAGCGTAAGTGGGAGGCAACATGGGGCTTCATGAGTCCCGGCTTTAAGCTCTGAACGTGCCACTTGCTTGGTATGTGACCTTGGACTAAATTCTGTGCCTAGTTATAAGGCTATTACAATAGATCTGATGAGAAATGGTGACCAGGATTAGAACCACAGCAAAAAGAATGAAAGGCTGAGGTGGGGGAGAGGGAAGCCATGGGCATTTGCCCTAAGAAAGTGGAGAGGGAGACATATAAGCTGGCTCTAGAATGTCTGGCTTAGATACTAGGGAGAATGGCAGTGCCGTTCACCTAGACCAGGGGTTAGCCAACTTTTTCTCTAATGTTGGGTCATAAAGCAAATGTTTCAGGCTTTCTGGGTCGTGAGATCTCTGCTGCAATTTGCCGTTGTAACCCAAGAACAGCCACGGATAATACATAAATGAATGAGTGTGGCTGCATTCCAATAAAATTCTATTCATGGACACAAATTTGAATTTCATACAGTCTTCATGTGTCATGAAATATCTATCTTTGATTTTTCCCCCAGCACTTAAAAAATATTAAAAACAAACAAACAAACAAACCATTGTGGGCCATGCAGGTGGTAGGTTGTATTTGGCCTTCAGGCTGTAATTTGCCAAACCCCTGACCTGGAAGAAAGAAGAATGGATTGGGCAAGGGAAAGGGGGGGGATATCTTGGACAGTTTTGGAGAGGCTGCTTTTGAAATACATTTGGGAAATTCAGGAAGAGGTGTTTAATATGCAACTGAAAATGTGGGTCTGTGCCCAGGAAACACTTCTAGGCTGGAGTCAGGAGCATAGCGGTGATAACTGAAGCTGTGAATATGAGTGAGATCACCCTGGGAGAGAGATGGGTGGGAAGATAAGAAGGTCAGAGACCTTCCCTGAGGAAAACCTGCCTTCTTCGGGAGAAAAAGGAGGGGAGGGAAAAGAGAAGGAACAGTGAGAGGTGGGAGGAGATCCACGAGAGATGAGGAGGTTGAAGAGTGCCTTGGATGGTCTGCAGGCCAAGATGACCAAAGACCTTCAGATCCAGCAGATAGGAAGCTGCTGCCAACATCAGAGAGAGCGGATCATTGCGAAAGGGGGGCAGAGGCCAATTGCAGTGGGTTGAAGGAGACCAGGGCTTGGGGAAATGGAGTCTTCTTTGGAGGACCTTGGCGGTCATTGGGGAGGGAGACACAGCACTAGCATGATGACATATCCTCTTTCTAGAGAGGACTTCTTAGGATCAAGGAGACTTGATATGGAGAGACTAAAGGTACAGGGACAAGAAAATATCACTAGTTAGGAGCGGAGGGCATGACAGCGACAGGAGAGGGATGTCCGTTCTCAAAAGGAGGAGAAGAATGGCGGAAGTAGCAGAAGGAGGAGAGAGAGGCTGAGGAGAAGGTGGGCAGGAGGGCAGACAGAGGAGCTCGCATGGCTGGGTAGAGCGTGTGAGTGGAGAGGAGAGGTCAGACCTGTAGAGTGAGGGTTTCTTGGGATGCTGTGAGTGCCCGGGGATGCGACGAGTCCTGGACAGGTTTGGAGCTGTTGCCACATGTGAAATTAGGGGTCCACCTGTGAGGGCTGCATGTGACAACCGGACTCTGGCCTGTGGGGTGAGGACCGCCAGTGATCTCTTTGTGAGGACTCAGCCTCCAGGAGCTGGGAGAGAGTTGCACTTGGGTTGGAGGGCCAACCAGGAAAGACGCAAAGGTGGAGGAAACCTCTAAGTACTGACTGGCCACCAAGTCCACTGGCCACTCCCAAGGGGCTGGTGGCCCAGATGTCTGACAGTGGGGAAGCACCCAGTCAGTTTCTGCTCAGCAGTATGGATAGAGCCCTGGGTGGGGTGGGAGGTTGACCAAGGCTCTCTGAGGGAGGGCCAGGTCCGAGAGGGAAGTAGCCCTTCCTCAAGACTGGTGAGGGAGATTCAGACCTGCCCCGCCTGAGTAGAACCTGGTGAGGGTGCTCAGTGGGCAGACCCAGCGGTGCCCCCCGTGGCCTTTGCCCTCATCATAACCTCTGTCCCCAGGAAAGCTGTCGGGCATGAATGAGATCACAGAGAAGCTCACGCTGCCAGACACCTGTCGGAGTGACCACGTTGTGGTGCAGAAAGTGACTGCCACCGCCAACCTGGGTCGTGTCCCTTGTGGGACATCTGATGAGTATAGGTACTGACCACCAGCAGGGGGACGAGATGGGCTCTCGGTCCTGATTTGAAGGAGGGGCCCCGTGCCTCAGGGTTGAACTCATTCCTCTACCCCCACCTCAGGTTTGCAGGGAGGACGCTGACCAGCGGGAGCCTGGTCCTGTTGACCCTGGATGCCCAGCCCACTGGAGCTGCCCAGCTGACAGTCAACAGTGAGAAGATGGTGATCGGCACCATGCTGGTGAAGGACGTGGTACAGGCTCTGACCCAGTGATCCTAAGTGCTGTGACCTCTTTGACTGTCCCTTGTCCCTCCCTCGTGACATCTACGCTGTTAGCCTCTCTCTCTCTCTCTTCCTCTCTCTCATATCAGACCCCTCATTCCAGATAGCATCCGGGGGTCCTCTCTCTCTCTGGTCATGACCAGGCTCCCTCCCAATTCTCCTCCCCATGGGTTCCTTAGTGACCTGTGCAGAGGGAGATGGCAGGGCTCCATTCAGCTTTGTGTAGCTATTTATGTGGCAAAATCTCAATAAAATGTCTTCTCCCTAGATGCTGGCTCACCTTTCCTTGCTCGTGGGTTCTGCCTAAGGGGGTTGGCGGGGGCGGGGGGAGAGCTCCTAAGAGTGACTGTCTGACCCTTGTGAATGATCACCACTGACCTTCTAGGGGAGGCTGTGACTGACTCTAAGAGGTGCCTCTGGTTGGACCCCCAAGATGACCATCTTCGAGTCTCCAGGCATCTCTGTGTAAGAGACATCCGATCGGGGATGGGGAGGTCAGGCTGGAAGAACTCCCTGGTCCTTTTTTAGGAGCCTCTGCAAAGATGCCTCTGCGACATCTGGCAGTCCCTTTTGGTTCCCCTCATGGGCCCTTGGGAAGGAGAACTCATAATGTGGGGAATTCTCAAACGTAGCTGCAAGGTTCAAAATATGTCAACTACATCTAGATATGGGGCCTAGGGCCCCACCTAGCTGGGGAGATGACCCACCTGGCCATCTTGAAGAAGGAAGAACAGGAGATGTGGACCTGTGCTTCTCAAACTGCCGTCCATCAGATCACCTGGGGGGGTGTTATCATGCAGATTCAGATGGGTAGGTCTGAGGTGGGGCCTGAGAGTCTGCATTTCTAACAAGATGTCAGCGACCGACGCTGTTGCTCCATGGACACACTTGAGTGGTGAGGATGTGGAGCCTCCACACCTGGGACAAGCCTTCTAGGGGTGGCAGTGAGGGTCAGGGCCCCTCCCTGATACCTTTCCCGGTGAGGAAAGAGGCTGAGCAGCAGTGGTTCCTAAAGGTGTAAAAGGTGTTCCATGAGCGTGTGTTGTGCCAAAAGAAAAAAGAAAAGTTTGTAATCATGTACATTCAGGAACCGTGGATTGGCATACAGGAAGTTTATTTCCCACAGGCCTTCTCAGAGCCTTTATTATGCTAATGTGCATTGTGAGCCCCGCCCCCCACCCCACCACTCCTTCTAAGAAGGGCTACAGCTCACAGTGTTACCCTTACTTGGTTTTGACCTTGGGATGCCTTTGTCCCAGGACACCTTGATTGACTGTGTTACAGGATGCACGCTCCAGTGATAGTCTGAGACGTGGTGCCTCAGCCCTGATCCTCTGCAACCAAGACTCTAGTTCCTTGACCACACCTCCCCACAGCCCTGTCACTGAGCAAGTCTGTTTAGAGAAAGACGGGGTGAAGCAGGTGTGGCCCTCTTCTCAGGGAAGGAGAACAAAGGCAGTGCCAGGGGACAGCCCTTTCTCCGACTCCGGGGACTTGCTGGGCTCCGTGGCACCAGACAGCAGCTGGGGCCACTGCTTCACTGAGAGCCTTGGGGCCCCAAAGTCTCCCTGGGATCACTGTTTTTGTTGCTGCAGGTTCTGAGATGGGACTGATCCACCAGTCATGGGTCACTCGAACGGTGGACTTGTTCTCATTTTTGTCTCTGAACCAGCACTGCCCGCAACAGAAGAAAGAAGGTGGGAGCAATTTTCTAAGAAATTAGAACAAGGACCATCAGATAATTCTTTTTTTTTTTAATTAATTAATTTATTTATTTTTGGCTGCGTTGGGTCTTAGTTGCTGCGCGTGGGCTTTCTCTAGTGGCGGCGAGCGGGGACTACTCTTGGTTGTGGTGCACAGGCTTCTCATTGCAGTGGCTTCCCTTGTTGCGGAGGTTCAAAATATGTCAACTAGACATATTGGAGCGCGGGCTCTAGGCGTGCGAGCTTCAGTAGTTGTGGAGTGCGGGCTAATCAGTTGTGGCTCACGGGCTCTAGAGCGCAGGCTCAGTAGTTGTGGCGCACGGGCTTAGTTGCTCCGCGGCATGTGGGAACTTCCTGGACCAGGGCTCGAACCCGTGTCCCCTGCTTTGGCAGGCAAATTCTTAACCACTGCGCCACGAGGGAAATCCATCATCAGAGAATTCCTTACCAACTTGGACTTTGCAGCAAAGGCCCCAGAGTGGATTCTGTAGGAACCAGAAGTATATACGGTATGAACTCTAACATCCCTCAAGGAGCTTACAGCCCAGATTCCCAGAACCTCTTGGAAAGGGCACCAGGATCTCCAACCCTGGGTGAGAGTCCAGAGCACGGGAACCTTAGTCACAGCCCTGTGTTGGTTTCTCTGGAACGTGTCCCAGGCTGTGGGGTTAGCAATAACAACCCTTCTTAAGAAAATGATTCTCGAGCGTGAGATTGTCTCAGGGGAGAGGCAGGAGGCAGGAGAGCGAGGTTTAAGCAGGGAGAGTCCGAGTCAGCAGCTGGTCGGGAGAAGGAGCCCAGCCGGGAAGGCTGGGACTGCGGAAACAGGCAGAAGTAGCAATCTTCAACCCAGGACGGGGAAGGGACCCCATTATTTTCTAGGGAATGGTCTGTGGGGAGAAAACCTCAGTCAGAGGGGAAGGGAGAGTAGCTGCCCCCACCTCAGCGCAGCCCAGCCCATATCTTCCTGGACTCTAGGTCCATGGCCGAACCTTCCACAGCCCTGCCACGTCGGCATCCCCGAGTGAGTCTCTGCAGGGATAAGACAGGGCCTGCCCGGGACACACTGGTGGAAACAGATCAGACGTACAGGACCTGAGGGGGACCTCACTTCTCTCCAGAACATTCTTTCCAACCCATATCATAGCCTGTATTTTCTCACTGATCCAAGTCTCTGCCACTGTGGTCACAGGCCTCCTGGATCTTAATGTGTCCCATGAGAAGCACTGAGGGGCAACCATGGAGCTGTGGGATTCATGTGGGGCCCAGGACCTCAGAGCAGACTAGGAAGGGCTCTTAGGGCTCTGCTGGTGCACAGGGAGGGTTCGGGGGAGAGGGCCAGATATGGACAGAAGCACGGGGACTGGCACTGAGGCAGAATGTGCCCCCGGCGAGGGTCAGGTAGAGCATTAGTGAGGACTCAGGAGGTCCAAGTGTGGTCTGGGCTTGACCACAGGCCTTGACAGGTCAGAGGACAATGAACACAGTGAGGGGCTGAGAACAGGAGCCCAGTCCAGGATGGCTTCCAGGTGGTGCTCCGACAAGTGGCTAAAAGGAATGGCTTCAGTTTTTGGCCAGGTTGCTGTAGCTAGCTGGCTGCAATGACTGGGGAACAGATCCATCTAGGGATACTAAGGAAGCCACTACAAGGACCCCGAGCGGGGGGCATTAGCTGTGCCCGTGCCTGAACCCCCCAGCCTGTCAGCCCCAGGGCAAGCCCCTGGGCTAGTTCAGTACCTTCTGCTGGGCATCTTGAAGGTCACTTCTCAGCATAGCCTGCAGATCAAAGGGGTGGGTGTTGGGTATGTAACTCGCTGTGACACGATTTTCCCCAGCCTTACTGGGCAAAGAAGGAAAAATAGGAAAGTGCTGGACCCTCCCCCTGCCCCCCTCCACCGAGGCCTGGCTCCTGGACAGCCAGGATCCTCACCACCAATTTCTTCCCTGCCTCCCCAGCACATTCACGTCCCTCTTTGTCACTCTTAATTCCTACCATGGCTCCACATGCTGGGGGTAGGGGTGGGGAAAGGCCTGCCTTAGGCCCCTCCTTCCTCATCAAGCATTTGAACAGCCAACAAGTGCTGGGCACTGTGGTGGCAAAGAAGCTATGGGCTGATGACCAACCAGGACTGGGGTGTGAACCGTGGAGGGACTGCTCAGCCCAGTAGGTCCCGTCTCATTCCACCAGCCTGCAACTGGCTGCAGAGCCTGCTGGATTGGGAAAGCCCCAGCTCAGGGGTGGGGCAGGAGAGCGGCTGAGGGAGGGTGTGCATGGACCTGGGTCCTCAAGGAGGTGAGCTGGGTCTTCCTTCTATGATGGCCTGATCACTGTTGTCTCCCAGGGTCAAGAGAAAGATGGTGAACCAGCGCCTAAAAGGGTGAAGCCCAGGATGGGGTTTGGAGAACAGGGGGTAAAGTGGGGCACATCCAAAGGAAAAGCAGTGAGCACCTTCTTGGGTCTTCTGCTTGATGGTGCTGCCTAATCCCGTCGTCTCCTACCCCACTGTCTCTCCCCCATCCCACTGAGCTGTCTACTAAGAAAAAGCACTTAGGGCTGCCCTGTTTGATTCTGACCATGAGGAACCCCACCCCCATCCTGATTGCCCCATTACAGCTGAGGATGCTTTGGGGTCACTGAGGCTTGGGATAGTGCTGAGAAAGGTAAGCAATGCTGGGGATTACTTCTTATCTGAATGCCACTTTCACCCCGAACGTTACTTCTTATCTTGCTGCCAAGGACCCTCTGACTTTAGCCCCTTTTCAGATCTTCCACCCATGAGTCCACCTGAGTGGAGCTTCCCAATGGTGCCTGGAGAATAAAGGTTGCCAACAGCTCAGAAAAATTCTTCTGTCTGGGATCTTCCCAGACACGTATGTCCCTGTCTTTGGGACTGTTTTTTTAAAAAAAGTTCAAGTGTACTATTCATACAGTAAATTGTGCAAATCACAAGCGTGCAATCTGATGAGTTTTCATAGCCTGAACAACAACAACATCCAGGTCAAGAAACAGAGAGCAATAGCACACCTCCCTCCCTCGTAACCCCTTCCCGTCTGGGGCCGTGTTGTATTTCATTCAAAGATCGATCACAGAGCTCTGAAATGGTTCCACAGCAGTCTGCAAATGGCAATGGGATCCCAGAAGGCCAACACAGACTTGTGTCTGGCAATGCCAACACGGTGGCATATGCTGCTCTCTGGGGCTACTGGGGATGTGTTACCAGCAACCCCTGTGGCAGGGGCAGGGTGTGTGGAAATAAGTGGGGTTGTTTTCTTGTTTTGACTGAAGGAAAAATGTGAGGAAACAGCTCTGGGGGAGAAAGAACTCTTGAGGGCTTGGGCAAGGTGACCTTGATCGAAGTCTTGACGTGCCAGACCCCAGCATCTGCACTTGCAGAGGAAAGGCAGGAGGCTGGGAGAGGGTGAGGCTGGGTGAGGGTGAGGCATGGTCCTTCTCACTCGGACCAAGGCAAGACTGAGACCCTGGGCTCCTGACAAGAGTGGCTGCATACTCTCCAGTAAATCCCTAAACTTCAGCTTCCTCAGCTGCAAAACAAAGGGGAGGGACACTCAGGCTCCCACGTCCCTCCTTGCGCTGAGACCCTAGGCATCCTGTAACCCCTTTACAAGCATTTCAGGACAACTGGCACTCACCTTCAACTGCGATCAGTGAGGTAGCCGACCTCCAATGATCACTGCTTCCTGGCATTCGCACCCTGGTGTCATCCCCTCCTACATCTTATCAGGGCTGGTGTGTGTAAACAATAGGATACTGTAGACACGAGAGTATGTCATTTCTGAGATTAGTTTATGAAAGTCAATGCACCTCCATCTCAGTCTCTGTCTCTCTGGTCATTTGCTCTGGAGAAAGCCAGCAGCCCTCTGGAGAGGTCGGTGTGACAAGGAACTGAGTGAGCTCGAGGTGGAGCCAGGAGGCAGATCCAGGTCCAGGCAAAGCTTCAGATGACTGCGGTTCTGGCTGAGAGCTTGACTGCAACCTCAGGAGACAGCTTGAGCCAGAACTGCCCAGCTAAGTCAGTCTTGGAGTCCTGACTCTCAGAAATTGTGTGAGAGAACAAATATTTGTTGTTTTAGCCTGCTTAGTTTTGGGGTAACTTAACAGCATAAGTTAATACAATCCAGCCCTCGACCCATGTCCTAGGGTATTGAAAAAGTCCTCAGAGGAAGCCTGGGCCCCCAGCTCTGGCCTTCAGAGCAGTTTGCTCCCACATTCAGTGTCAGTGGCGTGCTGGAGCTGGCTCATGCTGGCTCGTGAGCGTCGAATGGGATCATACTGATGGTGTGAAATCAGCCACGGCAGAAGTATTTATGCCACAGAAATAGGTGACTACTGTAAATGACTCCTCTCTTGCAGCCAATTGTCAAACATTTATCAGCACACCACTGCCCTTGTCTCCATCCCTGTATCTCTTTAAACAATTATGATATATTTCAAGTTTAAAGAATAAAATAACAACCTCTTGTGTACTGATCACCCATTTTAAGAACTAAAGCACTCATCAATTCAGCAGACACCCCCTGTATCCCTAGTTTCACAAGCTCTTCCCTCCCAACGTGAAGTAAATCACTATTCTGAATTTTATGTTTATCAAGGCCATGCATTTTTGGGTACTTTTACTACATACAGATGTGTTCCTAAACAATATATTGTCCTTTGTGGTAGTAATGTACTGCATGTTTTAGAATTTTATATAAATGGCATTGTAGAGTATGTGTTCCCTGACATCCTACCTCTTTCTCTCAATGTTGTTTATGAGTCATCCATGTTGATATGATTAGCTTTATTTCATTTACTTTTACTTATATACAGTATATTCCATTGTATGACTAGACCACAATTTATCAAGCCACTCTCCTGTCGGTAGGCATTTAAGGTATTTTATTGGGTTGGCCAAAAAATTCGTTCAGGTTTTTCCATAAGATATTATGGAAAAACCCGAAAGAACCTTTTGGCCAACACAATATTTTATTTTTGCAATTAAAAAAATTATTTTTTTATTTTTGCAATTTTGAATAACACACCTATCGGCATTTTAAACTCCTGCCTCTTTTAACACGTGCGAAAGTTTCTCTAACACATTTCCCTGGGAGTGGCATTCCTGGGTCATAGAGTATACATACCTGCAACTTAACAACATTGCCAAATTGCTCACCAGAGTAGCTGTACTTCAAGTCAAGAATGTTCACAGCACCCTCATTCATAATAGTCCAGTTCACATTGCCAATCACTAGGAGAATGGGGAAACAAATATGGTATATCCATACAATGGAATACTACTTAGCAATAAAAAGGACTTAACTGCTGCTACCTGCAGCAACATGGATGAATCTCACAGATGCTATGTTGAATGAAAGAACCTAAAAGTTTATATGAAGTCCTAAAACAGGCAGAATGAGTCTGTGAGGAAAGCAGTTAGAATATTAGTTGTCTCAAGGAGAGGTGGATGAAGTGGGAAGAGGTATGATGGAACCCTTTGGGCTTCTGGAAGGATTCCATGCCTTGACGTGGGTGGTGGTTACCTGGGTATGTATGTAGGTAAAATACATCAAGCTGTATACCTAAGATTGTGCACTCTGTGTGCTCTCTGTATGTGGGTTGTTACCCCTCAATTTAAAAAATGTAGAAAACAAAAGCCACAACCAAAGTGGCTGAACCAGTTTACACCCTCACTGGCAGTGAGCCTGCTACTAGGATAGTGAGACTTTTCATTTTGCCTATCTAGGAGGTGTGAAATGGTATCCTACTATGTTTCCCTGGTTATTGGTGAGCCATTCCCATCTTTTGCCCATTTTTCTATTCGCCTCATTGTAAAGTTCTTATATATTTTGGCAATGAGTCCTTTGTAGATCGTGTATTGCAAATATACCTTCTACCAGTGTATGACTTGTCTTTTCAAGTTTTAAACATCTTTTGATAAAACAAAGGTTTAAATTCCAATGTGATCAAATTTATCAATTTTCCTTTATACTCTGTGCTTGTTGTTCCATATTTACAGAATTTGCCTGCACTATGAGGTAATAAAAATATTCTCCTAATACTGTTTTCTAAAAAAATTTCCAAGTAATGCTGTATACATTTGTATTTTTAACCCACTTAAAATTTACATTTGTGTATGATGAAAGGTGGCGCTGATCTACTTTCTTTTATCCCACTTAAATGAGCAGGAAAAAGAACAACATGGTTTCTTCTGCACAGAGCTTGGCAAAAGCCAAGTAGACACTATGTGCTCACTTTACCTTGTGGTCTTGAGTTCCTAAATGAATCTCCCTTCTGAGCTTTTCCAACCAGGAAAATTATTTTCTCCCTGCAGTCTCTTTTCTTCTTTTAGCTCTCTGCCTGCTGTGGAGGCACTGAACACCTGAGAATATAAAAGAATACAGGGTCCCCCTAGTACATGCATTTAAAACTTAGTCCAGCCAATTACAGTTACACTTAAAACCTGTATTGTAAATCTGGGGCTTGACTGCAGAGATGGTGCCAGGCATAGCTGGGCTCAAAGGGTATTTGTTGACTGGGAGAATGGATAATGCTGCCTGTTTGTTCCTGCTACTTCTGCCAGTGACCAGCTGTGGGGACCTGACCAAGTCATTTAATGCCTCCACCTCTGCCCCTTTCCACACCCCTCCCTGTGGATCATGGACATCTTCTAGTCAGGGGTACTGTTCTTCCTGTATAACCTGCAAGCCTGGCCAAGTCAGGGCAGGGAGACAGGACTGACCAAACACATGACTATATGTGCACTCAGCCACCCTTTCCTTCACTGTCTGGTGAGGGCTGGGGTCAGTCAGAAAGAAGTGCACACATCAGGGTGCTGGACATTTTGTACTTAACTGGTTAAGGCTTCAGGCACTGAAGCCAGAAGACTGCCTGGGTTTGAGTCCTCACTCTTCCACTTCTAGCTGGGAATTCTTGAGCTAGTTACTTAATTTCTCTGAGCTTTAGTTTCCTTGTCTGCAAATGGGTTAACAGGTAAAACACTTAGAACTGTGCCAAGCACATAGTAAGTGCTCAGTGAAGATCAGCTATTACTATTACCTGCAACAGAAAGTTTAGGAAGAGGGATTTTATGCAGCAGAAATTTCTGTTCCACGTCACCTGAAAGATCATTTTCTTCTGGCTGGGAGTTTTAAAATATGAAAGAGCTCCCAGATACTGTTCCCTTGGGCACTGTTCCAGGTTTCGGATTCTTATCTTCCTCAGCTTTGGGTCAGGGAAGAGAAAGGGATGGAAAGGATGAGCTGCATGAGGCCCCTGGACATGCTGGGCTTGACTCTTTTAATTTGAATTAGTGACCAAATTTAAAATTAGGAAGATTTCACATTAAAAAAGAAAACAAAACTGCATTTCCAGCTTGTCTTGAAAGATCTGGCTGGGCTGGGACATCATTCCTGCACGGTATCCAACAGATAACTGCCCTTTTAGATGTGCCTTGGGCCTTCTTGGTGCTGTCATCCACCCTCACTTGGCTCCTGGGCTGTAGGTATTTGGGTGTGGCACCCCCTGAGAGGACAAGCAAGATACACTACCTCTGATGAGTTGTCCTATGCTGTTTGTGGGCCAGGGTGAGACTTGTGGGCGGGTTGCTCCTAGAGAAGGAAGAGCCCCAGGTAGGGCCTGGAGTGGGAGGGTTCCAGGGAAGCTAAACCAGAAGGTGTGGTTTCCTGGGCAGCTGAAATGGGCCATCTTGAGGAGGGAGGGCAAGTGGGTAAGGGGTGCCGGGGCCCCGTCTTGCTCTGCCCCTGCAGCCATCACCTCTCTGCCCATGACCTCAGCAACCCAAGGAAGCTCCTGAACGGGGATATTCTATGGATGGAGATTGGCCAACTCTCATTGCTAACACTGGGTCCTTCTGTGGACTTCTACTCCAGCATCTGTTTTTTTTTTTTTTTTTTTGCTGTACGCAGGCCTCTCACTGTTGTGGCCTCTCCCATTGCGGAGCACAGGCTCTGGACGCGCAGGCTCAGCGGCCATGGCTCACGGGCCTAGCCGCTCCGCGGCATGTGGGATCTTCCCGGACCGGGGCACGAACCCGTGTCCCTTGAATCGGCAGGCGGACTCTCAACCACTGTGCCACCAGGGAAGCCCTCCAGCATCTGTTCTTACCCTCACCTTCTCCCATTACTGTAATACTCCTGCAATCGTAGGCTAGACCTTGCCTTCCTCTCCTTCCATTGCCTCTGCACTCCCTCCCCTTAGCCATTAGATCCAGGCCAGCCTCACCAGCCTGCCGGGAAGGCAGCAGACTTGTCCTCTCAACTTCCAGGAAGAACCTTAAGCATAGTAAGTGCTTTATAAAATAGTATTATGTTGATGAGGTAACACATGTACAACCCTTGGTAATGCTCAACAAACGCTGATTCCTTTCCTCCCCACCCCAATCCCTTGTTTCCCCCTTTTTTTCTGTCAAACCTCTACTAAGTCTCTAGTAACATCTCAAAATTTTGAGACCTGATACTGCCATTCCCCTGTTTACAATTCTTAATAGTTCCCTGCTGTCTGCAAAATAAAGGCCTTTCACAAAGTGCGCCCAAGCTTCCGTCCTGCGGTATCGGCACGCATTATCCTCCATCCTGGGCAGATTGAGCCACTCTGTTCAGTCCTCCTTCTCAGTCTTTGCTTGATCTCCCTGCCTGGAACGCCACCTCCGCCTCTGTGCCTGACTGGGGCTTCCGGTCCGCTCCCGCCCCGGCTACCCCAGGACGCCTTTCCTGACAACAGCCCAACCCACGGTGGTCTCTCTTGCCCTGTGACCCCCGCTGTCTCTTGTCCCCTCTCCGAGAAGTTTCCTATTGCAGCCTGGAAAGAGCGTCGGAAGCAGTTTCGTCAGGTAACTGTGGTGCAGAGAGGACCCCTGGTGTCTTTGGAACTTTCCGGAATCCCCAGACGCCCGCGCACCCAACTCCCCACCCCACCCCCGTTCCAGCACACGGGGCAGCCAATCTAGAGTGAGTGTGCCTGCTGGAGCCTGGGAGTGAAGGCTCGGACATGGGCGCGTAGGGTGGGCTCTTGCCCTGGAGGGGTCCTTGGAATAAAAGGAGCGTGGACGCTGTAAAGGCGGCTTTACTGACAAAGCACATGGCCGCCCCGTCGCAGGAGCTTGTGAATCGCGTCCTATTTCATAAGGGTTAAACTGAGGCCCCAAAGAGGTAAATGACTTGACCAGGGTCACTAGGTGAGTGGCATGCCCCACTTGGGCCCCTGGCTCTCGTGTGTGTGTGCGTGTGTGTGCGTGTGTAAGCCGTGGCCCGCAACGGCTGCAGCCGCCGAGCCCGCCTCCGTTCGGGAGCCCGCCTCCGTTCGGTAGCCCGGCTCCGGGTGGGCGGTGGAGCCCTCCGCCCGGCCTGGTGGAAGGGGCGGGGCCCCGGGCGGGGCCGACACAGGTGCTCCGCATACGGCCGGCGGGGGGGAAGGGGCGGCTCCGCGGGGCTTTATAAGCGGCCCCGGGTGCACGGCCGTGCGCGGCTCGCTGCAAAAATAGTGCCCACGTGTCTGTACGTCCCTCGCCGCGCCGGCCAGACGCCTGCCGGCCGGTCCGTCCGTCCCGCTGAGCCACGCCAGCCCCATGGCGTTCCCGCTGGTAAGAGCTGCTCACCGCCCGCCCGGGCGGGGCTGGGCGGGGCCGCGGTCCGTGTCGCGGCAGCTAACGGTCCGCGCGCAACCTCGGCCGGTCCGCGGTACCCTCCTTTCCCGCCCCCACCCGTGCGCGCAAGTCCCGGGCGGGGCGCGAGTCACGTGCCCGCGAGCGTGGGGCCTCGTGGAGGGGTGTGTGGCGAAGGGGGGGGTAGGGAGCCTCCTCGTGACTCAGGGCCTTTGGGCTTAAAGGCGCCGCGGCTCTCCGGGGGCGGCCGGTGGGGCCTCCGAGCTGCGTTGCAGACGCCCGTTGGCCTCGAGTGTCTGTCCAGACGGGAGCAGACCGGACGGAAGGGCGCCCCCGCGCCCGGAACATTTCTTTTTCCCGCAGCCGTCGCACGTGAGAGTCTAAGCCACAAGCGCTCCTGGGAGCTCACGCGCCTGGCAGCGACCCCCGCGAATCTCGTTCGTACCCAGTGGGCAGCGGGGAAGGGCGGCCGGGGCGGGGCGGGGCTGCTGGCGGCGAAGACCTTTGCGCTGGGCCTCGGTTCAAGGGAGAGCGCCACGACGGCAGTGGGCGCGTCTCCTTTAAGGCGGAGGGATTAGGCCCCTCGTGCCGTCCGCGCGCGCTTCTTTGGCCCGTGAGGTCACGTGGCTTCACACGTTCGTTAGGCGCAGGAGCTGGAGTTCTGGGGCGGGGTTGGCTAGGTAGGGTCGGGCGCTGGAGGGTGGCCGGCACGTGCAAAGCGGCTTTGCGCTGGGGAGCCCCGCGGCACAGAGGTAGGTCCTGGGGGCATGGGCGGGGGTCCTGCAGGCCGCGGAGGTGCCCCAGGCGTGGAGCTGACCTAAGCCGCGCCAGCTTCGGTTTTCCCCACCCCGAGTTCTCTGACCGCGGAGAAGCGTGCGTGTGGCCTTGGCTTTGTCATTCTCTCAGCCCAAGACCAGACCAGGTTCCCAGACTCGGGTGGGTGTTGGCGCGGGCCCAGCGCTGGTTTCGGGTTTGGCGGAGCAGTGGCTGGGGGCACAGCCTGGTTGCTTCGCTTGGTCAGCACGCAGGTTAGAAAGGCCTGTGCCTGCACTGAGCCCCCGGGGCGGGGAGGGGGGGTACTCAGACCAGGAAAAGGTTACTCACCTTTGGTTGTCCCACTTGGCGTCATTCCCCGGTTTTTTCTTCGCGTGAGTGTTGTCTGCAGTCAAGTCGACCCTGACTTTCTTGCGTCATTCCCAGAGGACCCGGGCAGGCCAGGGTCCTTGTAAGTGGCCCAGCGCCGCCCACAGGACTGAGAAAGCCCGAGCGGATACTTGCGCTCTGGAGCACGTCCTCGCGTGCACAGGTTATTTTTTGGTGGCATTTCGCACGGTGCAAGCGGTCCTGCGCTATGATTGCGCTCGCGAAGCAAGTGGGAAGCACGGAGACTCCACGACAGTGCTCAGAGCCGGGGGTGCCGGCTGTGACCCCCTCCCCCACCCCACCCCGCAAGCCCGGCTCTGCTTAGCGCTGCATTTCGTTGGCAGCTGCCTCCTTTGGTCTCCCTGGCTACCGATCTGCTGCCTTGCTCTCTCGCTGGCACCTGAGTAAACTGCTGGGCGAGGGGCGAGGGGGGTTCGCTGGTATCCACAGGTGTACCGCCTGCCTCTGGTCTGCCCCTCAGGTGACGGTGCTGACATGTGCCAGCTGGAAGTGTCTGTCTCCTGAGAATAGTTTGCACCCTTAGGTTCAGGTTCTGTTTGAGCTTAGGGACACAGGCTGGGTTAAAAACAAAAATAAATCGCAACAGGCGGAAGGAAACCTTGGAAACTTCAGGCTGGTGGTGGTTTTCCTGGTTGGTTGATTGGTTTTTGTCGTAGGTAGAAGGGAAGTGGAAGGAAGTTCTGCTTCTGGAGCTCCGTGGAGCTCAGGGCTGTCGGAGCCCCTCAGGAGAGTAGAGTTCAGGGCTGACCGCGGGTCTTGGAGCGTCCTCGTTGAGCTCGCTTTGAGCTGCACTGTATTCCCGTTGCTGCAGTTTGGCTTTTGCCACAGCGATGTAATTTAAACTTGAGGAGTGGTTTGGCAGTACGTGCTCGGTTTATAGAACTAGGATTAGGAAGTTGACTACTCTATAAAGTCAGTCTTTATAGTATAGAAATACTTGCCATCCCGCCTCCGGAGGGTTGTCTTATAAACATCCCGCTGGCCCAGGCTCCCCTGTGGGGAAGGGGAACTGTGCCGGCCTGTACAGCCGGCAGGAGGTTGGAGAGCGAATGCGTGTGTCGAGTGACCATGGAAACATGAGCAGTTTGGATTGAGCCTTAGGCACTTGGTGCAGGAATGTTTCTGTGGTCTTGTCTTTCTTTCCTGCGGTCCCAGTACCAGTGTCTGTGAGTCAGTAAGTGGAGGAAGGTGATAAAAGTAGTGCGGCTCCATGCTCAACACCCAACTTGTTAAGAGGTTAATGATAATAGCTGTCTTTGTAAGTTTTTTCAGGGGTGACCAAGCAACTTATTTTGTTTTTAATCCTTAAAATGGGTTGCAAACCCAAATCCCTACAGGGGCCTGAGGTAACAGAAATGAGTAAATGGAAAGAAAGTAAAGTAGTGCCTACTGAACTACAGAATTTGCTTAAAGGAGAGCCAGTAGCCTGGTTCTTGGCCATGCAGAAGTGTGGGCCCAGAGTTCATGAATCTTTGACTTTTTTCCTAGTTAAGCTGCCAATCTCTGTTTTTTACATGTAGCAATTAAAAAATTGAGAACACTGGATGGTTCAAAGTCTCTGAAGATTGGATTCAACCTGAGGGCTAGTTTGGGGTCTTTGTCTTAAAACATCCCTTTTAGATTTTTCTCCCTATTTTGCAGATGATGAAACAGGCTTAGAAATCAAGTCAGGAGGCTATCAAGTGATAAAACCAGTGTGTGAACCTAGGTCTTTCTGGTGCCATAGCTGAACCTATGGTATTATGTGTATTCCCGTATGTCAGAGGGGTCAAGGGGTTATTGGTGGTGTGCATTGTATAGAAATGCAGTGGTCTATGGGCTGGTCACATTCATAGGCAAAGTGAGCCTTAACTGCATTGGAGGGAATCTCTGGTTGCTGTGGAAGTCAGTGTGGGTCTTCTGAGCGTTAGCACAGCAGTGTTGATGTCAGGAGGAATGTGCTGTGTCTATCATTCCATAATGTGTGTCAGAGCAGTTAGCTGATTCTGAGAGAGCCAGAGGTCTGGAGAAGTCAGGCTCCTCCCACTGTGGGGGTGACCCTCCCAAACCTCTACACAAAAGACTGTCCTCTTTCAGGACAGTTAAATTTCAGCAACATTTCCCTTCTGAGACTAGGCATATTTGAAATTATGGTTTTGTAAGACCTGTGAAAGTAGAATGGGGCTTATTAAATCTCACCTTTTTTCTCTTAGCTAAAATTTCCATAATTCTGTCTTTTAGATTTCCAGGCAGAATTAATAAGGGTTTTAGCAGTATGTGGTAAAATCTGGGATAAGCTCCCAGGGCATAAAAGAGCCCTGCACCAGGACTAAGGAGCTGGCGTTTCATTCTGGGCAACACTTAGAATCTTAGTGTATAATCCACGGTAGCAGATGTAAAGGGATGTGTACCTTTATTTCTGTATCTTATTCCCAAAGGATTTAAAGCATAAGGAAGTGAAGAGCATATTCTGAGATGTTGTCAAAGGAATATTTCAGTGAGAATGCAGACTCACATACACACCAGAAAACTTTTTTTTACCTGTGGTCTGGGAAGTTTTTGGAAAGATGGAAACTTTAAAATGTTACTTGTCCCCGGCTGCTGCTTTAGCTACCTTTACAGGCCAGGGTCTCAGCTGCGAGTTCAGTGTTTGTGAATTTGGTGAAGGGGAATCGTGAGATGACTCAAGTAGCTCTCTGCTCGTATTTTAGTGTTTATATGCTAGGTAATATCTGTGCAAAGTTTTTCATTCATTGTTTTCAGCTGAATGTTCCCTATAATTGTTAGCTGTTTGTTTAAAGGGCAGATTAATTAGTGGGTAGTACTTCTGGCTTGAAGTTTGGGATAGAAATGCATACCAAACCCAGATATTAGTGTTTAGGCTGCTGTCTTCAGTAGCTAGTGGTGGAGGCAGTAGAAGAATCATGGGCTCAAATAGCAAATTATTTTCTCTCATATGGAAGAGCTCTACTAATCCCATCCTGTTCTGCAAATCTGCTTTTCCTAGGCAGTATCTAAGCTGTACTGACTCCGGGGAGAACTTGCCAGAAAGCCTGGGGGTAGGGGATGAGGGATAGGAAGAGGGTTGGACTTAAGAGGTTGGAGTGGAGGAACTTACATAAAGAATTTTTGCTTCTCTCTGTTGTTTGAGTTAAAACCAAGATGCATTGCTTGCACCCTTTCAGTATTTGGATACTGCTGACCCCGCCTCCTTTGCCCCACATACTGCAGCTTTGAAAATGCCCTTTTTCTTTCCTGCCATTGTTGGAGCCTGATTTTAGTTATACCTGTGTATGAGAGCTTGTCATCTTCTGGAAGCACACAGATTCCAGGTGTTGAAAGTTTTTATGTTCAAGATAGGACCCCCCAAAACAAGGCATTTTTCAGTTACAGTAAACTGGCTGAAAAGATTGAACTAAAAAATACATAATATGTATAATATTTCATATTTTTCATAGGGAAATTACCTGACTTTGCATAAGAAGTCAGTATCCAAATTTGAGAGTGTTAAATTTACATTGTAGACAAAATTTTCAGAGTTTTGTTACTGAGATTTAAAAAGACTCCTGTTAGGAACTATTTTGTTTACTCAGTATATAATGTGTTTTTAAGTAACACAGGTGTGGGGGAAATATTCCTGGTTAAATAGGGTTGAGCTTTGCTTTCAGCGGTGCAGAAGAACACTTAGGCATGGATAGCTTTTGAATTCTACTTCACTTTTCAATATTCCTGTATGGTTAGAGTACCCTTTTGATTTTTAAGGCATTTTGTGATGACTTTCCTTGAGGTAATTGGAGAATTCCCAGAGGGCAGGTCTAAAGATTGATTTGTGTGCTAAAAATGGGTCACAGTTGTGTGTAGCTGCTGATTCTGGGAGTAACTTGACTTCTAATAGTGTGACTGGTTTCTTTATTCTTGGCCAGCATAATATGCTGACAAACTATCATCTTGACAGGCTTAGCGCCCTGAAGTTTTCTTTGATAAAGGTGGGGGAGTAGCTCTCCTCTTGTTGAAGGAAAGCATTTACCTTGAAGGGCAGGTTGGGTTTCTTTGTGTCTTTTGACAGAACACTTAATCTCTTACTACTTAACACCTGTGCTCTCTGCATTCTGGCTTTGTGCTCCTGGCTTCTGGCTCTGACACCATCTGTCTCCTGAGTCTGCCCTTTCTCCTGAGACTTTTTTAAGCTGTACGTTTGGAATTGTTTTGAAGCTCAGGAGGTGTTGGAGACCTGTCTGCCTCCCAGGTATAACTTGGAGTTGACACCAAGCCTGGATTATAGTGTCTCAGTATGTTCACGGATGAGGAGAATTAAGCTTAGCATGAAAAATGGTTATTTATACAGTGAGAGGATGATAGAACCAAAACTGGAACCCAGGTCTCTTTTATTTCCAGACTAGTGTTATTTCTGGAATTCACGCACCTTGCTCTTTGTTATATTGATCTCTCATTATCTTTCATTTTACTTAAAATTTCCACTTGGTTCATAAGACTCTGGTTTCCTAGTTTTTCTTCTTTTCTCTGGTCTTTTCTCGTCCTGGCACTCACAGGCTTCCTCCTCCTCCCCGTGGATGCCACATTCCTCGTGGCTCATTCTGTTGGCTCATTTTTGTTCTCTTTTACAGAGGGCCTGTGTGTTCCTATAGCACCAGGTCACGTTTTAGGTTGAGCTCTTTTTGCCCTGATTGTTCTCAAGAACCATAGTTGTGATTAGCTTACTGAATGAATGTGTCTATCTGAGGCATATTAAACCTAGGAGGTCTCAAAACTACCAATTTCTTCCTTTTCCTCATCTTCTGGGGCTAATCTAATTATATCCCTTCTACCCAATTACTAGTCAGTTTTTTTCTGACTAGGGTCTAGTGTCCTCTTGGGGGAAAGAACTGTGTTTGGGTGTTTTTTTGTTTTAATTTTTTTTTTTAACCCTGAAGGCCCCAGTACAGATGGATGCTAGGTAAATACGTACTTGTAGCTTTCGTTCGGAAACCTCTCCCCAGTTTCTGTAACGATAAAGCCTTGATGTTATCTAACTCTTGTCTCCCTTAACTCCTGTGTATCCTTTTATCCGTTCTCCATTCCCATTGCTACCACTAGTTCAGGTCTCCCTTGGATGAATATTTTCAGTCTGCTTTTCTACCTTCCTCCTCAGTTATTCCTGCCTATTCAATATCTACCGCTCTGTGTGGAGCTGTGTCATAGTAATGTAATGGTCTTATTGTTCCCAGACACATTCCTCAGACCCGCAGTCCTTGGGTCTTTTTTATTTTTGGCTGTGTTGGGTCTTTGTTGCTGCGCACGGGCTTTCTGTAGTTGTGGCAAGTGGGGGCTATTCTTCGTTGCGGTGTGCGGGCTTCTCATTGCGGTGGCTTCTCGTTGCGGAGCACAGGCTCTAGGCTCTAGAGCGCAGACTCAGTAGTTGTGGCGCACTGGCTTAGTTGCTCAAATCTTACAGTTGCATGTGGGATCTTCTCGGACCAGGGCTCGAATCCGTGTCCCCTGCATTGGCAGGCGGATTCTTAACCACAGTGGCACCAGGGAAGCCCTGGTCCTTGGGTCTTAATGGGTGGTTGTATCTCCCAAGCTGAATAGTGAGCTCTGGATGAGAGGGTATTTTCCTGTATCCTTTCTCATCCCCTTTCTCATCCCCTACACACCTCTCCACGGAACAAATAGTGAGGTGTTGCTGATTAAATACAGGAATTTTAAAATGAAACTCAAACTTCCTTTGGATTTTTGGACTTGAAGAGGCTGAATTTGTCTCTGCCGGTCAGGAGCTTACGCCAGCTCCACCACCCTGCTGCTTTTCCCGCTCATATTGCCCTGCCTGAGTTTGGGAGGCTCTCTTAATGCTAAAATTTCTGAATGTGTCAGATGGAGCTGAGAACAGTATTTCCCTGCCCTTGGAAGAGGCTCCCCCCACAGCTTCAGAGTTGGCACAGAGCAGTTCCCTGACCTGGTCTCTCCTCTCCTCCTCTCTTGTTTTTCAGGCTGCCTTGATGCAGAAGGAAGAGGAGAGCCAGGCTGGGATTCTGACTTGAGTACTAGTGCCCTGTTAACCTGGTTGACTTGCGGAAGATTTTCAGTTTTGCTAAGCATGTCTTTTTCTTTGTAATGAGACTCAGACAAGCTCATAAATTTTTGTGACGAACAAAGAAACTGGAGGGTCTGGATGGTTGGTTATATAGGCCCTTTTCTTGCCCTCTCCAGTTGGACTTAGCTTCCTTTACCATCCCTCTTTTCCGGTTATTGAAGGATTGTCCTCCTCCCTATTCAAAGAGCAGTTTTGTGTCTTGGTGTCCATCTTCTCTCATACCTTCAGGACCTCTTGGTCAGTTGTCCCTGCCACATCTTTTATCTCTGTCTGTAAACATGGTCATCTCTCTCTCATGTTTAGACTTTTCCTAGTACAACAGCCCCTCCAGCAACTAGCCTCACTGGTTTTTCTTAGCTTCCCCATCAAGCTTTTGTACAGAGTAACCTGCCCCCCCGCAGTCTTTACTGCCTCACCCTTTATTCATCTCTTAAATCCTTGAGATCTGACATCATAGGATCCTGTTCCCTCTCACACATTCTGTTCTGAAACTCTTTTTAGCAAATTCATTTTGCCCTATCAAATCTTACAGACATATCTTGAGCCTTTCAGGATGTTTGCATTCCTGCTGAGATGTTCTTATAAGATCTTTGAAAAGTGCAAATTTGATCACCTATTCTATGAGGCAGTGGTTCTCAAACATTTTCATCTCAGGATTCCTTTATACTCTTAAAATTTTGAGGACCTCAGGAGCCTTCACGCATGTGAATCATATCTGTCAGTATTTACCCATTAGAAATTTAAACTGAAAATAAATTTATCCATTAGTCATTTAAAAGTAACAAATCTATTACGTACTAACAATTGTATTTTCCAAAACAAAAAAAACTGAGAAAAGTAAGCATTTTTCTATACGTTTGTTAACCTTTTTAGTATCTGATTTAATAGAAGCTGGGTTTTGTTGTCTGCCTCTGTAATCTGTTGCCATACGTTGTTTTGGTAGATGTATATGAGGAAAATTTGGTCTCACATAGATATGTAGTTGGAAGAGGAGAAATATTTTAATAGCCTTTTCAGGTGATTTGGCTTTTCCTCTTTGGCGCCAACAAGTGGTAACTTCTTAAAGGTTCCAGTTGTCCTTCAGTATCCATGGGGGATTGGTTCCAGGACCCCCCATGGATTCCAAAATCCGGGATGCTCTAGTTCCCTATGTAAAATCACACAGTATTTGTTTATAACCCGCGCAATCCTTCCATATACCTCAGATCATCTCTAGATTACTTATAGTACCTAATACTATGTAAGTAATTGTAAATACAACATAAATGCCAGTTAAATAGTTGGCCAGTGCATGGCAAAATCAGCTTTTGCTTTTTGGAAATTTCTGGAATATTTTCCCCTAATAATTTTACCCTGTGGTTAGCTGAATCTGCAGATGAGGAACCCAAGGATATAAAGGTCCACCTGTAGTTGCAACATGAAATCTGAAGCCGTATGGATGTACTCTTCATGCTCTGTTATGTTAAAATGCATTGGTCTGTCTTGCACTTTGGATGTCATCTACCCATGTCTGATTTTGTAACATCATGTTTTAATCATTTGACAAATGTTGGTTCACTGAGTTGTGCAGTATTGCAAATACTGGTTAATAGCACCACCAGTCTCATCAGAAAAGTCTTTTAAAGTATTGAGGAAGGTGTCAAGTTCAAGTGGTGGCAAATACAGTTTTTCCAGAATTCTTATTTTTTTCTTCCAAGTTCAAATTTTATCGTTAGCAACAGATACTGACAATGATTTATCTTTTGAAGCTACTGGCTTAACTTTGTTTTCAAGAGAATGTTTGCCAAATACCCAAAATTGATAACCATAGTATGTCAGTTGTTTCAAGTATTACAAAAATTATTTCATGGGGAAAAAAAGGCTAATTCTTCTTGAAACTCAAACACAAATACTTAAAAAAAAATTTTTTTTTTAAATTCTTATTTTTTGGCTGTGTTGGGTCTTCGTTGCTGCGCGTGGGCTTTCTCTAGATGTGGCAAGCTGGGGCTACTCTTCGTCGCGGTGCATGGGCTTCTCATTGTGGTGGCTTCTCGTTGCGGAGCACGGGCTCTAGGCTCATGGGCTCTAGAGCGCAGGCTCAGTAGTTGTGGTTCACGGGCTCAGTTACTCCGCGGCATGTGGGATCTTCCCGGACCAGGGCTCGACCCGTGTCCCCTGCATTGGCAGGAGGATTCTTAACCACTGCACCACCAGGGAAGTCCCCTGTCTCAGAGAATATTAAAGGCATGTACTCAAGGGTTGAGATTTAGTAAAATTTTTACTGTTTACCCAAGGACATAGTAAATCTGGCTTTTTCTGGGAATTCATACCATAAGGAATACAATAAATTTTGCTACAGTTTATTGGCATTGCCTTGATTTCTGCTAAGGTGCCAGATTTACCTACTTCTATTGCTTTTGTATCATCAGTGCAAATGTCAACACAGTGAAAAAATAAACTGATATCTTAGAATTATGAAAATAGTTTTGTTTTCATGGACCTCTGAAAGGGTGGGTACCCAGACTCTGCTTTGAGAACTACTGCCACAGAATAAGGTCAAGTTCCTTAGTTAGTGTATAAAGTCTCTCATGGTCTGACTTCAGCTTAGTGGCCACGTTTGAGCCCTTGCTGGTCTATTCCTTGAACTTTTAAAAAATTGGGTAGTAACATACATGCAGTAAAAGGCACTAGTGTTAGTGTATAGCTTGATCAATTTTTACATGTTTATATAGTTTTATGTATTTTTACTTATTTATGTTTATTATTTTTATATATCACAAATCAAGATGCAGAACATTTCCAACACTCTGTAAGGTTCCTTTGTGCCTTTTATCCCTTCCCCTCTCCACACACACACACACACACACACACACACACACACACAGTTAAATACTGTTCTGATTTCTGTTGTCATCAGTTGGCTTTGCCTGTTTTTGAACTTCTTATAAATGAAATCATGTAGCATATACTCTTGAGTTTGGCCTTTTTTTTCCCCCCACAGTTCAGTTTCTGTGAGGTTTCTGTAAGTTGCAGTGTAGTACAGAAGTTTTGTTTTTGCTGTATAGTACTACATTAGAGATGTGAATAATTATCCATCTTACACGTTACAGATGTGAACAATTTAGACATGCTTATGGGTGTGCAGAAAAGAGTTAACATAGCAGATCTCACTGCTGTCCTTTGGCTGGTGTCTGGGAACTTGGATTTTGAGTTGCCACCATTCCCAGAACTGGTTAAGAATGATTTACTCTACATAAACTATATTAGGTATAGTAAATCATTGGCTTTAAGTATAGCAGTATGGTTTAGGTATAGTAATATGCCTGTTTGGCAAAACCTTTTAACCTTTTTACCTACCTACTATCCTTTCTAATTTCTGTGTATGTTTATTATTAGGCTTATGATATAGCATATAACTTAATTGTTTATGTGCTTGTGTTCCCATTAGACTAATTCCTTGGGAGCTGGGGCTGTCTTATTTATCCTCTCTCCTCAGAATAGCTCCTGGTGTATGGTGAGAATGTAATCAGTAAATATAATTGTAATCTTTGGGTCCCCAAGCACGAGGTCATATTGTTCATGGCTTCCTTGTTTTTTGTTCATGTGGAATTGTCTCTGCTCCAAACTTAAAATCCCAAATCCTGAAATGACTTTGAGTGGCCAAGAGCTTTGACAGTGAAAAGAGATAGAATTGATGAGTGAATATTGGTTTTGTTCTTGTCTTAATAATTAAGAAAGGAGTCACTACAATTTATGGAGGTTGTGATGGAGGTGGTAAAAATACCTATGAAATGAATATAATATGGGTCTGCTTTTCCTGTGGTATCTGTATTGAGTGCCTGCAAATTTAGCAGATATTATGTTGGGTGCTACTTTGATAAAGGCCTTGAACGATCTTACAGTTTATCAGATGCAGAGCTAACTATGCATACAGCAAACAGTTTGACAGATAAGTGTGACAAGAGCTACAGTTATAGTGACCATGTGTTTTACGTATTCTTGAGCAGTCTTGGTATTAAATATTCCCTTAATGTTCTCATAAACCTGTCCTGGAAATTGTAGTATTTCCTTTTCCAGACTGAGTTTATAGAGCGAAAAGAATATTGGGCATTAAATGCATTCTGTAGAAACTGAAGAATAACCAGAAAAGTAAAGGGAGAGCCAGGAGAAAGTGGTTCCTGAATTAAATGAGTGGAGAGTAGCCGAGGATCAGATACCCAAAGATGTCAATCAAGTAAGATAGATTTGAAGTATCGGTTGGGTTTGGCAACTCAGGTCATTAATGTAGTTTCTTTTGGGGGGAGAAGGACATGCTGGCAGGATATTATGGGTTGAGAGGAAGGATGAACAGGAGGTTCAGAAGTAAATATGGCATATTTTCTAAAAGATTGGTGGTAGAGCAAAAGGAAGAAAGGCAGTGGCTTAACAGAATGTTTTAAATTAAGGAAGATGTGGTTTTTTTTAAGATGAGAGAGCCTTGAGCATACTTACTAATGGGAAGGAACCAGTGGAGAACAGAGAGGGAAGTGAGATCATGAATGAAGAGGAGGTGGTATCTTGAGTCTTGTATCTGGTCTCTTTCTGCAGATAAGGACCTGCAGCCTTATCTCCTTTATTCCTGGTGAGCCTCCCTGCCCAGTCTTGTTCCTGCACTCCCTTTCCTTGAATTTACTGGGTTCTGTATCCACTCTGTGCTTGTTCTTTGTCTCTTATGTTCTTCTTCAGACTTGCTTATTGAAATTCTGCGTTTTCATTAATCCCTAGCTTAAAAGTCTGAATTGTTAAACCATCCTAGGTACCTTAAATATACTCATCTCTTCTGTAGTATTTTGTACTTACCTTGATCTCCACTTACCTAGCTGGTTGTCTGTCTTTCTCCCACTTAGCTCGTTCTCCCTAGGGCATGGATTATGTTTTACATATTTCAGTAATCTCAACATCTGACCTAGCAGGTTTTTAGTATTTATGAAATATTAGACTATGTGACACTGTCATTTTGTTGGTAGAAAAGGTAGGATATTGACAACTTCATATGGATCAACCAATAAATTTTTATTCCTTATATTCTTGCACAGAAGACTTGAGGTGGAAGTTTAAGAATGGACAAGCAAGGACCAAGGAGAAAGTTAGAGAAGCATTTCTTAACAGCTGTAGAGTCACTGAAATTCAAACAGAAACTGGCTTTGAGTGACCAGGAGACTAAAGCAAACATGGAAACTTGGCTAGATTTACATTTTCCCATAATGTAAGGAAAACATCAGTTCCTTAGGGGAAACTGTAACATTTCCTTATCTTGGTCTGAATGACATTTTACTGAGTGGGTAGTCATACAAGTGCTGTTCGAAATTGTGGTAAACAGTATCCTCAAAATCCTGAGTGTACATGCTAAAGAGGTTTTATTCAGCTTTATTATTACTTACTAAAAAATTGAGACCAAATTGCCAAAGTACGTCTCAGAACCACTTTTTTTGGGATACCTAAGTATATTACTTTCTTTTGCTGTACAATAGGTTAAAAAACCCAAAATGTTCAAGACCAGTGCTATTAACTAAAAATATCTGATTAATTAGAAAACTTTATTCTCAGAAAAATTTTTAGCATGAACGGTTTTGCAAAGGGAGTCAGTGGATTCCAATCCATGGAACCCCAGGCTTAAAACTCCATCAGGAGTAGATAAACTGTGTCCCATTCAGACAGTCTTCCATAAATCTTTCAGCTGGCTTTTGAGGACTCAGGTAATAGTCTTGAAGTGGTCTGCAGTGTAGATATTTTGTTGTTGATTAAAGGCAAACTTAATGAAAACAAACCCAGAAGGTGGTAGAGTTGGCATTCATTTGTGACAAATATCCACAAACCAGGATTTTGACCTGAAGGAATGGCCATTTCATCACCATGTTGATCCTGGGTTATACGGTATTTGAAGACAAGGCCAGGGTTTCTAAAATAGGGCAAATCTAGATTTGTTCTGGCATACAAATAGGTATAACATTTTAGGATCTTATTCCTGAACTAGCAAACATAGCTGCATGGTGTGGGTTCAGATTTTAAAGAATTATGAGTGGTAGTTTCAAACCATTAAGGCAAAAAACCCTCTAGTTATGTGCTATAAGCTTCTCTGTGAACTTGATTAGGATAAGTTGAAAGCATACTTATGAGTAACAGTGATGGAGTTGGGAGACATTTGTCCCTAATAAGTTATCGAGCGTATCCAGGCACTTTTATTTCTCATTACCACAAAGTCTGCAAGGTAGGTGGGTACTCCATTTTCTACCTAAGGCAACCAAGGCTCAAAGAAGATACTTAAGTGGTAAACTTAGTATTTCTACTCCAAAGCATATAGACCTCCTTTCCAGTCTGCTCTATTCTCCCATACCTAACACTCCGCCATGCTGGACCACTTTTGATAATGCTGCTCTGTTCTCTGTGTTCTTCAGACCTTCGTCTTACCCTCACTTCCAGGCACATTCTCTTCCTCTGAGTCCCCTCAGCTCAGAGGACAGTGTATGTTTACAGCACATTGTAGCTTGTGTTGTGATTGTTCACGACATAATCAGGTCTTAGTTCCCTTTCTAGACTTCAAAAAAATTTTTTTGACTGAGTCTCTGTCTAACCTGCCTACCCTTAGAATGCTGCTGTAGATAGCAGGCAATTGGTTAATGGTTATTAGGCAGGGGATGAATGAAGCATGTAGCCTTAAGATCCGCAGATTGATTATAAGTGCTTATTATCTTAGCCCTTGTGAAGTTGCCTTAACGAAGTTGAAAATCATCTTAGAAATCTACAGTTGTGAAAAGGGCCTTGTGTCAGTGGATTTAACCATTCTCGGTGGGACCTCTCTGGAGGGCTTGGGAAAACAACCTTGCAGGACTCTTTCAAGAGCTTGAAAATGATATGGAACTCAAGTTTGTCCCTTTAAAGCCATCCTGCAGAGTTTATAAAATTGTAAATGTTTCTGGTCATTCTCATGCTTATACCTGGATTTTAATAGGTTAAACAAAATAACACCAGGCATTTTAAATTTTGTTTTGAAGTTATCACCTACAAGATCTTAGGTGCTAGTTTCCTTACTTGGTCTGTTTCCCCCTGCCCCAAGGTAATTGGGAATGATATAACTGATGAGTCAGGCTCCCCTTAGAAGATTCAGTCTGTCAGCCAGTATCTCATTGCTTAAATGTCAGGCATGGGATGTGGTGAGTGAGGGAGATTGAAAAGTGAAGAATGGTACCTAGATTTCTGTTTAGGGCACCTGGAGGATGGTGGTGTTATTTGCTAAGACAGAGAATACCAAAAGAATCACTTGGGTGGGGGTTCAGTTCATGTTTATGTATCTGGGAGTGCTTTTCTCATTCAGTAATGTCTTACCTGAGTTGTAAGTACTTTTAATGATCGTGTGGAATTGTATAACTTATTTAAACAATTCCCTTTGGGTGGTGTTTGTACCACTCTTGGTCCTGACCGTGTCTTTTCCTGTGATTATATCTTCAGATGTAAAAATGGTAGCTACCATATGCCAGCACCATCCTAAGTGCTGTAAACATCTCATCAGAAGGTTGGTAGGTACTCTTCTGCCATTTCACAAATGGGGAAACTGTGGCACAGAGATTAATAACTGCCAGTAAATGGCAGAACCAAACTTTTTAAACAACTGTATTGAGATATAATTTGCATAACCATAAAGTTCACCTTTCAACTGTAAAGTAGGTGGTACTCCATTTTGTACCTAAGGCAACCAAGGCTCAAAGAAGATACTTAAGTGGTAAACTTAGTATTTGTACTCCAAAGCGTATACACCATCTTTCCATACATATATTTACAGTTTTGTAACCATCACCGTAGTCTAATTTTAGAATATTTTCATAATCTCAAAAAGAAATTTTGTACCTATTAGACATGACCTTCTAACCTGCTCCCCACATCCCCAGTTGAAGGCAGCTAATCAACTTTATTTTTTTTTTATAAATTTATTTTATTTTAGTTTTGGCTGTGTTGGGTCTTTGTTGCTGCGTGCGGGCTTTCTCCAGTTGCGGCGAGTGGGGGCTACTCTTCGTTGCGGTGCACAGGCTTCTCATTGTGGTGGCTTCTCTTGCTGTGGAGCACGGGCTCTAGGTGCACAGGCTTCAGTAGTTGCAGCACGCAGGCTCAGTGGTTGTGGCTTGTGGGCTTTAGAGCGCAGGCTCAGTAGTTGTGGCACACGGGCTTAGTTGCTCCGCAGCACGTGGGATCTTCCTGGACCAGGACTGGAACCCGTGTCCCCTGCATTGGCAGGCGATTCTTAACCATTGCACCACCAGGGAAGCCCCAACTAATCTACTTTAGATTTGCCTATTCTGGATGTTTCATATAATTGGGCTCATATAATCTGTGGTCCTGTGTGACTGGTTTCTTTCACTTAATGTTTTTGAGGTTTACTTGTGTTGTAGTTTGTATCAGTACTTCATTCTTTTTTATTGCCAAATAATCTATTGTGTAGATAAATTCAAGATTTGAACCAGGTGTGTCTGGTTCTTAAAGCTCATGTTGCTGCTACCATGCCATTCTACTTCCTATACATGTCCCATTATGTTAGAAGGTTCTTGAGGCAGCATCTTACATTTCAGTGTTTCTCCCTCTTATGGTTCTCTCAGGGTGCCTTGCTTAGAGTGAAGTATCTTAATATATAGGCAAGAAACCCAAGTCCTTGTTAACTTTAACTTGTGGTGTTGGATTAGAAGAAAGGAGGTGTGAAGTCTCTATTAAAAGGGAGAGTAGAGGGCTTCCCTGGTGGCGCAGTGGTTGAGAGTCTACCTGCCGATGCATGGGACACGGGTTCGTGCCCCGGTCCGAGAAGATCCCACATGCCGCGGAGCGGCTGGGCCCATGAGCCATGGCCGCTGAGCTTGCGCGTCCAGAGCCTGTGCTCCGCAACGGGAGAGGCCACAACAGTGAGAGGCCTGCGTACTGCAAAAAAAAAAAAAAAAAAAGAAAAAGGGAGAGTAGAAAATCTAAACATCTTTTTTCTGCGTCTAGGAGGAAGACGCAGGAAGGATAAAAGATTGCTGGGACAGTCAAGAAGCACCTGCGCTCTCCACGTGTAGCAATGCCAATATCTTTCGAAGGATAAATGCCATATTGGATAATTCTCTGGATTTCAGTAGAGTCTGCACTACACCTGTAAATCGAGGAATCCATGATCATTTGCCAGGTGACTTATATTTGAAAACTTGGATGTGCTAGGCATGTGTACACAGCTGTTTCTAGGCAGCTTCCTGGTGACGCCTATGAAGAATGACCTTGAATCTCTGACAACACTTGCCCCTTTTGTAGTTTGCCTTGTGGATTGGGTCCCCTTTGGGGTGAAGACTTCCTTCGATTATAATACAGAAATCTTTTTTATGATTCACAAGACGATTAGGTGAAAAAGGATAGGTCAAAGTGACAGGGCTATTTATATATACAATTACAGTAGAGTCACATATGTTAAGGTAGATTTTCTAATAGCTGCATTAGGAAAGTTTAAAAAAGTGTAATACTTGATCTAACCCAGCGTAGTCAAAATATCGTGTCAACATGTAATCAACATAAAAAACTTTTAATGAGATATTCTTTCGTTAGTACTAAGACTTCAAAATCCAGTGTATATTTTACATTTACAGCAGAGCTCAATTTGAATTAGCTTCATTTCAAGTGCTCAGTAGCCACATGTGACTAGTGGCTACTGTATGGGATGGTGCAGCTCTTCAGTGTTTTAATTTCTTTCAAAATGAGTGCAAGTCAACAAGCATTTGATTTTTATGATATTTAGTATATTCCACAGAATAGTTGGGGAGAGGGGAGCATCTCCTGAAGATGATTCTTCACAAGGAGGCTTGGGTGTCCTAACAGTGTTTCATAATCTTTTTGTGGGAGTTGCAACATATTATAGGAATGTTGATGGAATATTTTTTGTTTGAATTATTTTAGATGAAAGTGAACGTGTTTTTAATTTTGTAAACGGACCTTGAAAATATTTGGTAAAACACAGATTCTCAGAACAAGGACTGGTAATTGCTGTTTTTTAGTTACAAATTCTTTGATTTATTTTTAACTTGGCCTTGGAAATAATTCCCACAAAGATGTAGGAGCATGTGAACATAAAGTAGCTAAATGTTTAAGGGAGAAGTCCATTAGGAAGGAGATGGCCCCATGGAATTTATTTATTAAATTGTGCTGGAAGGGAAATGAGAGAAGAGCATGGGGGCTGGGAGATACCGGTGGGTCTTGTCTCTTCTAACTTCCAAAAGAGTATACATGTGATGTTTTCTGTTATTTGGAGTCAGCTGTGAGCTAACCCTTATTCTTTAGCTTATGCTGAGTTAAAAATTCAGAGAACCTGCTTGCTATGTATGCGTTGTTTTTTCCTTTTCAGAAAGTTGCATGAGTTATATTCCAATAAGAATGACACTCAACAATGACTTAAATTTCACTGGGTTGCTTCAGACATGCTGGAACTTTTATGGTTTATAGCAAAGTATTTTTCAGCTAATGCTAGGTTGTTGACTTGTGTGAGGGGAAGGCTCCTGGTCAGTGAGACAGGAGCTTTGAGGAGTGTACGTTTGCAGTTGGCCAGGGCGCCCGGTGGCCTCGCTGGCAAGATGCCAGGTGCTGGTGAAAGTGACCATCCCACTCTGCCCAGGTCACTGACTGGCCAGACTACAAGGTACAGACTTCTTGGCCTCTTCAGGGTCTTCTCAGGGCACGGGTTCAAGAAGAGTACCTTGAAGAAATAGGGAAACCTGGCTTGTAAGGTTGCCCTTGGGCAGTGAGATAAAGTAGATAGTTTTTCCAGCTGTAGGGCAGAATGGTACCTCCCCAAATGCCTCACAGAGTCCTCCTGGGGGGCTCAATAAGGAAAGCAGTACTGCAGTTTGAAGGGACCTCAAGGGATCGTAGGAGAGGTTCTGGTCAAGGTGTTCTGGGCTGTCCTTCGCACATATCTAGCCCCCACGGTATGGTCAGCTCTCTCCTTGTCCCCACCTGAGATGTTGGTGCAGGGCTGTGGGCTCTTGGTCTTGAGTGGTGAGGCAGGGCTGCCTGGCCTAGAGCAGAGAGCAGCTTTCCCAGGTTTCCCCAGCAGGAAAACCCACCTTGTGGTTAATGAGCAAGTAAACTTGGGCATGTATTTTCCATGAGGAACTTCAACGTGAATTTGCAGCTTCTGGTCAGAAGTAATCCTATTACCTAAGGAGATAATCAGAATGATAAAAACCTAAGAACAAGGGCTTCTCTGGTGGCGCAGTGGTTGAGAGTCTGCCTGCTGATGCAGGGGACGCGGGTTCGTGCCCCGGTCCGGGAAGATCCCACATGCCGCGGAGCGGCTGGGCCTGTGAGCCATGGCCCCTGAGCCTGCGTGTTTGGAGCCTGTGCTCCGCAACGGGAGAGGCCACAACAGGGAGAGGCCCGCACTGCAAAAAAACAAAAACAAAAACAAACCTAAGAACAAGATTGGTTATCACAGTATTATAACTAGGGACAATTTGATGACAACAAAAGCTGAAGTAACTATGCAGTGGAATGCTCTGCAGTTATTGATATGATGTTTGTAGAAGACTACTTAATGATATAGATAATCACAGTACCTGAAGTGAAAAAGCAAAGTGCAAAACAGTATGGTCTCAGGTATGTATATATGTATAGAAAAAGACTGGAATGACAAGACATAAATGTAGCAGTGAAGGTGTAATGGGTAATTTGTTTTCTGTGTGCTTTCCCCTACTGGTTCTTCTGTGACAAACATGGGTTTTTTTAAAATAAATAAATTAATTTATATTTTTTGGCCGCATTGGGTCCTTGTTGCTGCACGTGGGCTTTCTCTCTAGTTGTGGCAAGTGGGGGCTACTCTTCATTGTGGTGCGTGGCCTTCTCATTGCGGTGGCTTCTGTTGTTGCGGAGCACAGGTTGTAGGTGCATGGGCTTCAGTAGTTGTGGCTCATGGGCTTAGTTGCTCCACGGCATGTGGGATCTTCCCGGACCAGGGCTCAAATCCGTGTCCCCTGCATTGGCAGGCAGATTCTTAACCACTGCGCCACCAGGGCAGTCCCCAAACATGTTTTATAATAAAAACAACTTGTTAAAAATGGTGTATGTTGGCACAGTGTTTCACATTGCTGTTTGAATTTTGCATAGGCGAATTTAATTTTAATTGCACACCTTGTTTCGTATAGGTATACCTAACTTTGCAATAGTTATGTATCATTTATTTTTTTCATTTGAGGAAATGTTTGCATTGTCATTTGCAAGGCTGTGTGTTAGCTGTGACAAAATTTCATTACATATAGTATGCAGTGAGAGTAGTATCAGAACTACACGCTCAGTTGATAAGGTATTATTGGGAAAGTGCTGTGGCAGGGTCAAAGGAAGGAGAGACTGTACTGGTTAGGGAACTAGGAAACACTTGGATGAAGTAGCATTTGAAACGTGCCTTGAAGAAGAGAAAGCCATTTCATTGTAACTGGATGTTGAGTAGATTTTTTTTTTTTTTTTTTTTTTTACTGTCGCTTCAGAATTAGCATTGGGGTCCAAAGCTGAAATTGAAGAGGTGTTGCTAAATGACCTGTGGTACAATGACAGTCCCCAAGAGTTGGAGCCAGGTACACCTCACTGGCTTCACAGATACGAAGAGGTCACAGAGCTGTCCCTACTACCACAAACATCATCTCAGCCTTTCCCTGGTCTGTGTAAGAAGACTGCTTAGGGAGGGCAGCATTTGAAGTGATTCCCTCCCCTCTTAGTGGAGCACAGTGGGGCGCAATGCTGCTTCCGCTGTCAAGCCAAGCGAGTTTGGAAGTGTCTTCCAAGAGAAGCATTTGTATAGGTTGAGGGGGCTTCCAAGAAGGAAGGCAAGGTTGAGCCCATTGTTAGGCAGCAGACTTGCTCTCTGTCCTTGACTGAGTAGAGATGAAAGAGAAATTGAGAGAAGATGTGGGGCAGGGAGGGAGGAGGGTGGAGGGTGGCTGGAGCTGTCTGATTCCCACCAGTTGACACACAGGGAAGTTGTGACTTTCTGTGGTTCAGGAGAGGTTGCAGAAGGCCTGAGCTTTTGGGCTAGCATCCCACCAAGATGGCCCTCGTTGTTGTGTATGGGGTGGTAGGAGTTGGGGTGGGGCTGAAAGGGTAGGCTAGAGCCGGATCTCTTACACAGCAATTCCTCATGAGAGGGGTGTCTGCTACCTAGAGGGCCCTTTCCCCACTCCCTGGTCCCTTAAACCATAATCTATCAATATTAAACTCTGAGGAAGGAGGGAAATGGGCTGTAAATGGACATGTGATTAAAGCATAAATGAACTGAGTATTTATTTAGTGTCTGTAAAGTGTGAAAATTGGTAAGATGTGGTTAAGGGACATCTTAACTACTGGATGGGCTGGAGGCAGTGACTGGAGGAAAAAGTTTCACGTTAACTCCCTGAGAAAAGGGAAAGATTAGTCAAAGTAGTTCACAGTAAGGTGTGGGACTGAAACACTGATTAAGATTTTTTTATTTAAGTGTAATACACATACAGAAAAGTACATATCATAAGTGAAGAGCTCACACCGTCTCCAACTGAACACAAGCATGTAACTGGCACCCAGATCTAGATGAACTGCTGACTTTCAATTTAGGACCAAAGAAGTGTATAATTGTACAGATGTATTGAATTTCTGACTGAGATGGTTTCCTTTTTTATTCTGGAGTATCATCAGTAAATTGTCTGAAAAGCTATTCTGAAATAAATTTTACTGTATTCAGGGACTTCCCTGGTGGCACAGTGGTTGGGAATCTGCCGGCCGGTGCGGGGGACGCGGGTTCGAGCCCTGGTCCAGGAGGATCCCGCATGCCGCAGCGCGACTGAGCCCGTGTGCCACAACTACTGAGCCTGAGCTCTAGAACCCGTGCACCACAACTACTGGGCCCGTGTGCCACAACTGCTGAAGCCCGCACGCCTGGAGACTGTGCTCTGCAACGGGAGAGGCCGCCGTGGTGAGGGGCCCGCGCGCTACAGCGAAGAGTGGACCCCGCTTGCCGCAAGTAGGGAAAGCCCGTGTGCAGCGACAAAGACCCAATGCAGCCAAAAAACAAATAATAATAATTTTACTATATTCAGCCCCAGCTAACAGGCGACAGTTGAAATTACTCTCGGGAAGTCTTGTTTCCCACGAAATAAATATTTTGTAGAACCTTAATATATGGCTTTAGCAGTTAAAAATTTAACTTTTAATCCAGGTATAACATACATACAGAAAAGTATGTATGATACTTTTACTATGATAAATATGCAAATTCAATGAATTTTCACATACCAAACACATCTTGTATATATCCACTCATATATAGAGGCAATAGACCAGAAACCCCCAGAAACTCTGCAGGTTCTGAACTAGTGAAGGGTAAACCACCATGCTGACTTTTAGATGCATACATTCGTTCTGCCTGGTTTTGAACTTACATAAATAGAATCATAAATATGTACTCTTCAGCTGTGAAATTCATCCATATCACAGCCAGTAGTTGTGGATCATTTGTTCCCACTGCTATACTGTATTCTGTTGTATGAATATTCATTCTGGCTTATTCATTCTACTGTTAATAGACATTTGGGGCCATTATGAATAGTGCTGCTATGAGCATGTCTTTTGGTGAACTTATTTCTTTTGGGTGTACTCCTAGGAGAGTGTTGGCTTATAGGGTATGTGTGATTTCAGCATTAATAGATGCTGCCAGTTTTTCACAGCAAGTGCACCGGTTTACACTTGTGACAATGTCAGGTGGTTTGGGTTAGTTCCACATCCTCACTAACAATTGGTGTTGTCTTTTTCACTGGTCATTTTGGTGAGTATGTAATGGCATCTCTGTTGCGGTTTTAATTTTCATTTCCCTGATGACTCATGAAGTTGAACACCTTTTCATATGTCTGTTGACCTTTGGATATCCGCTTTCCTGAAGTGCCTTTTCAGGTCTTACCCTAATATTTCTTTATGGTTACCTGCCTTTTTCCTGTTTACTTGTTGCTCTTTCCTGTTTACTGTTTATATATTCTGCATATGAGTTCTTTGATATATAGAATAAAAATGTTTTCTTCCAACCTGTAGCTTGTCTTTATACTTTTTTTTTTTTTTTTTGCGGTATGTGGGCCTCTCACTGTTGTGGCCTCTCCCGTTGCAGAGCACAGGCTCCGAACGCGCAGGCTCAGCGGCCATGGCTCACGGGCCCAGCCACTCCGTGGCATGTGGGATCCTCCCGGACCAGGGCACGAAGCCGTGTCCCCTGCATTGGCAGGCGGACTCTCAACCACTGCGCCACCAGGGAAGCCCTCTTTATGCTTTTAATTGGTATATTTTGAATAACATAATTTAAGTTTTAATGATGTCCAGTTTATCGACTTTTCAAATGTGGTTAATGCTTTGTGTCCTGTTTAAGAAATGTTTCCCTATTCCAAAGTCATGAAGATATTTTGTGTCTCGTTTTAAAAACTTATTGTTTTACCTTTCACTCTTAGATTTCCAACCCATCTGGGATTAATTTTGTACATGGTGGAAGGTCAAGATTCATTTTTTTCTGTATAGATAGCCAGTTGACCCAGTACTATGTTGAAAAAAAAATCCCTTTTCATTGCACTGCTGTTACCTTTCTCATAAATCAAGTATATATGTTGTATGTGCATATTGGTTTTCTTCCATTGAGCTGTTTATCTGTCCTTGTCTTAGTTACTACAACTTTATAGTAGATTTTGATATTTGGTAGTGAAGTCCTCTGGCTTTGTCCTTCATGATTCTTGGTTCCTCTTGGATTTTTGCATTTCCACATGGTCATAGATTTAGCTTGTCAGTATCACGTCGTTCCACCCCCCCAACCCCCACTCCCAAACTCTGCTGGAATTTTGATTGAGATTTCATTGAATCTATGAATAAATTTATAGAAAATTGGTATGTTGATGACAAATCTTTGAATTCATAAAGTTGGTGTATCCTTTCATTTATCAGGTCTTTAATTTTTCTCAATGTTTTATAGACATCTTGGACATCCTTTTTTAGGTTCATCTCTAGGTCTGGGTAGGTGTCTGTCTAATGCTACTGTAAATGATTTTTGTGTGTGTCGTTTTCTGTTTAGTTGCTGTTGCCTGATGGTCTTTTCTAATGTGGGCTCCAGAGCTGGATATACATACTGTTGAGTTTTGGAAATTTGAGTCCCTCTTACATGCAAATTTAAGTTTATGGTATTCTGTTTTCTAAATGTTCTGTAGTTTCAGTCTGCGAGTGGTTTTATTCACTTTTGTTGATCCATGTGGTTTTTGGAGGATATATGGAGAGATTTGTATTTAGGCAGCTGCCCATTTTCCAATAGGAACCAGGAAATCTGATCGTGCTGATCTTGTTTGAAAAAAATATGCATGTGCGTGTACACACATATCTTGGCAAAATGTACACCAAAATTTTTTATATTAAAATATGAATGATGTACACACCTTTTAGAATGTCTGAAATTAAGAAGACTGACCATGCCAAGAATGACATGAATGTGGAAGATCTGGAACTTTCATAAACTGCTGGGGGGAATGCAAAATGGTACAACTGTTTGGAAAACAGTTTGGTAGATTCCTAAAAAGTTAAACACTTACCTACCATATGACCCAGCAGTTCTACTCATAGATTTTTTAAAGAAAATTTTGTTTTCGAATAGTTTTTGATTTATAGAAAAATTACAAAAGTAGTGCAAAGAGTTCTTGTATATATTCCTATCCAGTTTCCCCTGTTGTTAACATCTGACATTAGTATGGTGAATTTCTGTCACATTTGTCACAACTAATGAAACAGTATTGACACTATAGTGCATATTTAATTTTGATTTTCTTATTTTTTGCCTAATGTCCTTTTTCTGTACCAAGATCCCATATTATATTTAGTCCCATGTCTGTTTAGGCTCTTCTAGACTGTGACAGTTTCTCACTTCCCTTGTTTTTGATGACCTTGACAGTTTTAGGCAGTACTAGTCACACTCAACAGAAATGAAAGCATATATCCATAGACAGACTTGTACACAAACGTTCATAACCTCTTTATTTGTGATAGCCAACAAAGTGGACACAACCCCAATGTCCATCAGTTGGGAAATGGATAAACAAATGGTGGCATGTCCATACAAAAGAATATTATTTATCATTGTGTACCACAGCATAGATGAATCTCAGGATAATTATACTCAGTGAAAGAAGCCTGACAAAAAAAGAGAATATACTTAAAATTCCATTTACATAGAATTCTAGAAAATACAAACTAGTCTGTAGTGACAGAAAGCAGATCCGTAGTTTGCTGGGGAAAGGGGCACAGGGACGGGGAAGGGGAGGGATTACAAAGGGGCATGAGGAAACTTGGGGATGATGGATATATTCATTTTCTTGATTGTGGTGGTGGTTCCATGGAAGTAACATACTGAAACATCAAAATTTGCACTTTAAATATGTGCAGTTTATTAAGTCAATTATACCTCAGTAGATCTGTCAACATTTTTAAAACAGCAGTTATCTCTGAATGGTGGGATTTAAATGTACTTGTTTTGCTTTTGTAGAGAATTTTTTACTATTAAATATTTCAAAATAGAGAAACGAGTAGAAAATCAATTATCTCTGTGTATCTACCGCCCATCTTTAACAAATGTTAAGATTTTGACATGTTTGAAACTTTTTGAGGCAACATGAAACATCAAATAAAACTTTGCGTTTGTTGTGTTTGTCTGTTTCCCCTAGTCTCCTTGAGGCCAGCGCCATCTTTTTAAAAAAATATTTATTTATTTATTTGGCTGAGTCGGGTCTTTAGTTGCAACATGTGGGATCTTTTGTTGCAGTGCAAGGGCTCTTTGTTGCGGTGTGCATGCTTCTCTCTAGTTGTGGCATGTAGGCTCCGGAGTGCGTGGGCTCAGTAGCTGCAGCATGTAGGCTCTCTAGTTGGGGCACGCGGGCTCTAGAGTTCACGGGCCTAGTTGCCCCACGGTATGTGGGATCCTGGTTCCCCGAACAGGGATCCAACCCCCGTCCCCTGCTTTGGAAGACGGGTGCTTAACCACTGGACCACCAGGGAAGTCCCCCTACTCTTTCTTCTAGAGATAACAACTCTCCTAAAGTTGGTGTATTTCCTTTATACTTTTACGTATTTGTCCATAAACATTGCTTTGTGTGTTTTAATTTTTTATGTAAATAGAACATACATTCAGGAAAGTACACAAGTAAGTATACAATGGGGTGAATTATCACAAAGAAACACCCATGTAACCGTAGCTCAAATTAAGAAACAGGATGTTACCAGCACCTAAGAAGACCCCTTATACCTCTATCTAAATGTCGTGCTTTAAAGCAGCGGTCCCCAACCTTTTTGGCACCAGGGACCAGTTTTGTGGAAGACAGTTTTTCCTCGGATGGGGTCAGGGGAGGTGGTTCAGGCGGTAATGCGAGCGATGGGGAGCGGCAGCTCGCTCGCCTGCCTGCTGCTCATCTCCTGCTGTGTGGCCCGGTTCCTAACAGGCCGCAGACTGGTGCTGGTCCGAGGCCTGGGGGTTGGGGACCCCTGCTTTAAAGGTTTACATAAATAGTATAACATATATTGTCTTTCTGGTATATGCTACCCACCCCCAGTGTATCATTACATTTACACTGTGTCCATATTGATATTGAAGTCAAACCAGTGCATTTGAATTGCTGTGTATTAGTATTTTACATAAATATATACATTATTTACCTGATCCTCTGCTGGTAGATGTTTAGGTCTCTTCCAATTTTCTGCTGTTGTAAACAGTATTTTGGTGAACATCCTTGTTTATATCTCCTTGTGTGCATGTAACAAGAATTTCTTTAGCATATGTGCCTAGATGTGAATTGCAGGGTAATTAGGTATACTATCTTTAAACTTTAAGTTGCTGACTTCTTTTTCAAAGTGAATTTATCAATTTACAATCCAGTCAGGATTTCATGAGAGCTTTTCTCCATATCTTTGCAGACCTTAATTATTGTCACACTTCAAAATTTCAGTCACTCAGGGTATAAAGCTAACTTAATTTTGTTTTTGTTCATATTATAAAATATTTTCTTCAGTTAAAAGAATACATGTAGCATATATGATCTGCTGTCAACCCAGAAAAGGTCTCTAGAACTGTGCCCCAGGGTTCTTTTCCTTTATACTGTCTGGTGCGTTTCTTGAGATTCTTTTATATATTAGTATATAATTAAAATCACTGAGTTAGGTGAAATCATGGAGGGAATGCTATTCTGGTACATAGAAGAATTGTTAAGCAGAATACTTAATTGAGTATTCTCTACCTAGAAAAAAAATCCTACCCTTTTTCAAGATTGGCTTGGTTACCACCTCTGAAAACTTTTTCACATTCTTCTGCCTAACGTGTTCCATTGTCTGTTTGATCTTGCTCCACCTAATAGAGCCATTCTTGGTTCTTCCAGATTGTTTGTTAACCCACTATATGGTGGTATAAATGTAAACACGTATTCTGAAGTGGGGAGGTTAAAGTATAGTTTTGAAAAAGCATATTAAATTTGCCCATTTCATAATAAACCTACACAAAGTAAAGTGCAGGCTCTGGATGCAGGTTACTTGAGAACAAATGGTGGCTGTGTTACTGATTTGCTCTAACCATAGAGATTAAATTTCTGTAACATAGGCATAGTAATAGTACCCATTTATAGGATTTTTGTGAAGCTTAAGATACGTGTATTGAGTACCTAGAATAATGCCTATAACTACACTTACTAAATGGTGGCAGTGATTATGGTGGTGTGTGTATATGAAGAATGCAGTCATGAGAGCATTGCTGGGGTCATGTTTTGTTTTGTTTTTTTAATTAATTTATTATTTGTTTTTGGTCGCATTGGGTCTTTGTTGCTGTGCGCGGGCTTTCTCTAGTTGCGGCAAGTGGGGGCTACACTTCGTTGCGGTGCACAGGCTTCTCATTGCGGTGGCTTCTCGTTGTGGAGCATGGGCTCTAGGTGCACGGACTTAAGTAGTTGCAGCACATGGGCTCAGTAGTTGTGGCTCACAGACTCTAGAGTGCAGGTTCAGTAGTTGTGGTGCACGGGCTTAGTTGCTCCGTAGCATGTGAGATCTTCCCGGACCAGGGCGTGAACCTGTGTCTCCTGCATTGGCAGGCAGGTTCTTAACCACTGTGCCACCAGGGAAGCCCTGGGGTCATGTATTTTTAAAAGTTGAACTACTGGGACTTCCCTGGTGGTCCAGTGGTTAAGACTCTGCGCTTCCACTGCAGGGGGTGTGGGTTCAATCCCTGGTTGGGGAACTAAGATCCCTGCCTGCTGTGTGGTGCAGCCAAAAAAAAAAATTTCAAATAAAGTCTGCTCCCACATTCAGTATTGATAATATCTAAGCGTTTTTTCTTTTTTATTGTGGCAAAATAAAATTTACCATCTTCACCATTGTTAAGTGTACAGTTCAGTGGTATTAGATACATTCACATAGTTGTGCAAAAGTCACCACCATCCATCTGCCTAACTCTCTTCATCTTGTAAAAAGGAAACTGTATACCTATTAAGCAATAACTCCCCATTCTTCCCTCCCCCCAGTCCTTGGCAACCCCCATTATATTTTATGTCTTTATGGTTTTGACTACCTCAGGTAAGTGGAATCATACAGTGTTTGTTTTTTGTGACTTACTTCACTCAGGATAACGTCCTCAAGGTTTATCCATGTTCTAGTATTTAGCAGAATTTCTTCCTTTTTCAGGCTGAATAATGTACTCCATTGTACATATGTACCACATTTTGCTTATTCATTCATTTATCGATGGATACTTGAGTTGCTTCCACATTTTATCTATTGTGAACAACGCTGCTGTGAATGAATATGGATGTACAAATATTTTTTTGAGATCCTGCTTTCAACTCTTTTGGGTATATACCAAGAGGTGTTATTGCTGGATCACATGGTAATTCTATTTTTAATTTTTTGAGGAATTGCCATACTCTTTTCCATAGAGGCTATACTGTTTTACATCCCTACCAGTAGTGCACAAGAGTTGCAGTTTCTCCACACCCTCACCAACACTTGTTTGCTTTTTTTTTTAATGTGGCCATCCTAATGGGTGTGAGGTGTTACCTTTTTTTTGTTGTTGTTGTTGTTGTTTTTTGCGGTACGCGGGCCTCTCACTGTTGTGGCCTCTCCCGTTGCGGAGCACAGGCTCTGGACGCGCAGGCTCAGCGGCCATGGCTCACGGGCCCAGCCGCTCCGCGGCATGTGGGATCCTCCCGGACCGGGGCACGAACCTGTGTCCCCTGCATCGGCAGGTGGACTCTCAACCACTGCGCCACCAGGGAAGCCCAGGTGTTATCTTATAGTATTGATTTTCATTTTTCTAGTGATTAGTGATGTTTAGCATCTTTTCATGTGCTTATTGGCCATTTCTGTATCTTCTTTGTAGAAGTGTCTATTACAAGCCCTTTGTCCACTTTTAAATTGGGTGGTTTGGTTTCTTGTTGAGTTTTAGGAGTTCTCTATATATTCTGGATATTAATTCCTTATTAGATGTATGATTTGCAAATATTTTCTCCAGTTCTGTGGGTTGACTTGTTACTCTGTGTCTCTTGATGTACAAAGTTTTTACATTTTCATGAAATCTGATTGTTTTTTCTTTTGTTATTTGTGCCTGTGGAGTCATAGTCAAGAAATCATTGCTAAACCCAGTGTCATGAAGGTTTTGTCCTGTGTTTTCCTCCAAGAGTTTTATTGTTTTAGGTTTTATATTTTGGTCGTTGATCCACTTAGAGTAAAATGGTGTTGGGTGAGGGTCTAACTTCATTCTTTTGAAGGTAGATATCCAGTTCTCCAAGCACCATTTGTTGGAAAGACTGTACTTTCCCCCATTGAATAATCTTGGTATTCCTGTTAAAAATCATTTGACCATATATGCAAGGGTTTATTTCCAGGCCTTCTATTCCATTGGTCTATATGTCTGTCTTTATGCTAATATTATACTGTTTTGATTAGTGTAGCTTTGTAGTAAGTTTTAAAACCAGGAAACATGAGTCCTTGTGTTTTGTTGTTCTTCGTCAAGATTGTTTTGGCTATTCGGGTCACTTGAGATTCCATATGAATTTTAGGATGGATTTTTCTGTTTCTGCAAAAAAATGTTATTGGGGTTTTGATAGGGATTGCACTGAATCTTTAGATCACTTTGGGTAGTATTGACAATTTAACGATATTAAGTCTTGCAGTTCATGAACATAGGATGTGTTTACATTTACTTATGTCATCCTTAATTTCTTACAGCAGTGTTTTGTAGTTTTCATTGTACAAGTCTTTTATCTTCTTGGCTAAGTTAATTCCTAAGTATTTTACTCTTTTTGATGCTATTATAAATGGAATTTTTGTAATTTCCTTTTCAGATTGTTCGTTATTTGTGTATATAATTGCAACTGGTTTTTGTGTGTTGGCTTCTTATCTGTTGCTTTGCTGAATTCATTTATTAGTTCTAACAGTATTTTTGTGGAGTCTAGGATTTTCTGCATATAAGAGTGTATTCTCCTCAGAGATAATTTTACTTCTTCCTTTCCAACTTGGATGCCTTTTATTTATTTTTCTTGCCTAATTAATTGCTCTGGGTGGAACTTCCAGTACTATGTTGAAAGAAATGTGAAAGCAGGCATCTTTGCCTTGTTCCTGATCTTAGAGAAAAAGCTTTCAGTCTTTCACCATTGAATATGATGTTTTCTGTGGGTTTTACATATATGGCATTTATTATGTGGAGGTAATTTCCTTCTATTCCTATTTTGTTGAGTGATCATGAAAAAGTGTTGAATTTTGACAAATGCTTTTCTGCATCAACTGAGTTGATCATTTGGTTTTTTTTCCCTTCATTTTGTTGATGTGGTGTATTACACTGGCTTTTTGTTTTGTCTTTTTTGTGTGTGTGTTTTTATTTTTGTATGTTGAACCATCCTTGGCTCTCCAGGAATAAATCCAACTTGGTCATGGTGTATAATTCTTTTAGTGTGCTGTTGAATTCTGTTTGCTAGTATTTTGTTGGGGATTTTTACATCAGTGTTCATAAAGGGTATTGGTCTGTAGTTTTCTAGTAGTGTCTTTTTATGGTATCAGGATTATGCTGGTTTCATAGAATGAATTGGGAAGTGTTCCCTCCTCTTCAGTTTTTTGGAAAAGTTTGAGAAGAGTTGGTATTAATTATTGTTTAAATGTTTGATAGAATTCACCAGTGAAACCATCAGGTCCAGAAGTTTTCTTTGTTGGGAGAGTCTTGATTACTGATTCAATCTCCTTACTAGTAATACATAGATTCAGATTGTCTATTTGTTTGTGATTTAGTCTTTGTAAGTTACATTTCTAGGAGTTTGTCCGCTGCATCTAGGTTATCAAATTTTGGGGTATATAGTTGTTCACAGTACTCTTTTAATTCTTTTATTTCTGTGGAATAGGTAGTAACGTCCCCACCTTCATTATTGATTTAGAAATTGGAGTCTTCTCTCCAGGTTTTCTTAGTCCATCTAGATAAAGTTTCGTTTCTGTTGATCTTTTCAAAAAACCAACTTATGATTTTATTGACTTTTCTGTGTTGTTTTGTTTTCTATGTTGTTTATTTCTGCTCTAATCTTTATTATTTTCTTCCTTCTCCTAGCTTTGGTTTAGTTTGTTCTTTTTTTTAGTTCCTTAAGTTGTAAAGTTAGGTTGTTGATTTGAGTTTTTTCTTGTTTTTAATATGATCTTTTATAGATATAAATTTCCTTCACTTTTGCTGCATCCCTTAAGTTTTTGTATGTTGTGTTTTTCTCATTTGTCTCTAAATGTTTTCTGATTTCCATTCTCATTTCTTCTTTGATCCATTGGTTGTTTAAAAGTATGTTATTCAGTTTCCACAGTTCTGTGAATTTTTCAGTTTTACTTTCGTTATTATTTCTAACTCCATCCTGTTGTTGTCAGAGAAGATACTTTGTATGATATCTTTTAAAATCTATTGAGACTTAATTTGTGGCCTAACATATGGAAAATGTCCCATATGCACTTGGGAATGTGCATTTGTTGTTGGGTAGAATGTTCCATATAGGTTTCTCAGATCTAGTTGGTTTATTTTGTTGCTGAGGTCCTCTGTTTGCTTATTTAAATGTCTTCTGTCTGGTTGTTCTGTCCATTACTGTGAGTGGGATATTTAAATCTCCAGCTATTAGTGTAGAACCATCTATTTCTCCCTTCAATTCTTAGTTTGTGCTTCATATGTTTTGATGGTCTGTCATTAGGTGCATAAATGTTTATAAGTAGTATATATATCATCTAGCTATATTGAGTCTTTTATTAACATATAATGTCCTTTTTTGTCTGTTTTAACCTTTTTTGACTTAGTCTATTTCGTCTGACATTAGTATAGCCACCACTGCTCTCTTTTGGTTACTGTTTGCATGGAATATCTTTTTACGTCCTTTCACTTTCATTCTGTTTGTCTCTTTGGATCTTGAGTCTCTTGTAGACAGGACATATATGGGTCATATGTTTTTATCCATTCTGCATATCTGTCTTTTGATTGGAGAGTTTAATCCAGTGGTCCCCAACCTTTTTTGGCACCAGGGACTGGTTTTGTGGAAGACGATTTTTCCACGGACGGGGCAGGGATGGTTTCGGGATGATTCAAGTGCATTACATTTATTGTGAACTTTATTTCTATTATTATTACATTGTAACATATAATTAAATAATTGTATGACTCACCATAAAGCAGAATCAGCAGCTGTAAATACAGATGAAGCTTCGCTTGCTTGCCCCCCCCGCTCACCTCCTGCCCTGTGGCCCAGTTCCTAACAGGCCATGGACTGGTACTGGTCTGTAGTCCAGGGGTTGGGGATCCCTGGTTTAATCCATTTACATCATTTAATTGCTGATAAGGAGAAGATTGACATTTGTCATTGTGTTGTTTTTTTCCTATATGCCTTATAGCCTGAATCATGTAGAAAAAGGATACAGCTACAAACCATGTTATAATCAAACTAGGTTTTATAATTGCCCGTGTATTTACCTTTATTGAGATCTTTTTTCCTCCATGCAGCTTCAGGTTCCTGTCCAGTGTCTTTTCATTTCACCTTTCAAGACTCCCTTGACTATTTCTTGCAGGACAGGTTGGTGGTCCTGAGCTCCCTCAGCTTTTGTTTCTGGAGCTGTCTTGATTTTTCCCTCACTTTGGAAGGACAGTTATGCTGGATACAGGATTCTCAGTTAACAGTTTTTTTCTTTTAGCAGTTTGAATATATCAGCCCTCAGTTTTCTGGCATCAAAACCTTTCGATAAGAAATCTGTTGATAATCTTACTGAGGATCCTTGTAAGTGATGATTTGCTTCTCTCTGCTCCTTTCAAGGTTCTCTTTGTCTTTGTCTCTTAAAAATTTGATTATAATGCGTCTTTTTTTTTGCGAAACGCGGGCCTCTCACTGTCGTGGCCTCTCCCGTTGCGGAGCAGCAGGCTCTGGACGCGCAGGCTCAGTGGCCATGGCTCACGGGTGCAGCCGCTCCGCGGCATGTGGGATCTTCCTGGACCAGGGCACAAACCCGTGTCCCCTGCATCGGCAGGTGGACTCTCAACCACTGCGCCACCAGGGAAGCCCATATAATGCATCTTGATGTGAGTCTCTCAGTTCACCTCACTTGGAGTATTTTGACCTTCAGTATTTATATTCATTTAAATCAAATCTCAGAAGTTTCCAACCATTATTTCTATAAATATTCTCTCCACTTCCCTCCCCACCACCCCACTCCTTCTCTTGGGCTTCCCATGATGCATTTGTTAGTCTACTTATGGTGTCCCACAGGTCCCTGAGGTTCTGTTCACATATCTTAAATCTTTTTTTCTTTCTGATCCTCAGCCTTTATAATTTTCATTGTCCCATCTTCAGGATCACTAATTCTTCTGCCTGCTCAAATATTCTTTTGAATCCCTTTAGTGAAATTTTCATTTCAGTTACTGCATTTTTCAGCTTCAGAATTTCTTTTTTTTTTTTTAGGCTGTCTTTTTTTTTTTTTTTGGCTGCACTGTGTAGCTTGTGAGATCTTAGTTCCCTGACCAGGGATTGAACCTGGACCATTGGCAGTGAAAGGGTGGAGTCCTAACCACTGTACTGCCAGGGAATTCCCTAGGTTTTCTATTTCTTTATTGACATTTCCATTGTTCCATTTCACACATTGTCTTCTTGACTTTACATCTTCCTTTAGTTCTTTGAGTATTTTTAAGACCATTGTTTTAAATTCTTTGTCTAGCATATCTGCCATTAGGTCTTTTTCAGGGACAATTTTATTGATTTCTGTTTTTCCTTTTTTTTTTTTTTGCGGTATGCGGGACTCTCCCTGTTGTGGCCTCTCCCGTTGCGGAGCACAGGCTCCAGAAGCGCAGGCTCAGCGGCCATGGCTCATGGGCTTAGCCGCTCCGCGGCATGTGGGCTCTTCCCAGACTGGGGCACAAACCCGTGTCCCCTGCATTGGCAGGTGGACTCTCAACCACTGCGCCACCAGGGAAGCCCAGCATATATATATTTTTTTAACATTGAATTTTAAAAAATATTTATTTTATTTATCTTTGGCTGTGTTGGGTCTTCGTTGCTGCACATGGGCTTTCTCCAGTTGTGGAGAGCGGGGGCTACTCTTTGTTGTCATGCACGGGCTTCTCATTGCGGTGGCCTCTCTTGCTGTGGAGCACCAGCTCCAGGTGCACTTCAGCAGTTGCAGCATGTGGGCTCAGTAGTTGTGACTCACGGGCTCCAGAGCACAGTCTCAGTAGTTGTGGCACACAGGCTTTGTTGCTCCGCACCATGTGGGATCTTCCCGGACCGGGACTCCAACCTGTGTCCCTTGCATTGGCAGGGAGATTCTCAACCACTGCATCACCAGGGAAGCCCACAGTACAGTACTATTAACTGTAGTCACCATGCTGTACATTACATCCCTTTGACTTATTTATTTTATAACTGGAAGTTTATACCTTTTGAGTTTCTTCACTCACTCCCCACTTCCCCCCACCCCACCTCTGACGACCACCAATCTATCTCTGTATCTGCGAGCTTGGTGGTAACTTTTTTTTTTTCATTTTTAGATTCCACATGTGAGTGAGATCATATAGTATTTGTCTTTCTTTGACTTATCTCACTTAGCATAATGCCCTCCGTACATGCTGTCACAAATGGCAAGCTTCACTTTTCTTTTACAGCTGAATAATATTCTTTGTATACACACACCCCCCACATTTTATTTACCCATTCATCTGTCCGTGAACACACGTAGGTTGTTTACATTTCTTGGCTCTTGTAAATAATGCCACTGTGAACATGGGGATGCATATATCTTTTCAAGTTAGTGTTTTCGTTTTCTTCAGATAAATACCCAGAAATAGAATTGCTGGATCATATGATAATTCTAGATTTAATTTGTTGAGGAACCTCCATACTGTTTCCTGTAGTGGCTACACCAATTTAAATTCTCACCGACAGTGCACAAGGGTTCCCTTTTCTCCACGTCCTCACCAACACTCATTACTTTTTGTCTTTTTGATAATAACCATTCTAACAAGTGTAAGGTGATAATCTCATTGTGGTGTTGATTTGCATATCCCTGATGATTAGTGGCATGTAGAGCATCTTTTTATATACTGCTTGGCCATCTGTATATCTTCTTTGGAAGATGTGTATTCAGATCCTCTGCTTATTCTTTCATTTAATTATTATTATTATTATTTTGCTATTGAGTTGTATAAATTTTCTATATATTTTGAATATTAACCTCTTATCGCATATGTGACTTGCAGGTATTTTCTTCCATTCAGTAGATTGCTGTTTCATTTTGTTGGTGGTAGAATTACTGACATGCTTGACATTGGTAATTTGTGCTTTTTTTTCTTTGTCAGGTTTATTAATTGTTTTAAAGATGAACTTTTGGCTTTGAATTTCTTACCCACTCTCATACTTTTATATGGCATTAGTTTTTTTCTTTTTTTCCTATTGCTTTCTTTGGGTTTTATTTACTGTTCTTTTTCTGACTTCTTGAAGTGGAGGTGCTTAGAGTATGACATTTTAGATAAAATTCATGTATAATATGTCCACCATTTTAAAATGTACAATTCAGTGGTTTTAGTGTGCTCACAAAATTCCGAAACCATCACCACTACCTAGTTCCAGAACATTTTCATCACACCAAAAAGAAAACCCCTACCCATTAAACATCACTCCCATCTGCAGTTCCCCCATTGCCTAGCAACCACTAATTTACTTTTGGTCTCTGTGGATTTGCCTACCCTGTATATTTCACGTGTGGAATGATGTAATATGTGATCTTTCAAGTTTGGCTTCTTTCACTTAGCATAGTATTTTCAAGATCCATCCATGTTGTACCATGAATCAGTACATCATTCCTTTTTCTGGCTGAATAATATTCCATTATATGGACATGTTACATTTTCTTTATCCATTAAGATGATGGGTATTTGGGTTGTTTCTACTTTTGACTATTATGAATAACAAACACTGTTAAGAACATTCATATAGAAGTTTTTGTATGGAAATATGTTTTCAGTTTTCTTAGGTATATACCTGGAGTGAGTTTGTGGATCATGTGTAGTATCTCAGTGTTTAACTTTTTGAGAAACTGCCAAACTGTTTTCCAAAGCAGCTGCACCATTTTACATTCCCACCAGCAATGTATGAGGGTTTGAGTTTTTCCATATCCTCATCAGTACTTTTTATTATCTTTTTGATCTTTGTTGTGGTGCTTGGGCTTCTCACTGCAGTGGCTTCTCCTTGTTGCAGGGCACGGGCCCTAGAGCGTGTGGGCTTCAGTAGTTGTGGCTCGTGGGCTCTAGAGCACAGGCTCAGTAGTTATGGCACACGGGCTTAGTTGCTCCAAGGTATGTGGGATCTTCCAGGACCAGGGATTGAACCTGCACTGGCAGGCGAATTCTTAACCACTGCGCCACCAGTGGAGTCCCCCATTGTTTTTTTGATTTCTCTAATGATGTTGAGCTTATGGGCTCTTTTCTATTTTCTTTGGACAAATATCTCTTTAAATCCTTAGCTCATTTTATAATGAGGTGTTTTTTTTAACTGTTGAGCTATGAGTTCTTTATACATTCTAGATGTTAGACCCTGATGAGATGTATGATTTGCAAATATTTTCTTCATTCCGTGGGTTGTCTCTTTGCTTTCTTGATAGTGTCCTCCTTTGTAGCACAAAAGTTTTAAATTTTAACGAAGCTTTATTCATCTATTTTTGCCCCGCTTTGGTTGCTAGTATTTTTGGTGTCATATCTGAGACACCATTGCCTGATCCAGTGTTGCAAAGATTTATCCCTTTGTTTTCTTCTAAAAGTTTTCTAGTTACCACGCTTAGTTTTACGATCCATTTTTTGTTAATTTCTGTATGTGGTGTAAGGTAGGCGTCCAACTTCATTCTTTTGCATGTAGATACTCAGTTGTCCAAGAACTGTTTGTTGAAAAGAATATTCTTTCCCCATTGAATGATCTTGGCATCCTTGTAGAAAATCAGTTGACCATCAATACAAGGATTTATTTCTGAACTCGCAGTTCTATCCCATTGATAAAGCCAGTACCACACAGTCTTTATTACTGTAGCTTGGTGGTAAGTTTTGAAATTGGGAAATACGATTCTTCCAACACTGAGATGGTTTTGGGTATTCATGGTTACTTGCATTTCCATATGAATTTTAAGATCAGCTAGTTAATTTCTCTCGAAAAGGCAGTTGCGACTTTGATCTGTAGATCGATTTGGAGACTGTTGCTATTTTAATAGTAAGTCTTTCAACGCATAAACATGAGGTAGCTTTAAGTTTAATTTCTTTCAACAGTGTTTTATAGGTTTCAATGTGTAAGTCTTGCACTGTGTAAGTCTTTTTATTCTTTTCGATGCTGTCGTAAATTAAATTTTTTTCTTAATTTAATTTTCAGATTATTCATTGCTAGTGTATAGAAATAGAATTGATTTTTGTATATTGATGTTGTACCCTGCCACTTTGCTGAACTCATTTATTAGCTCTAATTGTTTTTTTTGTAGATATCTTAGGACCTTCGATATCCAAGATCATGTCTTCTGTGGATAGAGTTTTACTTTTTCCTTTCCAATCTAGATGTCTTTTATTTGTTTTTCCTGCCTAATTGCCTTGACTAGAACCTTCAGTACAATTTTGAATAAAAATTACAAGAGTAGGCATTCTTGTCTTGTTCCCGTCATAGGGGACAGCTTTCAGTCTTTGACCATTAAATATAATGTTAGATATGGGGTTTTGGTAGAAGCACTTTATAAGGTTGAGATTGTTCCCTTCTGTCCCTAGTTTATTGAATTTCTTAAATCAGGAAAGAGTGTTCTGTTTTGTCAAATATAATACTTTTTCTGGGTTGGTTGAGATGATTGTGTAATTTTTGTCCTGGTATGGTATATTTTACTGGTTGGTTAACATGTTGAATCAGCCTTGCATTCTTGGGAAAAGTCTCATTTGGTCATGGTGTATAATCCTTTTTATGTGCTACTACATTTGCTTTGTTAGTATTTTGTGAAGGATTTTTGTGTTTATATTCATAAGGGATATAGGTCTGATTTTTCTGGTGATGTCTTTATCTACTTTTGGTATCAGGATATACTGACCTCATGACTGAGTTGTAAAGTGTTCGCTCTTCCCTTTTTTGGGGGGGAAGATTTTATGTAGAATTGGTGTAATTTCTTTTTAAGCCTTGAAGAATTCACCAGTAAGGCCATTTGGTCCTGGACTTTTCTTTGTGGGAAGTTGTTGTTCAGGCTCTTCGCTTATCATAGGTGTATTCAAATTGCCTGTTTCTCCTTGTGTCAGTTTTGGTAGTTCGTGTCTTTGTAGAAATTTATTTCACATCGGTTTTCTAATTTGACTTACAGTTACACAATTTTACAAGAGATAGTAATCTCTTTTAGGTTCTGTAGTCCCTTTTTATTTCTGTAAGGTTGGTAGTAATGTCCCCACTTTCATTTCTGATTTTAGTAATTTGAGTCTTTGATCTTGTTTCATGATCAGTCTAGCTTAAGGTCTGTCAATTTTGCAGATGTTTCAAAGAACTAACTTTTGGTTTTGTTGATTTTTCTCTATATTTTTCTGGTCTTTATTTTATTTCTGCTTTAACCTTTGTTACTTCTTTTCTTCTGCTTGCTTTGTTTTGTTTCGTTGCTGTTTTTCTAGTTCCTTAAGGCATGTTGGGTTATTCAAGATCTTTTTTAATATAGGCACTTACAACTATAACTTTCCTTGCAAGTACTGCCTTCACTATATGCCATAAATTTTAGTATTTCATTTTTTTATTCAATTCATTCATTTTGCTTTTTCCCATGTGATTTCTTTCAGCCACTGATTGTTTAATTTCTATGTATTCATGAATTTTCCATTTTTCCTTCTGTTATAGATTTCTAACTCCATTGTGTTCAGAGAACATTCTTTGTGTGATTTGAGGCCTTTCAAATTTGTTGAGACTTGTTTTATGGAATTACATATGATATGTCTTGGAGAATATTCAGTATCAACTTAAAAATATGTATTCTGCTGTTGTTGGATGGAGTGTTTTATAGGTATCTGTTCTAGTTGGTTTATAGTGTTCAAATCTTGTGTCCTTGGTGATCTTCTGTCTTCTTGTTCTGTTCATTGTTGAAATTGTGGTATTGATGTTTCAACTATTACTGTTGAAATATCTATTTATCCTATCAATTCTGTCAGTTTTTACTTCATATATTTTGGTGCTTTGTTCTTAGATTCACCTGTGTTTATAATTGTTATGTCTTCTTGATGGATTGACCCTTTTATCATTAGAGAAAGTCCTTATTTGTCTTCAATAACAATTTTTGTCTTAAGGTTTATTTTGTCTGATATTAGTATAGTCCCTCCAGTAGTCTTTTGATTACTCTTTGCAGGATATATATATTTCCATCTTTTTACTTTTAACTTATTTGTGTCTTTGAGTCTGAAGTTTGTCTCTTCTGTACAACATATATTTAGATCATGGTTTTCTAAAATCCATGTAAAAAAATCTGACTTATTTATTTATTTTTGGCTGCATTGGGTCTTCATTGCTGTGCGTGGGCTTTCTCTAGTTGTGGCGAGCGGGGGCTGCTCTTTGTTGCAGTGTGTGGGATTCTCATTGTGGTGGCTTCTTTTGTTGCGGAGCACGGGCTCTAGGCGCATGGGCTCCAATAGTTGTGGCATGCGGGCTCAGTAGTTGTGACTCGTGGGCTCTAGAACACAGGCTCAGTAGTTGTGGCGCACAGGCTTATTAGTTGCTCTGAGCCATGTGGGATCTTCCCGGACCAGGGATTGAACCCATGTTCCCTGCATCGGCAGGCGGATTCTTAACCACTGTGCCACCAGGGAAGTCCCTAAAAATCTGACTTCTTAATTGGACAGTTTAGTCTACCTATATTTAATGTAATTAATGGCAAGGTAGGATATACATCTATCATTTTGCTGTTTGTTTTCCATTTATCGTATGTTTTTTCTTTCTCTATTCCTCATTAACTCTTTTAAGTAGATGTTTTCTAGTGTACCATTTTAATTTCCTTGTCTTTTGTTTTAGAATATTTTTAGTTATTTTCTTAATGGCTGCCCTGGAGATTACAACTAGCATCTTAATTCATAACAGTCTAGTTCAGATTAATACCAATTTAATTTTAGTAGTACAGTTGACCCTGAATGTGGGTTTGAACTGCATGGAACCACTTATATGCAGATATTTTTCAGTAGTATATACTGCGGTATTACACAGTCTGTGGTTGGTTGAATTCTGTCAGTGTGGAGGAACCATGGATATGGAGGGCCGAGTATAAGTTATATAAGGTTAACCTCCACATTGTTCAAGGGTCAACTGTATGTAAAAACTTTGCTCCAGTATTGCTACATTCCCTCTCTTTTGTGCTGTTAATGTCATATGAATTACATTACGTGCATTGTGTGCCCTTCAACACAGATTTATAATTACTGCTGTATTCATTTATCTTTTAATGAGATAGAAAAATTATGAACAGCTATATTTATGCTGTCTTTAATATTTACCTGTGTAGTTGGCTTTTCTGGTGTCTTTGTTACTTTGTGTGGATTAAAGTAACTTTCTAGTTTATCTTTTCATTTTAACCTGAAGGACTACCTTTAGTATTTATGTAGGGCAAGTTTGCTAGCAGCAAACTCTCTCAGGTTTTATTTGGGAATATCTTAATTTATTCATTTTCAAAGGAATGTTTTATTGGCCATAGAAATTCTGGGTTGAGTTTGTTCTTTCAACACTGTGAATGTGTCATCTTACTGCCTTCTGGCCTCCATGGTTTCTGATGAGAAATCAGTTGTTAATCTTATTGAGGATATATGATGGGTTGCTTTTCTTTTGCACATTTCAAGATTCTCCTTGTCTCTGGCTTTCAACAGTTTGAGTATGATGTGTCTCATTGTGGCTCTCTTTGAATTTATCCTACTTGAAGTTCATTTAATTTCTTGGATGTATAGATTGATGGTTTTCATCAAATTTGGGATATTTTCTGTCATTTTTTTCTTCACATATTCTTCTTTCCCCTGTTTTCTCTGTCCTCTCCTTTTGGGACTTCTAGATTGTATCCCAGAGGTATCCGAGATTGCTCATTTTTCTTCATTACTTTTTCTTTCTCTTTCTCAGACTGGATAATCTCAGTGGACTTATCTCCAGGTTCACTGATTCTGTCTTCTGCCTGTTTAAATCCTGAGACCTTGTAGTGAATTTTTCATTTCAGTTACTGTACTTTGCAGTGCCACAATTTCTAACTGGTTCTTTTTTATAATTTCTCTTTCTTCATTGATATTGTTTGGCATGTCTACCACGAAAAACAGAAGGCTGCAAATCAGAGTTTACTTGGAGTCTTAGTAATTGCAATTCAGGAGACACAGATTTAGGTAAAACTGAAAGAGTGTTCAGGGAAGAGCAGCAGTCAGGGGATTATAATGGCAAAAGCCACAAGGGCTACAAGGTTGTCAAAATAGTCTGGCAAGAGTTATGATTGGGGCTTCCCTGGTGGTGCAGTGGTTGAGAGTCTGCCTGCCGATAAAGGGGACACGGGTTCGTGCCCCGGTCCCGGAAGATCCCACATGCCGTGGAGCGGCTGGGCCCGTGAGCCATGGCCGCTGAGCCTGCGCGTCTGGAGCCTGTGCTCCGCAACGGGAGAGGCCACAGCAGTGAGAGGCCCGCGTACCAGAAAAAAAAAAAAAAATGGTATGATTGGCTCTGATACAAGAAAGGAGATGTTTGCCCTTAAGGGATAGGCTGTAATGAGTTATTTTAGGGTAAGCGTTCAGTAAGGATCTTGAGTTCTTGGAACACTGAGAAGATGTTCTGGATGCCCATGTTAAGACAATAAGTGGTCAAAAGGCCAGGTTCCATCCAGGCTGAGGCATGCATAAGTCACACTTCTCAGTGGCCTCCTGGCTCCATTTTAGAGAGCTCCCTTAGTAATACTGACTCGATTTTGATTTTCCTTTCACAGGTGAGACATTGTTCCTATGCATCCCTTTAGTCTTTTAGACATTTTTTCCTTTGGCTCCTCAAACATAGTTAAAATAACTGATTGAAGTCTTGGTCTAGTACTTGAAATGCTTAGTCTAAGGTCATTTCTTTTGATTGATTGATTTATTTTTCCCCCTGTGAATGGGTCATATTTTCTTGGTTTGTTTTTCTTTGCATATTTTGTAAATACTTCGTTGAAAAGGGGACACTAAATAGTTTAATACGACAAGTCTGGAAATCAGATTACCCCTTTTCCCCAGAGTTTGTTCTTTCTGTTTGTTGTTGTTTAGTGACTTTTCTCAACTAATTCTGTAAAGTTTTCCTTTTTACTTCTTAAAAAAATTTTTATTGCGGTATAGGTGCTTTAGAGTGTTGTGTTGGTTTCTACTGTACAGCAACGTGAATCAGTTATACATATACATATATCCCCTCTTTTTTGGATTTCCTTCCCATTTAAGTCACCACAGAGCATTGAGTAGAGTTCCCTGTGCTATACCGTAGACTCTCATTAGTTGTTTATTTTCTAATACTATCAATAGTGTATAATCTCTCTTTGGTTATCTTAGTGGTCAGCTAACGATTGGACAGAGGTTTCCTTACATGCCTGGAACCAGTAAGTCTTTCGTCCTTTGCCAAGGGGTCCAGCATGCCTTCCATGCTGATCCATACAGCTTAGTGAGTAGCCTTCACTTCCCTGCTTGTGCAGAGGCTCAAGGTTAATCAGAAGTGAGAACTTAGGGCCTTCCAGTTTCACAGGGATATGTTGAACTTTTTAAAGCCCTCTGTGTGTATCTCATTCCTCAGCTTTTCCTTTTAAGCTTTTTTGGTAGTCTATTGTTTGCCTAAACTGTTACTTACTACCTGAGGCACCAGATGTTTAATGCTTGCCTTTGATTGTTTAACAGACTTCTCTCCTAGAGAAAGGCTGTTCATACTGGGTGAGCTCCAAGGCAGGACAAAGACAGCCTAGAAAAATGGAAGCTTCCATGGAACCACTGCAAAAATCAAGTAATGACAGTCTCTGGGGATGGGACTTGACCTCCAATCCTGTTCTGCCCCTTCTGGTGGCTTCCAGGATGCTAATTTTCACTGTGATTGTGGGCTCTTGGTTTTTAAGGTTACTGCAGAGCTAGAGAGGAGATGGGAGTAGTGCAAGTTAAAAGGTCTGAAAGTGTACTGTTTTTACCAGGATTAGCTACTTTGTGATTTAAATATTCCTGATTACTGCAAGCCTTTGTTTAATTTTCAGAGTTCTGAAAAAGTTCAGTCTGACAGTTTTTGCTGGTGTTCTCACTTCTTTTATGGAGGAGAGAGGTCCTTGCTCTGCCATTCCACTGACATCATCCTGATCATTGATTTGTAATCTTTCGAATACATGCACCACAGGCTGTACGTTTCCTTCTAAGCATGGATTTAAGTGCATTCTGTGACCTGTGATGTGTTTTTACTTATCATTCAGTTAAAAATATTTTCTTAATTCCATTGGATGTCTTGTTGATCCCTGAAGAAGTGTGTGGTTTAACTTCAAAACATTTGGGACTTTTTGTTGTCTTTTTATAAATAGAGTTTTACCTTAATTGTACTATATTCATAGAAAATCTTCCATGTGGTTTTAGTCTTCAGAAGTTGTTGAGACTTCTTTATGCCCTGCTTTGTTAAAGGTTGTATGTACACTTGTGGAGAAAGTGTGTTGACCACATGTTCAATGCAGTGTTGTGTTTGTGTCAGTTAGGTCAGGTTTGTTAATTTTATGTTTGATCTTCCATATTCTTATTTGTGGTTATCTTATTCTATCAGTTACCAAGAGAAGTGTGTTAAAATCACTAGCTTTTATTGTAGTCTTGACTATCTCTCATTTGAGGTTTGTTGATTTTTTTTTCTGTTATAGATTTTTATAGACTGTTGAGTTTTAGAATTATCCCTCTAGGGGATTGGTCCCTTTATACTCATGAAATGCCCTTCTTTATCTCTTATGTTTTTGCCTTAACATTATTTTGTTTGACATTTGTTTAGCTACACCAGCTTTCTTTGGTTAGTTTTGGCATGGCGTATCTTTTCTCCCTATCAGTAACCTTCTGTTTTTAAGACACGACTTTGGAAAGCAGCATATAGTTGAAATTTTGATTTTCAACTAATTCTACCAATATGTGTCTTAATTGCAGTTTGGGTTTTTTTAAAAAACATGTAGTTGAACTATTAATATACTTAAAATATTAAGTATATCACCTTTATTGGGTCTTTGTCCTTCATGTTCTGTGTGGCCTTCTTTTGGATTCATCAAGTGTTCCTTATTCATACTTAGCCTTCCTGTTGTATGATTTTTTTTTTTTACATCTTTATTGGAGTATAATTGCTTTACAATGGTATGTTAGTTTCAGCTTCACAACAAAATGAATCAGTTATATATATACATATGTTCCCATATCTCTTCCCGCTTGCGTCTCCCTCCCTCCCACCCTCCCTATCCCACCCCTCCAGGCGGTCACAAAGCACCGAGCTGATCTCCCTGTGCTATGCGGCTGCTTCCCACTAGCTATCTACCTTACGTTTGGTAGTGTATATATGTCCATGCCTCTCTCTCGCTTTGTCACCGTTTACCCTTCCCCCTCCCCATAGCCTCAAGTCCATTCTCTAGTAAGTCTGTGTCTTTATTCCTGTTTCACCCCTAGGTTTTTCATGACATTTTTTCCCCTTAAATTCCATATATATGTGTTAGCATACGGTATCTGTCTCTCTCTTTCTGACTTACTTCACTCTGTATGACAGATTCTAGATCTATCCACCTCATTACAGATAGCTCAATTTCGTTTCTTTTTATGGCTGAGTAATATTCCATTGTATATATGTGCCACGTCTTCTTTATCCATTCATCCGATGATGGACACTTAGGTTGTTTCCATCTCTGGGCTATTGTAAATAGAGCTGCAGTGAACATTTTGGTTCATGACTCTTTTTGAATTATGGTTTTCTCAGGGTATATGCCCAGTAGTGGGATTGCTGGGTCATATGGTAATTCTATTTTTAGTTTGTTAAGGAACCTCCATACTGTTCTCCACAGTGGCTGTATCAATTTACATTCCCACCAACAGTGCAAGAGTGTTCCCTTTTCTCCACACCCTCTCCAGCATTTATTGTTTCTAGATTTTTTGATGATGGCCATTCTGACTGGTGTGAGATGATATCATTGTAGTTTTGATTTGCATTTCTCTAATGATTAGTGATGTTGAGCATTCTTTCCTGTGTTTGTTGGCAGTCTGTATATCTTCTTTAGAGAAATGTCTATTTAGGTCTTCTGCCCATTTTTGGATTGGGTTGTTTGTTTTTTTGTTATTGAGCTGCATGAGCTGCTTCTAAATTTTGGAGATTACTCCTTTGTCAGTTGCTTCATTTGCAAATATTTTCTCCTATTCTGAGGGTTGCCTTTTGGTCTTGTTTATGGTTTCCTTTGCTGTGCAAAAGCTTTGAAGTTTCATTAGGTCCCATTTGTTTATTTTTGTTTTTATTTCCATTTCTCTAGGAGGTGGGTCAAAAAGGACCTTGCTGTGATTTATGTCATAGAGTGTCCTGCCTATGTTTTCCTCTAAGAGTTTGATAGTTTCTGGCCTTACATTTAGGTCTTTAATCCATTTTGAGCTTATTTTTGTGGATGGTGTTAGGGAGTGATCTAATCTCATACTTTTACATGCACCTGTGCAGTTTTCCCAGCACCACTTATTGAAGAGGCTGTCCTTTCTCCACTGTACATTCCTGCCTCCTTTATCAAAGATAAGGTGACCATATGTGCGTGGGTTTATCTCTGAGCTTTCTATCCTGTTCCATTGATCTGTATTTCTGTTTTTGTGCCAGTACCATACTGTCTTGATTACTGTAGCTTTGTAGTATAGTCTGAAGTCAGGAAGCCTGATTCCTCCGGCTCCGTTTTTCGTTCTCAAGATTGCTTTGGCTATTCGGGGTCTTTTGTGTTTCCATACAAATTGTGAAATTTTTTGTTCCAGTTCTGTGAAAAATGCCAGTGGTAGTTTGATAGGCATTGCATTGAATCTGTAGATTGCTTTGGGTAGTAGAGTCATTTTCACAATGTTGATTCTTCCAATCCAAGAACATGGTATATCTCTCCATCTATTTGTATCATCTTTAATTTCTTTCATCAGTGTCTTATAATTTTCTGCATACAGGTCTTTTGTCTCCTTAGGTAGGTTTATTCCTAGATATTTTATTCTTTTTGTTGCAGTGGTAAATGGGAGTGTTTTCTTGATTTCACTTTCAGATTTTTCATCCTTAGTGTATAGGAATGCCAGAGATTTCTGTGCATTAATTTTGTATCCTGCTACTTTACCAGATTCATTGATTAGCTCTAGTAGTTTTCTGGTAGCATCTTTAGGATTCTCTATGTATAGTATCATGTCATCTGCAAAGAGTGACAGCTTTACTTCTTCTTTTCTGATTTGGATTCCTTTTATTTCCTTTTCTTCTCTGATTGCTGTGGCTAAAACTTCCAAAACTATGTTGAATAAGAGTGGTGAGAGTGTGCAGCCTTGTCTTGTTCCTGATCTTAGTGGAAATGCTTTCAGTTTTTCACCATTGAGGACGATGTTGTCTGTGGGTTTGTCATATATGGCCTTTATTACGTTGAGGAAAGTTCCCTCTATGCCTACTTTCTGCAGGGTTTTTTTTTTTTATCATAAATGGGTGTTGAATTTTGTCAAAAGCTTTCTCTGCATCTATTGAGATGATCATATGGTTTTTCTCCTTCAGTTTGTTAATATGGTGTATCACGTTGATTGATTTGCGTATATTGAAGAATCCTTGCATTCCTGGAATAAACCCCACTTGATCATGATGTATGATCCATTTAATGTGCTGTTGGATTCTGTTTGCTAGTATTTTGTTGAGGATTTTTGCATCTATGTTCATCAGTGATATTGGCCTGTAGTTTTCTTTCTTTGTGACATCCTTGTCTGGTTTTGGTATCAGGGTGATGGTGGCCTCGTAGAATGAGTTGGGGAGTGTTCCTCCCTCTGCTATATTTTGGAAGCGTTTGAGAAGGATAGGTGATAGCTCTTCTCTAAATGTTTGATAGAATTCGCCTGTGAAGCCATCTGATCCTGGGCTTTTGTTCGTTGGAAGATTTTTAATCACAGTTTCAATTTCAGTGCTTGTGATTGGTCTGTTCATATTTTCTATTTCTTCCTGATTCAGTCTTGGCAGGTTGTGCATTTCTAAGAATTTGTCCATTTCTTCCAGGTTGTCCATTTTATTGCTATAGAGTTGCTTGTAGTAATCTCTCATGATCTTTTGTATTTCTGCAGTGTCACTTGTTACTTCTTTTTCATTTCTAATTCTGTTGATTTGAGTCTTCTCCCTTTTTTTCTTCATGAGTCTAGCTAATGGTTTATCAATTTTGTTTATCTTCTTAAAGAACCAGCTTTTAGTTTTATTGATCTTTGCTATCGTTTCCTTCATTTCTTTTTCATTTATTTCTGATCTGATTTTTATGATTTCTTTCCTTCTGCTAACTTTGGGTTTTTTTTGTTCTTTCTCTAATTGCTTCAGGTGCAAGGTTAGGTTGTTTATTCGAGGTGTTTCCTGTTTCTTAAGGTAGGATTGTATTGCTATAAACTTCCCTCGTAGAACTGCTTTTGCTGCATCCCATAGATTTTGAGTCGTTGTGTCTTCATTGTCATTTGTTTCTAGGTATTTTTTGATTTCCTCTTTGATTTCTTCAGTGATCACTTCGTTATTAAGTAGTGTATTGTTTAGCCTCCATGTGTTTGTATTTTTTACAGATCTTTTCCTGTAATTGATATCTAGTCTCATAGCGTTGTGGTCGGAAAAGATACTTGATACAATTTCAATTTTCTTAAATTTACCAAGGCTTGATTTGTGACCCAAGATATGATCTATCCTGGAGAATGTTCCATGAGCACTTGAGAAAAATGTGTATTCTGTTGTTTTTGGATGGAATGTCCTATAAATATCAATTAAGTCCATCTTGTTTAATGTATCATTTAAAGCTTCTGTTTCCTTATTTATTTTCATTTTGGATGATCTGTCCATTGGTGAAAGTGGGGTGTTAAAGTCCCCTAGTACGAATGTGTTACTGTCGATTTCCCCTTTTATGGCTGTTAGTATTTGCCTTATGTATTGAGGTGCTCCTATGTTGGGTGCATAAATATTTACAATTGGTATATCTTATTCTTGGATCGATCCCTTGATCATTATGTAGTGTCCTTCTTTGTCTCTTCTAATAGTCTTTATTTTAAAGTCTATTTTGTCTGATATGAGAATTGCTACTCCAGCTTTCTTTTGGTTTCCATTTGCATGAAATACCTTTTTCCATCCCCTTACTTTCAGTCTGTATGTGTCTCTAGGTCTGAAGTGGGTCTCTTGTGGACAGCAAATATATGCGTCTTGTTTTTGTATCCATTCAGCCAATCTGTGTCTTTTGGTGGGAGCATTTAGTCTATTTACATTTAAGGTAATTATCGATATGTATGTTCCCATTCCCATTTTCTTAATTGTTTTGAGTTCGTTATTGTAGGTCTTTTCCTTCTTTTGTGTTTCTTGCCTAGAGAAGTTCCTTTAGCAGTTGTTGTAGAGCTGGTTTGGTGGTGCTGAACTCTCTCAGCTTTTGCTTGTCTGTAAAGGTTTTAATTTCTCCATCAAATCTGAATGAGATCCTTGCTGGGTAGAGTAATCTTGGTTGCAGGTTTTTCTCCTTCATCACTTTCAATATGTCCTGCCACTCCCTTCTGGCTTGCAGAGTTTCTGCTGAAAGATGAGCTGTTAACCTTATGGGGATTCCCTTGTGTGTTATTTGTTGTTTTTCCCTTGCTGCTTTTAATATGCTTTCTTTGTATTTAATTTTTGACAGTTTGATTAATATGTGTCTTGGCGTATTTCTCCTTGGATTTATCCTGTATGGGACTCTCTGTGCTTCCTGGACTTGATTAACTATCTCCTTTCCCATATTAGGGAAGTTTTCTACTGTAATCTCTTCAAATATTTTCTCAGTCCCTTTCTTTTTCTCTTCTTCTTCTGGAACCCCTATAATTCGAATGTTGGTGCGTTTAATGTTGTCCCAGAGGTCTCTGAGACTGTCCTCAGTTCTTTTCATTCTTTTTTCTTTATTCTGCTCTGCATGAGTTATTTCCACTATTTAATCTTCCAGGTCACTTATCCGTTCTTTTGCCTCAGTTATTCTGCTATTGATCCCATCTAGAGTATTTTTCATTTCATTTATTGTGTTGTTCATCATTGTTTGTTTCATCTTTAGTTCTTCTAGGTACTTGTTAAATGTTTCTTGTATTTTTTCTATTCTATTTCCAAGATTTTGGATCATCTTTACTATCATTATTCTGAATTCTTTTTCAGGTAGACTGCCTATTTCCTCTTCATTTGTTAGGTCTGGTGGGTTTTTATCTTGCTCCTTCATCTGCTGTGTGTTTTTCTGTCTTTTCATTTTGCTTATCTTACTGTGTTTGGGGTCTCCTTTTTGCAGGCTGAAGGTTCGTAGTTCTTGTTGTTTTTAGTGTCTGTCCCCAGTGGCTAAGGTTGGTTCAGTGGGTTGTGTAGGCTTCCTGGTGGAGGGGACTAGTGCCTGTGTTCTGGTGGATGAGGCTGGATCTTGTCTTTCTGGTGGGCAGGTCCACGTCTGGTGGTGTGTTTTGGGGTGTCTGTAGACTTATTATGATTTTGGGCAGCCTCTCTGCTAATGGGTGGGGTTGTGTTCCTGTCTTGCTAGTTGTTTGGCATAGGATGTCCAGCACTGTAGCTTGCTGGCCGTTGAGTGAAGCTGGGTGCTGGCGTTGAGATGGAGATCTCTGGGAGATTTTCGCCGTTTGATATTAGGTTCAGCTGGGAGGCCTCTTGTGGACCAGTGTCCTGAAGTTGGCTCTCCCACCTCAGAGGCACAGCACTAACTCCTGGCTGCAGCACCAAGAGCCTTTCATCCACACGGCTCCTTAATTTGGGATGATTCGTTGTCTATTCATGTATTCCACAGATGCAGGGTTCATCACGTTGATTGTGGAGCTTTAATCCGCTGCTTCTGAGGCTGCTGGGAGAGATTTCCCTTTCTCTTCTTTGTTCTCACAGCCCCCAGGGGCTCAGCTTTGGATTTGGCCCCGCCTGTGCGTGTAGGTCACCGGAGGGCGTCTGTTCTTTGCTCAGACAGGACGGGATTAAAGGAGCCGCTGATTCGGAGGCTCTGGCTCACTCAGGCTGGGGGAGCGGGGGTGGTGGTGGTGGTGGTGGTGGTGGTGGTGGTAGGGAGGGTCATGGAGTGCGGGGCGGGCCTGCGGCGGCATCGGCCCTGATCCTCTGTGCTGCAATCTCTCCGCTTTGCCCTCCGCACCCCTGTTGCTGTGCTCTCCTCCGCGACTCCGAAGCTCCCCCACTCTGCCACCCGCAGTCTCCGCCCGCGAAGGGGCTTCCTAGTGTGTGGACACTTTTCCTCCTTCACAGCTCCCTCCCGCTGGTGCGGGTCCCGTCTCTATCCTTTTGTCTCTGTTTATTTTTTTCTTTTGCCCTAATCAGGTACGTGGGGGGTTTCTTGCCTTTTGGGAGGTCTGAGGTCTTCTGCCAGCGTTCAGTAGGTGTTCTGTAGGAGTTGTTCCACGTGTAGATGTATTTCTGGTGTATCTGTGGGGAGGAAGGTGATCTCCGCGTCTTTTCCGTCATCTTCCCGGAAGTCTCCCACAGGTAGGAGACAGCTAAATATGCAAGTATCTCAGTGGCTTCTTAAGTGATGGGGAAGATGTGATGCACGAAGGACACCAACTCAAGTCTCACAGCTTAGTTCTGTGATCTTGGACCAGGCAGTTAACTTCTCTGTGCCTCAGATTTCCTTTCGTGCAGCACCTCCTCGCCGCAGAGGCCCAGTCAGGTGCGACGGAAAGGCTGTCGCTTTCATGCCGCGCACGGAAGAAGCCCGCGAGGCTGGCGCAGGACGCTCGCGCATGACCCCTGTTGTATGATTAAACATTCTTTTACTGTTCTTTTTCTGGGTGCCCTAGGGATTACAGCGCACATCTTTGACTTATTAGTATCTCACAAATTAGTGCTTTCATCACTTCTGGAAAATGTGAAGACCTTATAGAACTCCAGTTAGCCTGTCCCCACAGTTTTTATGTTGCCGTTACTAAGCATTTTAATTGTGTATCTATCTATCTATCTATCTATCTATCTGTCTGTCTATATATATATATTTTTTTTTTGCGGTATGCGTGCCTCTCACTGTTCTGGCCTCTCCCGTTGCGGAGCACAGGCTCCAGACGCGCAGGCTCAGCGGCCATGGCTCACGGGCCTAGCCGCTCCGTGGCATGTGGGATCTTCCCGGACCAGGGCACGAAGCCGTGTCCCCTGCATTGGCAGGCAGACTCTCAACCACTGCGCCACCAGGGAAGCCCTGTATATATATTTTTTAAATCCCAGAAGGAATTATTTTATATAATCATTATTTACTTAGTCTTGCTCACACATTTCCTATTTTCATTGTTCTTTTTTTCTGAATTTCTGTGCTTTCATGTGGGTTCATTCTCCTTCTGGCTGAGGAACATCTTTAGTGTGAGTGTACTGGTAATGAATTCTTTTTTATTTTCCCTGAAAATGTCTTTATTTCATCTTCCTTTCTTAGGCTATATTTGCTGGTTGTAGAATTCTGGCTTGGCTCATTCAGTCTGTATTTGTTGTTTATCTTCAGGCTTTCAAGGTTTTGTTGACAAATCAATCTTTTTTTGAAATCTCTTGTCTTTGTCTCTTCTGTTTGTTTTAATTTTCCCTGTGTTTTTTCTGCTATTTCACTCTTAGTCTACATGTGATACTTTTTTTTTTTTTTTTTTGCTTATGAGTTCTTGGTCTTCTTTTATGTATGGATTGGTATCTTCGGTACTCAGTTTACAGCCATTATCTCTTCATATATTTCCTCTGTTTCATTTTGCTGTTTCCTTTTGCTGTGACTCTAATTAAACATTTATTCTACTTTCATTTATTCTACTTTCTCATTCTGTCCTTCTCGCATCCTCTCTTTGGTATTTTCTTTTTTTGTTGTTTCTCCCCTTCATTTTGAATATTTTGGTGCTATGTTCTAGTTCACTTCTTTTCCCAAACTGTGCCTCATTTGCTGCCAAACTCCACCTTTGAGATTTAAATTTCCAGTATCTTGGCAGAGGTTTTGGGCCTTGATTTCATTCTGGTTCATTTTTACCCTGAGGTATTCTTGGGGATCTCAGCTCAATAGATACGGTGTCCTATTAGACTCCCTGCTGGGGCATGCTTTGAATCTTCTCTCCCTTTGCCTCTCCAGGCCTTAGAACCAAAACCCAACTTTGCTGAATGGGCATATACATTCATAGGATCAGTGATTTTGGTGCTCTGGTAATTTGCTTTCTCTTCTGGATTTTGGCTTTTCTTTTTTCCCCAGAATTAGGCTGGTTTTCCACTATCTTCTAAGATCTAAGATGTCTTTTTTATTAATTCAGGATTTTCTATTTTTAGGAAGAAGATTAATCTGAATAACCTTGTCATTACCGCAGATGAAACTTGAATGGTTTAAAATTTTTTTAACTCTTATTTTAATTGTCCTCTGGTACTAGTACCTATTGTGAACAGTTGCTATAAAGAGGAGTGAGATAGTACATGTAAAGAGCTTAGGAAGTGTCCAGTTGAATGGTAGTTTTGCAGTTTTCTTTCATTTTTCAACATATATTGTCCTCCTGCTTAATATAATTCTGGGAAAACTGCTTTGTCTTTCCACCTCACTATTAAGTTTTCAGGGTCTATCTTTTCTATCAGTCAGACCACATATTGACTTTACTTACATAATCACATTTTAACTTTCAGTGTCTCCAGTGGATGTTCTAGGATCTTTCTGGGAATACAATATTTATTTTAAAGTCTTGTTCTTGGCTTTATTTTCCTTTATTTCATCAAGTATAGGTTTTATGTTAAGATTTGCTGTCTCATTGAATCTGTTGGTTTTCTGAAAATATTTGGTCAGTACCGGTTGTAATTTGTATTTTAAAATGGGTTTTGTATTTGAGATTGCCTGAAGGCGTGTTTGCGTGCACTGTGTAAGTTTACTCCAGCCTGCCCTCAGAATGGAAAGAATACTTCATAGGTGATATTGGGTACTTCTGTAAATTGATCTTAGCAGCTATTGATCATTACTACCTAGTTGCATTAATTTATTAGGGGTTGCCAAATAGCAGTTTTCTAATTCTCATGCCTTTATTTATTAGCTGGTATACTTTTACAGAAGTAAACTTACTTTCATCAACTGTTTGGTTAACCTGAAAAATAGGACACTTAGAAAAGGCAGATAAACGCTTGATGATTATTCTCTATTTTCTTTCATAATATTGACCTGATTTTCCAGGGTTCTTCAAAGCTGACCAGTAAATTGTTTTTCAGTGTCACTGTGGACTCATGGATTTAGTGTGTTTGATGTGTCTTGATCCATTGCAGTCATCCTTTTTTGCTCAGATTATCTAGTCTTTGAACAGTTGAGCTTCTTCACGTCCAGTAGGATGGCTGTAAGGAAAAAAAAAAAAAGATAATAACCGTTATTGAAAAACTAGTACTCTCATACATTGCTAATGTGAAATATTTTAGCCGCTTTGGAAAACAGTTTGGCAGTTACTCCAAAGGTTAAACACAGAGTTACTGTATGACCCAGAAATTTGTTCCTGGGAGTATACTTAAGAGAAATGAAAGCATGTGTCCATGCAAGACTTGTACATGAATGTTTACAATATTTTTCATAGTGCCCAAAACATGGGGACAATTCAGATGTCAGTTGATGAGTGGTATAACAAAATGTGGTATATCCATACAGAGGAATAGTTGGCAGTAAGAAGGAATGAAGACCTGATTCATACTAAAGCATGGATGAACCTTAAACAGTATGCTAAAGTGAGAAAAGCTAGTTAAGAAAGATCACATATTATATCATTCCACCTATATGAGTTGCCCAGAATAGGCAAATACAGAGATTAATGGGTTGCTTAGGGCTGGGAGAGGTAGGAGGGAATTGAAGTGACTGCTGAAAGGGTATGGGTTTCTTTGTGGGGTGATGGAATGTTCTAAATTTAATTGTGATCATTGCACAACTCTGTGGAAATGTTAAAAACCATTGAATTATATGCTTTTAATGGGTGAATATGTGATCAAGGAGAAAAGATATTTGTACTACATAACAGGATTAAATTTCTTAAATTAGAGTATTCTTATGAATTTAATGAGACTAACAACCCTGTAAAAAGTTAAAACACACACGAAGAGACAGTTCTTTTAGTCAGCGTATAATAAACTGCTCTAGATGCTATGAATACAGTTGTGAACAGATATGCTCCTATAAAAGAGGTGTGAACTATACGTAACTACAGAAGTATGGTGGGGAATAGGAACAAATAATATTTCAGGTTACGCTAAGTAATAGGAAAGAAACTGAACAAGGGGACGTGATAAGGAATGACTGGGGTAGGGGATTAGTGGTTACATAAATTATTTCTCCACACATTATTGAGGGAAGGCCTCTGTCTGAGGAGGTGACATTTAAGCTGAAGACCTGCACGATGAGCCAGCCATGTAGAGAAACTGGTTTAACACCAGGATAAAACTGTTATAAGCAGAGGGAACAGGAAGGCCTTGGAGTGGGTGGATGGGCCTGAATTTGGTATATTTAAGGGGCGACAAGGCTTTTAAGGGTGTGGGAGGTGATAAAGCAGAGAGAACGGTTAGGAGACTGCTGCAGTAGTCCAGGTGAAAAGAGTGTTTGGCTTGGACTAGTATGGTAATAATGGAGACAAGGTAAGTGGACAGATTTAGTATGAATTTCAGAAGTAGGTTTAATAAGACTTGCCAATTGTGGGGGGTGAAGGAGAGCAGAATCGAATTTTGTCTGGCAAACTTAAGTGGATCCATTTTCTGAAATGGGAACTATTGGGGGAAACGGGGACAAATAACAAATGAAAAAATGCTGAATTTTGTAAAAGTAAGTTAAGGAGATATGGTAGACCCTTGTCATTCAGTCTCAGAATCTTATCACAAATTTAAACAATGGGATTTTATTTTTTACCTGTCAGATTCATAAAAAGTAAAGTTTGGCAAGGGTGTGGAGGAATAGTCCTTAGTAGTTGGAAAAAATTTTTTAATTTATTTATTTTTTGGCTGTGTTGGGTCTTCGTTGCTGCACGTGGGCTTTCTCTAATTGAGGCGAGTGGGGGCTACTCTGTTTTGGTGCGTGGGCTTCTCATTGTGGTGGCTTCTCTTGTTGCGGAGCATGGGCTCTAGGCATGGGTTTCAGTAGTTGTGGTACACAGGCTCAGTAGTTGTGGCGCATGGGCTTAGTTGCTCTGCGGCATTTGGGATCTTCCAAGGCCAGGGCTCGAACCTGTGTCCCCTTGCAATGGCAGGCAGATTCTTAACCACTGCACCACCAGGGAAGTCCCTGTAGTTGGAAATGTAAACTGCTATGACTCTTGGGGCAGTTTTGGCCAATGTCTTATTGATTTAAACCTATTGGATCATGAGGTATTTGCACTTATCAAGTATGTTTGCCTGAGAAAGTCAAAAATAAATAGATGTTTATTGCCCTATTTTTATTTATTTATTTAGTTTTTTGAAGAACATGACCAAAGACACGTGATTTATTTGATTTGGAGTGGCAATAACATGATACCAAAATTTGATTTTCCCAACAAATAGATTTGAGAAATTGGGGTACCATTATTATAAATTCTAATCCCACCTTTGATACATTGAAAATACTCCAGATGATACCTCATTATGCAATTATTTTATGACTTATAATAATTAAATAACTTGCTTCTGTGAGCAAATGGTTTTTACCATACACTTAATCATATTACCAATTTAGTTAACGCAGAAGTCCTGCCCTTAGGGTCTAGTATTTTAAAAGACTGTAAATGGAATTTACAGTGTTTCAGGTAGACCAACATGGAAGTAACAAAAGAAACAATTTCCTATATCATCTTGGGTTATCTGCTAACCTCCTGAAGCATGAGATTTTACTACTCCTATAATTATTTTTGCCCTATTATTTTAGAAGAAGAAATAACTACTGGGAACAACCTGAATGTTCATCAATAGAGAAATAGTTGAATATATTTATTATGTTCATAAAATGGACTACTTGTCACAAAAGAAGAAAGTTGATCTCTATGTACACATCTGGAAAGATATCCAAAATACATCATTTGAAAAAATTGTGAAATAGTGTATTTGACTTTTGGTGTATATTTTAAAATTTTTATTTTTTAAACTTTTTTTAGTATTTATTTTCCTTATTCTTTTAGCTGTATTGGGTCTTAGTTGCAGCACACAGTATCTTCGTTGAGGCGTGTGGGATCTTTCGTTATGACACACAGTCTCTGCGGCGCACAGGCTTTTCTCTAGCTGTGGCGTGCAGGTTTTCTCTCTAGTTGTAGTGCATGGGCTCCAGGGCCTGTGGGCTCTGTAGTTGTGGCACATGGGCTCCAGAGGGTATTGGCTCTGTAGTTTGTGACATGTGGGCTCTCTCGTCGAGCTCGGCACATGAGCTCAGTAGTTGTGGCACTTGGGCTTAGTTGCCCCATGGCCTGTGGGATCTCAGTTTCCCGACCAGGAACCAAACCTGCGTCTCCTGCATTGGAAGGCAGGTTCTTTACCACTGGACCACCAGGGAAGTCCCGGGTTTTTTTTTTGTTTGTTTTGTTTTTTAAAGAAACTGTGCATTTACATGTTTGTGTGCATGAAAGAATCTTCAAAAGGCACCTTGGGGCTGGGGAATTTGAGGAAGGAGATGATTCTCACTTCAGGTAAGAAAGGAAAATATGAAGTTGTGCATGCTATTATCAGTAACTTTTAATGTGGCAGTGAACTTCCCTGTAAGTCTTTGTATCTCATTCTCCTAATAGAATCCTGGAAGTACTAGACTACTAACATTTGTTCTGGATATAAACATAAAGAGATGAAGAGCATCCCAAAAGTTTTACCAAATCCTTTTTTTAAAGAAGATGGTTTGTTTTTATTTAAATGTTCTGTGTGTGGTTTTTGTTTTTTTTTTTTTTTTTACCATATTGTGAGTTCCTTTGTCAGAGAGCCATACCCAGATTTTAAATTCTTAAAACCATTTTCTGAATTCTTTTTTGTAATTTATATTTGCTATAGACAATAGCAAATAGACTATTTGCTATTTACATTTGCTATAGACAATTTGGAAAATTCAAGTACAGATATATCCTACTACCTATAGTCTACTTCAGTTGTTTAGATGCTGTTAGAGTGTCTTTCTACATATTTCTGGATATTTTCATGCAGTTGTGATCTCTTTCCCCAACACTTGAGCATTCTTCTTTATCATGTACTGAGATATGAATTTTAATGTATAAGTTCCTACTCCAGAAAACTAGTTTTTCACCATTAATAGCTTTGTGACAGATATCTTTATAGGTAGATATTTCTCTGCATTTATGAGTATTTAATTAGCGATTTTTAGCAGTAAAGTTACTAGGTTGAACAGTTAATATTTTTAATGTTTTTGATGATTTATGGAAATGCTCTCTTTTTATGATCCCTGTAGTAGGTTAGAATGCTTATCTCACCATATATGCAGAGAAGGAAATTATCAAAATGACTGAGCACCGTTGAATATTATACCTTTAATTTTCCTAGTTTGGTAACCAGAATTCTTATTTTAATTTCCATTTCTTTCTTTTTTTTTTTTTTTTTTTGTGCGGTACGCGGGCCTCTCACTGTTGCGGCCTCTCCCGTTGCGGAGCACAGGCTCCGGACGCGCAGGCTCAGCGGCCATGGCTCACGGGCCCAGCCGCTCCGCGACATGTAGGATCTTCCCAGACCGGGGCACAAACCCGTGTCCCCTGCATCAGCAGGCGGACTCTCAACCACTGCGCCATCAGGGAAGCCCATCCATTTCTTATAAAGTGGAATAAAATTTTTTTAGAAAAACACTACAAGTCCTGTATCTTTTTCCTTGTTGAATTTCCTGCTGACATTTTTTTTATGGCCGTGCCATGTGGCTTGCAGGGATTCAGGGATCGAACCCGTGCCCCTTGCAGGGGATGCAGGGAGTCTTAACCACTGCACTGCCAGGGAAGCCCCCAGACCTTTTTTTTTTTTTTTTCTGTTGGAGTGGAAACTCCACAGGCAATCTGAAAAATCAGACTACCTTAAAGACAGTTGTGATTCCTTCCTTTGTAGTGAAGTTAAAAGAAGATATGTAGCTTTTTAATTCATTGTTACATAATTTCTAATGAATAAAATCCCAGGGGGAAATGCTTTAAAATGGGTTTAGACTGGCAAATATTCCTTACAGGCAGCTTTAACTCTGAAATGTTAATGATGGCTAGGAATAGTAATCGTCTTAAATTCACACCTGTGTAGTTCTATATCTCTGTGTACAAAGGTGTGTGTACAGGGGAGAATCCAAATTTAGAATAGCTGTGAAACCAGTTTGAACATATGTCCTTAGATTCTTTCCCCATAAACACAAAAGTACAAACTAACTTATAAGTGGTACTATTTATTCTTATGTGGATCAGTTTGGTTATTACTAGCAATCTGGCTATCCTAGACAAAATGTAACTTAATTAACTTTTTGTTCTGACCAAAACCCAGAGAGGGAGAGATCAAATTTATTTAATGTGCCCGTTTTTTTTTAAAGGGAGGTAATATTTTTTTAAAAATTAATTAATTAATTTATTTTTGGCTGTGTTGGGTCTTCGTTTCTGTGCGAGGGCTTTCTCTAGTTGCGGCAAGCGAGGGGCCACTCTTCGTCGCGGTGCGCGGGCCTCTCGCTGTCGCGGCCTCTCCCGTTGCAGAGCACAGGCTCCAGACGCGCAGGCTCAGTAGCTGTGGCGCACGGGCTTAGTTGCTCCGCGGCATGTGGGATCTTCCCAGACCAGGGCTCGAACCTGTGTCCCCTGCATTGGCAGGCGGACTCTCAGCCGCTGCGCCACCAGGGAATGCCAAAGGGAGGTAATATTTAAAACCAGAGACCTCTACAGACAGTGCCATAGTTTTAAAGTGCTTTAAGTCTTACCAAGTGCTTAGAAAAATGTAGTCATAATGTTTTTAGAATATTCTTCTTCTTCTTTTTTTTTTTAATCCTTACAGAGCACAATAATACCAGCTTGCTAATGTAGAGGAAAGGCCACTGGATAAGAACTCATCCTCAAAGAAAAGAGGGCAGAGGAAATGAAATTGATAGCTACTGGCTGTTTTTTTCCTTCTGTTTGGAAAAAAATGCTTCAACTGTCTAATAATCAGATGTTGTAAATTAGATTAACAAGATATTTGAAAAGCATACTTAAGGAAATCTTAACCGACATTCCCCCATTAGGCCAGGGAACCCCCTTAATACTTTAATATCATCATATCTCTTTCCTTCCTAGCTCTTCACTCACATTATAGTTTATCACTTGTATGATTATTTAGATTGTCTTCACCACTAGATTGTCAGTCCATACAGGCAAGAGCTGTAGCTGGTTATCCTTACTTATCATATTCCTGTTGCCTAGCTAGTGCCTGACACATGAGACTCTCATTTAATAGGTAAATATTTTTTTTAACCTATTATTTTGGCAGAGCTTAAACGTTGGATATTATCAGTGTTGATAAAGGTGTTCACAAATGCATAGAAAATGGTATGAGAGGAATATATATTAAACTGTTAATTCAGAGGAGACTATAAGATTGAGGATGGAGGAGTGCTGCAAGAATGTGAAAATGATCTTTTCCTTTTTACTCTGTGTGTTGTCTTGATTTTTACCTTTTTTATTCTTTTTTAACACATAAAGTGTACTTCTACACTGAGTGCTAGCTGTGTCATCTTGCTCACATTGCTTTACTTCTTTTGAGCCTTGGTATCAATACTTGTAAAATGGACGTAGTGCCTTCTCCATATGGTATTTTAAAATTTTAATAGTATATTTTATTATATTCATCAATTTATTTTTTAGATTTCACATAAAGGTGATATCATACGGTATTTATCTTTCTCTGTCAGACTTACTTCACTTGACACAATACCCTCCACGTCCATCCATGTTGTTGCAAGTGGCAAAATTTCATTCTTTTTTATGGCTGAGGAGTATTCCGTTGTTTATATCTACCCGTCTTCTTTATCCATTCATCTGTTGATGGACACTTAGGTTGCTAATAAAAAAGAAACAGGCTCACAGATACAGAGAGCAAACTAGTGGTTACCAGCGCAGGGGGTGGGGGAGGGAAGGGACAAGGTAGGGGTAGGGAATTAAGAGGTACAAACTATTATGTATAAAATAATCTACAAGGATGTACAACACAGAATATAGCCATATTTTATAATAACTATAAATGGAATATAACCTTTAAAAATTGTAAATTACTGTTTGTATACCTATAATTTATATAATATTGTACATCACCTGTACTTCAATTGAAACATATTTTTCTATTTAATATAAAATATTTTAAAATGTGATTTATATAAAAATTGAGGTATTTTATGATTTGCTTTTTTATACTAAGTCTTCAAAATGCAGAAATTAAAAAATTTTGAGATTATAATTGATGTACAATATTGTATTAGTTTTAGGTGTACAACATAGTGATTGTATACATGTTTATTGTGAAATGATATACAGCTTATGTTCCTGATATGCGTTATATTTTATACTCACAGCTCATCTTGATTTGAACTATAAATTTTCATCTGAAGTAGTCGATACGTATTTAGGTGCCATAATGTTGAAAATGTAGATTCACGTATTCAGGTTGTTCTGAACCATACTTAAAAGTTTTCCAGTAACAGACTAGAATTACCAGATTTTTAATTTAAATTTCAATCAGTTAAAATTTAAAATTCATTTCCCACTTGTAACAGCTACTTTTTAAGTGCTCAGTGGCTTCCTGTTGCTAGTGGGTTCCGAATTGGACATGACAATTCCAGAGGAATATGTATTAGATTGACAGGACAGTGAGTGGTGTCCTTTTGTTCTCACTAGGGCTCTTCAATCCAGGTTTGCTCTTGTCCTTGGCTCTCTAAGAGAAATTCCCAGCTACCATATTTACTGTAGGGATGACTTCCATTGCGCCAATGTCCCGACAGACATTGATCAGGAAGCAGAACCACAATGAGTGTTGTGGACTAAGGGATTTATTATAGGACTTAACTCATTACACAGTTGAGGGAGGAGTGGGGTTTGGAAGATCAGGGAAGCTGCACTAACCAGCCTTCCTGAAGCACTGGCATAGGTGGACAGTTGGGGCCCACAGGGCACTCCAGAAAGCCAGGCCCATCTAGCTGCTAGAGTCAGGCCTGAAGGGTTGCTGGTGGAGAGTCTGTAGAAGGCTGTTGCCACTGCACCTGGTGGTGGGCCTGGGCTTGCTTTTGTCTTCAGGGCCTGTTGTAGGGTGGAGGAGTTGGATGTGGAGTGGAGGAGAACAAGCAGAGCTGGAACCTGCCAGCGTCTCAATGTCTGTTCCTCACTGTGTCAGCGCTGCCGACCTGAGGTTCTTTTACTTTCTCAGCCAATTCCAGGCACAGTCACCTGTGGAGAGCGGGACAGAACAATACTTGGACTTGAGGAGTGCAAGTGTGAAAGAGCTGCAGTGGAAAGTGGAGGGGTGTGTGTGTGTGTGTGTGTGTGTGCAACCTTAAGACTCCAATCCGTGAAAATAAATAAACCTTGTGCGATTGTTCTAGAGCCTTTCCACAGACTCTCCTCTTTTTCTCACTTTTTGAAGTAGGGAATGTGATGTTTAATTTCCGATATCCTTGGTCTGCATAGTACCATCCCCATCTGTTGCAATGTCGGGGCTTTACCACTAAAAGCCTAAGGCTTGATTATGTCTTGATCACAAGTAAGATTACTCCCACTTTAGTGTGTGCATTCTAGTTTTTGAATGTAGATGGTTTACATCTTTTTGACTGAAAAAGAAATGAGTACTATTAATGGGGGAAGAGGGAAACTTCAAGGATTAAGACTTCTGGAATCAATCCAAGAGAGGGTGTTTCTGCTGTGAGTTGAGGGGCTTAGACTAAGTAGACTCCAAAGTCTCTTCTATTTTAATATTCTGTGGTTTATTTTACTTTAATTGAATTTTAATCCTAATTTTATATTGTCATTGAACTCCTAATGTCAAATTTAAAATCTCTCTACATGAACTTTTCTTTGTAGAAATTTTTAATTTTTCAAATTTATTTAGGGGATGTTAAGTCTGAGTTACCCTTCTTAGTAACATGTATTTTTTTCTTATTATCATAATATGTTCATTGTAAAAATTTTGAAGAAAACAGATAATTAGAAGGAAAAAAATCATAGGTAATCCCGCTACCCAGATACAACTACTGTTAACATTTTAGTGTATCTCTCCAGTATTTTTCTTATATTTACTAAAGAGAAAGCTTTCTGAACATACTATGTAGTAATTTGCCTCTTTCTCTTCTTTTATCTTTTTGTGTCACTAACTTCCCATGTCTTTTTCAACGTTACATAGCATTTTACTTTGTAAGATTGACGCATTAAGGGATTTTTAACCTGAGTCTGTGGATAGAATTCAGGGAGTCGAGTATCTTGGGCAGGGAAACACTTAGATATTTATTTTCACCAGCGTTTAACTGAAATGTAGCATTTCCTTCTAAATGTGGACAAAAAGTCAAAATAATATTAGCCGGACCTAATTCTTCGGCAATAATAATAATCATCAGTAGGATGATTAGACATTTCTTGTCTGATTGCTTTATAGTCATTGTACATATCTTGAGGTGTTGTACATTCATCACTACAAAATTATGATCACTATTTTACATATTTAACATTATTTTTAGAAGGTATCCATTCATAGGCTTTAGCACATTGCCAAATGGTTCATGGAACGAAAAGTTAAGAATTTCAAACTGTTGGAGATAGTTTGCTTAAATAGGTGTCTATTTTAAACACTAGTAGAAGTACCTGAAGTTAAACTTTTGCTTATATCTGTGATTATTTGGACATAGGATAAATCTCTAAAAGCAAAATTTTTTCATCAGATAAGTACTTTTAAAGCATTTAGTTAGATTGGCTTCCAGAAATGTTGTATTAGTTTACTATCTTACTAAACTATCTGAAAGCACCCAGTTCTTTCTAAATCATTAGCTTTTATATTCTCTAGATCTGTTATGATTGGCACTGTAATGGGTCTTCAATTTGGTGTAATGTTCAAGGAACTCCTGCAGATCCCAAAATTTGAACCAGTATAGCATCAGGCATAGTAACATTTTGTTGTGTTTAGATTATGCTAGTTTTATTTACAACTTGGGGACACCACCTGGACAGCATGTTGTATTCCAGGACTCTGTACCAGAGTCTTCAAAACATTCTGCTTCAGGAACTCCCACACCAGAGCCATAGATGAGGTGGAGCTAGACTTAAATCTGCAGTTTTCGTTTTTGTTCTCCATGAGGAAGAAATTGTCACCTTCAAAAACTATATATGTACATGGCAATGGAATCTTGGAAACACCAGAATGTGAAATTGACATTTTACTGAATAAGTGGGTGTTTAGGGGAAGGATGATAAGAAGGGGGAGGAGCTAGTATTGAGAGTTGAACTCCTGGTAGGATGGGATAGGTTTAGAACAGAGCTCCATAGGGACCTAACTGGAGAAAACAGAATCCATTAATAATTTACTGATAAAGCAAGTCTGATTTGGGGGTAGTATGAGTGTAGACCTGGACCTGAGAAAGTGCCCTGGAGCAGGGGAGAGGCAGGAAAGCAGGTTGGTCCCTGGATTTGGATCCCACTTCTACCACTTAGTAGCTTTCTTGCTTTGGTCCTATCTGATCCTTGTTGGCTCACTAGTTTTAAAAAAAAAAAAAAAAGAAGAAGAAGATGATTTAACCAGGTGGTCTTTTTAGCTCCTTTCTTGCTTTCCTTTATTGCTGACTCTCTCATCTGGTGCCGGCATCAGGGGCTTTGTCCAGAGATACTCATCCTGCCTGTAGTAATTACTTGTTTGGTCAGTCCTTGCTGAAGGGCTTGAATTACACAGAACACTCTTATTTGCAAATGATCAAACACCTAATTAGAATTAACTTTAGCAAAACGTGGGATGTGTTGGAAGACTGTTGGTATATAGCTCACAGAACAGGAAGAAATTTTGTTGAGGTTGTATCTCTTTGCTGCCTCTCTTCCAGTGTGAGTTTCATTTTCTCCTTTTGCATAATTTTCTTTTATCTAAGGAAGGGGCTGTGTTCACATCCTCTGGCATCATGAAGTCAGGAAATGATTCTTTCTTTCCAATACCCAGTTAGAAAAATCTTAGGGAAAAAGTCTCAATTAGCTTGGCTTGAGTTATGCCCATACCAGGACTGGTCTCTGTAGTCATAGGGATGAGTTATTATGACCCAGGTTGGGTCAGATGCCCATCTGTGGACCATCACTGTAATCAGTGATGCAGAATCCAGCAAGAAGATGGCATTTGCCATTAGGACCACTTGGATGGTATAGAAAGAAAAACAGTTCAACAAAAACCTGGGGTGTTGGAAATTTTTAAAAACATGATCTTGGGGTTTCATGGACTAAGCAGCAGCAGTCTTCAAACATTTGTATCTATCCAATTTTTAAAAAACAATGTACCCCACAGTGAGATCCAGTTCACACGCATTAGGATGGTCATTGTCCCCCGCCCTTCACAAAAAGAAAGCCCAGACAAACCAGAAAATAACAAGTGTTGGCAAGGATGTAGAGAAATTGAAACACTTACGCTTTGCAGAATGCAAAATGGTGTAGATGCTGTGGTAAATAATGCAGTGGTTCCTAAAAAAATATTCAACATAGAATTACTGTATGATCCAGCAGTTCCACTTCTAAGTATATATATGTAAAAGAAGTGAACTCAGGACGGGAACACATATTTGTACACTGATATTCATAGCAGTACTATTCATTCACAGTAGCCAAAAGGTGGAAAGAAATGGCCCAAATGTCCATGGACAGATAAATGGATAAACAAAATGTGGTACATACATCCAGTGGAATATTATTCATCCTTAAAAAGGAAGGAAAATTTGATACATGCTACAGTATGGATAAACCTTGAGGATATTCTGCTAAGCGAAATACGCCAGACGCAATAGACAAATATTGCATGACATTACTTCTTGGAGGTACCTGAAATAATGGAATTCAGAGGCAGAAAATGGCTACCAGAGACTGGGGGAAGAGTTAGTGAGGAGTTAGTATTTAATGGGTACAGAGTTTTAATTTGAGATGAAAAAGTTGTGGCAATGGTTAGTGGTAATAGGTGCGCAAAAATGTGAATGTACTCAATGCCTCTAAATTGAACACTTTAAAATGGTTATAATGGTAAAATTTTATGTTAGATATATTTTACCACAATAAAAAACATTTAAAAAAATACAATGTACTCCTTGCACATTTAACTTGGTATCTAAAATTTCATCGAAAAATGTATCCAGTGGAATCAAAATTTGTAGAGATTTTTATCCATAATATCTGTTTAAAAAACTGTAAATTAGCTCTTTAATTAAAGTTAAAGCTCTTTAATTAAAGTGGGAAATTTCTCGTTATTCCTTTTCTCCTTTACTTGTATTTCTAGTCTACTTCTCGCACAGAACATTATACTAATGAAATGTTTTACAGTTTTAGTCTTCTGTTGATCACGTGTTATACTTCTCTGCAACAAAAACTACATAAATTGAAAATTTAAATTATTTCCTGTGACTAAAAGGCTGTAAGTGTTTTGGATTGCTGTGGCCATTGATTGCTAGGACAATTGATTAAGACTTTATTGGAAATGCTTTTTAATGAGAGAAATGAGGCGTTTTTATAACTCATGTAATTTTGGATGACTCACGTATTGCCAGAATGACTCAGCATTTTCAACACCAAATACATTCCTCTTTTCTGTTTTTATAGATCTGTGCCCTACTGAGTAAACTTGTTCACATAAATAAGTAGATGGGAAATGAGGGTATTGTTATAGAGCAGTGTCATTCAGTTGTTTGAACTCCTTGACTTGTATGCAAAAAATCAGTCATCTAGCATTATTTTTAGTCATTTACTTGCCAGCAGTTCCATTCACTCCTTCATATTTGTTGAAAAGAAGGAACTGGAAACCATCTAAGTTGTGAAAAGATTTGTTACCTGAGGCATCAGTCATTGAATTTCTCAGTTTTTTGGAAGTATTCCAAGAATGCTTATGGAGATTTCAGATGACTATGTTTTTCTTTCACTTAGAGACCTGTTTAACTCATTACCTGAAGGATTGAGAAAATTAAAAGGCTGTTAAGTTAAAAAATATACCCTTACGAATACAGTGTTTTTAAATGCTTTTTTTTTTGGCTGTGCCGTGTGGCTTGCGGGATCTTAGTTCCCCTACCAGGGATTGAACCCAGGCCCTTGGCAGTGAAAGTGTGGAGTCCTGACCACTGGACCGCCAGGGAATTCCCTTAAAATACTTTTTATCTTATCACTTGCTTTATGTTTTGTCAAAACCTTGGGTCTGTAGATCTTAACTCATTCTGTTTATGGAAAATGTCAACCATAAAATCTAATTTAATGAAGTTCGTTTTTATCATCAAACCAGTTACTGCTTTTAGTCAGAAAAAGTCTAACTTCATTTTCCCCCAGCGTTTTATTTTGAACATTTTCAAGCATACAGAAAACATGAATGAATTATAAAGTGAACACCCATAATACCCATCACCTAGACTCTGCAGTCAACATTTTGTCATATTTATTTCGCTCAGTGTAATTGAGATTCATCCATGTTGGTGTATGTATCAATAGTCTATTCTTTTTTATTGCTGAGTAATTTCTAGTATATGTATGTATACACCACATTTTATTCTTCTGTTAATGGTCACTTGGATTCATTCCAGGTTTTGGTGATTATGCATAAAGTTGCTATCACCATTCACGTACAGGTCTTTTTGTAGACATACACTTGCATTCCTCTTAGTTCAATACCTAGGAGTAGAATTTCTGGGTCATAGGATAGTATATGTATAATTGTATAAGAAATTGGCAGAGCTTTTTCAAAAGTGGTTGTACCATCATAAAATAATATATGGAAGTTCTGATCGGCAACACCAAATGTTGGCAAACTGTGGAGCAGTCTTTAATTTTAGCCATCTGGTGGGTATGTAGTAGTTTCTCATTGTGGTTTAATTTGCATTTCTTTGATGACTAATGGTATTGAGCATTTTTTCTAGTGCTTATTGTCCAGTTCTGTATTTTTGTGTGAAATGCCTTTTGAAGATTTGTCTGCCCTTTTAAAAATTGATTTTTTCTTTTACTTTTGAGTTGTTAATATTTCTTATATACTCCACATACTAGCCATTTGTCAGGTATGGTTGCAGATACTTTCTACCATTTTGTAGGTTACTTAATTATTTTCTTAATGGTGTCTTGATGAGCAGACGTTTTTAATTTTGATAAGTCCAGCGTATCAAAACTTTCTGTAATGATCGTTGCTCTCTGTGTCCTCCGTAAGAAACATTGCTATGCATCCCCCTGGCCCCCCCGCCCCAGGTCAGAAAGATAGTCTGTATTTTCTTAGAGAAGCTTTAAAAAGTTAAAACTTTTACTTTTAGGTCTCTCTGATTAATATTAAATTAATGTTTGTAAATGGTGTGAGGTAGGGGGGTCAAGGTTCATTCTCCCCCCCCCCCCCGCCGCATATGGGTATTTGGCTGTTCCAGCACCATTTGTTAAAAATGTCGTCATTGAATTGCTTGAAGGCGTGTATATTACTGGGGTTGCATTGAGTATGTGGATCAATTTGGTGGGAAATGACTTTTTAATAATATTGAGGGCTTCCCTGGTGGCGCAGTGGTTGAGAGTCTGCCTGCCAATGCAGGGGACACAGGTTCATGCCCCGGTCCGGGAAGATCCCACGTGCCAATGCAGCGGCGGGGCCCGTGAGCCATGGCCACTGAGCCTGCGCGTCCGGAGCCTGTGCTCCGCAACGGGAGAGGCCACAACAGTGAGAGGCCCACGTACCGCAAAAAAAAAAAAAAAAATAATAATAATAATATTGAATTTTCCGGTATGTAAACATGTTATATGCCATTTTAAAATCTGAACATTGTTAATATTTATTTTCAGAAACATTATAGAAATTGCTTTGAAATAAATTACAGAATTCATTTGAAGATCATTAATGTGGTTGAGACTAAAATGAGCCAATGATCATATTTTTATGGTGGGAAGTACAAAGTAAACCTAATAACCTCTCATACCTTAATCTGTAATGTGGTTAAAGTATAGCTGAAATTATAAGGAAGCTTTCTTTGAACATCCTAGGCATCATGCATTCCCTCTCTTCTGAACTACTGTTATTAACACACAGGTTAACAGTACATGGTTCTCTTAGAGTGTGAACTTCCAGGGAGTTGTGATTGACTCAAGTTCAGCCTTTAAAGTTTGATGAATAGTGTGAGAGAAAGTTAGTAAGCCTGGAGATTGGCTTTGATCTGAGAGGCTACAGGGAGCCGTTGAAGGGCACTTGTTTAGGAGAATGAACACCATGAAGAGGGGGTGTTGTGTAAGAATGGGATGAATTACCTGGAAGAGAGAGTCTGGGGCAGGAAGACCATTTTAAACTCTTAATGCTCAAAGTGTGCTCAGCAAACCAGTAGTGTAAGATATCACTTGGGAGTAGGTTAAGAATGCAGATTCTGGGACCTGACCCACACCCACTGAGTTAGAGTCAGTGTTGTAAAGATTCCCAAGTCATTCCTATGCCCATGAAAGTCTGAGAAGTACTGATTTAGGGAAACGTTCAGTCCCCCTGGTGTGAGTGGTTAAAGGGCCCCAGTGCACACAACAGTTGACATGATCGTGGCAGATGTCTGACTTCTTGCATGTTGGCTCTTTCTCTTTAGATTGTCAAAATGGATGTTTAGAATCATTTCTGTTTTCTTGAGTTGGCGGTGTGGGGGCAGGGGAATAGTCTTTCAAACAGTCTTTTTAGAAATACATTCTAAGAAATGCTACTTTATGGGCTTTTTAAAACTTCAGGAACCATATATCGTTGATTTAAGTAGCCTCAACAGACTGTAAGGTCAGTTATTTAAAAGAAATTTAATGGGGACAAGTGATTCAATGTCCTTTGCTATTCCCAGGGACTGGAATTTGGAGATGAAGTTGAGATTTTGTAGAAGATTTCAAGTGTGGTTGCTGTACAAATTGTAATAGTGCGCTTGTTGAAAGTCTAAAGAGAAAGAAAGGAGAAGACAGCTTTCGTTGTACAGTTTGTGCAATAACTAAAGTACAGTAAATCCACTAGCAGCCTGCTACCCTCACACATAAACTGTTTGTATTTTTCTGTACTCCTTTACCACCATCATCTGTCAACATACAAAATTTTCACATAGTTATATAATCATGATACAGATGCAACTTTGTAGTCTGCTTTACGTCATTTAACATATTACCCTGCTCCCCAGGTCCTCCTCTTCCCTCCTTATCCAGCTGTTCTGCCGTCTTCTTCCTTCTCTTTCCTCTCATCCCTTACCTCCCTGGCTGGCCTCCCTAGCTTGGATCTCTGGTTCATCTTGGGCCCTCTACCACATTATTTCTTATTTAAGAGTGTACAGAGATTTTCCACTGCATGCTTGAGCATCAGTTTGATATTCCTCAGTTCTCAGTTCTTCCTGGCTTGGCTAGCCCAAACACACGTTGCTTATTACCTTCTCCCCTATTACCTCCTCCGAACCAGGTCCCTTTCTGCCGAGGATCAGCTCTTGATGCATCTGCTGTGTGAAGCCATCTCTGGTTTCCCAGGGGCCTCAACAGACTTCTTGCAGTCACCATCTACCTTTATACAATGGAACCTGACTTAATGGTTTCATAAATGGGGGCTTACTGCTCTGCTCTTGTTTCATTTCCCTACTTGGCAGATGCTCAAGAATGATAGCTGCAGAGAACCCTGAGCAGCTTCATGCTAAGTTTTGTTGGCAGAGGAGTCATCAGAGGACAGACATGTTCTTATGCTGAGGATGGAAATGACTAGAGTTGAGGCTATACTACTCTGAGCCCTAGAGCCAGAGCCCCTGGGTCACCTCTGCATTTTGAGTCTGCCAGGGGTTACTGTATTTTAGACTGTGGCAGACTTTGGGTCAGTTTACTTGTTTCCATGAGTTGTCCAGTTGCTAAGAAGTTTGAGAGATTAACTATAAAGAAGATAACTGATATTTTCAAAGGGAGATGCTTTTAAATTTTTGAACCAAATTAAGAAACTTAAATCGGAAATGTTGTGTAGGTACTGATAGAGAAACGTGTAGGGTTAGGGTTAGGGTTGATGTAGAAAGCATTTAAGCTGAGGCATTATTCAAATAGATATCCTTAGAAGGAGAAGTCTCACTTCATCATGTGCTCGTTCCCAGTTTTTAGTATCTTCGGAGTGTCTAGTTTGTGCTTGGCTAAAGGTTATAAAGAATATCCTCCCATAAAAAGGGTCAAGTTCCTGTCCAGCATCAGGTGTGAGTTTGAGAAGCAAAGATGGGCTTTACTTAGTAAAATCAGGCTTTGTGTTTCAGACCTTTCAACTTACTGAGTGTTATCCTGTGTTGACAGTTAACTTCTCAGACTTCCTGTCAATGTAGATCGAAGAGGTAGAACAGAATGGGCATGTTTGGAGAGCTGGGATCAGGAAGCCATTAGAAAAGAGGCTTTTTGGGGTAAAATGTTTTTGAACACAAATGGCCGCAGATAAGAGTGATCGTGCCTACCAGTTCACCTAGGACTGTCTCTGTTCAAGCTTGCTGTCCTGGTATGATTATTAATATTTGCCCCCTTTCTCTCTCAAAAGTGCCTTCATTTGGATGATAACTTATGTGGTCATCTACTAAAAGCAACATACTGATAAAATACTTTGTGCCAGACACTGTACCAAATGCTTTATGTAATCCTTGCAAAACACCTGAAAGGTAGCTGCTGTTGCCGCTTTACAGATGAAAAGATGCTCAGAAAGGTTTAGTAACTTGACCAAGATCACACGGTGGCAGACCTGGTGAGTAAAGCAAGGTCTATCAGACTTTTAAAGCGACTTAATTTTTCCCAGCCTGCCACACCAAGGGGTTAACAGGGTCTTCTATTAATTTGAGGAACTAGTGAAAGAATCCTACAATGGAAGTGCAAGCCTTTACCTAAAAGAAACAGTGGAATGGAGAATGTCTGGATAAAGATAAAAAGGTGATGTCTTAGTGGAAATGCTGGGATTAAAGGGAGAGAGTTACACTGTATTTAGATCTCCAGGCTCCTAGATGCTTGTAGCCATTTGTTTCTAAATGGACTTAAACTGATGTGCTGCTCAGGCCTGAGGTCTTTCTGCTTGGGTTTGGAAGTTCATGGTAGTTGTATAGATCAGTGCTACTCAAACTTTTATGTGCATTAATATCAACTGGGAGTCTTGTTAAAATGTAGATCAATTCCATAGGTCTCAAGTGGAGTCTGAGATTCTGTGTTTATAACAAGCACCTAGTGATGCTGATATTGCTGGTCTGCCACACTGTAGTTTGGGTAGCAAGAGTATAGTTGATTAGATTCTCTCTGCCTGGGGCATGAGGGTACCCATATCCACAAATGCCCTGATTTTAGATGGGGAAGGGAGGAACGATTGCTTCTAGTTGTAGGTGTGCTCACATTGTGGTGGAAGGGACTACATAGATAGCTGGTGTAGGTGGGGAATAGGTACTTAAATATGGATTTTTTAAAGGAAGCATTGTGTTTTTATAATTAATACATATGGATTATTTTTAAAGTATATCCTTAGCTTAGGGGAAAGGGGGACAGAGAAGCAGGAGGGAGTGGTCTGGGGTGGGGGCGACACCAGCATGGGTGAGTTCTTGCTCAGCCTGTGCAGTGGTGAAGAAGGCTTTGATAGACACAGACAGGGAGCAAGCAGAGTATCTACAGCCAGACAGGAATAATGTGGATGGATGACACAGCAGCAAAGCTCTTAAAAAAAAAAAAAAAGCCAAGGGGAGGAGTCCCTCCCACAGACTGGCCATTTTCCCCCTCTAGGCTATGCCTGAGTGCCTGTGGACAGAAGGGTATACTCAGGAGGCTCTGGCCAGCTGTTCCTGTGGATAACAGCATTATCCTCCACTCTGCCCACTTCGTAACCCTGTCCTGGGCGGTCCCAGGTGGGCATGCTTCCCGTATCTGGTTACTTCTTCTTGTAACATGGGAAAACAAGCAGGGTGGAGTGCTGCCTACCTGGTCTAGGTGCGAGCAGCCTGCTCGCTGAAGCTGGGACCTTCGCTTTACCCTCCTTTCTGAGGAAGAAGCCTTGTGACTGGAGGGCATGTTGGAAAAGGACTGATGCAGGAGAGTATGTTGGCAGACAGGAAATGGCAGTTTCCAGAAGCTCTGGGCAGAGCTGGACTTGGTGCTGGAGCTGTGAGTGGTCACCGAAATAGGGCTTTGGTCCTGGGCAGCACCCCTGAGAAGGGGGCCTGGGCAGCCAGAGGCATCAGTGATCCTTACAGCTGGCCAGTGTATCCTGAGTGCTCCTGGAAAAGCAAGAGAAACAGTATTGACAGAGACAGGTGATGTGAACTCCTGCACATGGGGTTTCTGATAAGGCATAGTCCTGCTTCTGAGACTGTTTCTCTTATTTCGGTCTGTCAGACACTGTTTTGGGAGTTTTTCCTCAGGCTGTACCTACACTTGCAGGAGGGAGGAGCTGGTCCTGCTGTATCTGCTCGTGATTGATGCCCATCCTTTTTGGGGTGAGGGAACTTGGGAGCAGGGAGTATCCTAGTCAGGACAGATCTTACTCTGACATGTGGGTTGCCCAGTGACTCCCCCTCCCCCTGCCGAAGCTGACCCCCTTTCTCTGATCAGCTGCTCCTGACAAGCCTGGAGCACCAAGTGTTGTTCCCCAGGGTCTGAGTGTACAGTGTTTTTCTGAAGGTTGTCCCATCCTCAGTGGTAAACACTGCTGTGTCAGGGTACTGCTCAGGGGCCACTTGGAGCACATAGATTTTTGCTAGCAGAATTGTGAAGCTTTGCATCGGGCTGCAAAACCAGGGCTTGAGCAAGCAGCTGGAGAGAGTCCAGGACTAGAGTGTTTTTGGGTTTGGGGGGTGGAGAGCAGAGGGAGGGAAAGGGAGGGGCAGGAGGGCAGAGCTACACAAGCAGGCAGTCTGCTGCTTTGGCTTTGCTGTCGGCAGAGAGGACTTCAGTCGTGCCTGAGGGCCGCTTGGCCACTATTGCTGTAGACCGGAGGGCGCTGCCTCGCAACCCTGACTTACCGGCACTGCACCCGGACTGTTCCAAGTAGCTGTTGTGCTGTCTTTTCCCTGGGAGGCAAGTCTCCTCCCTGTTGTCCCCTCCTGCTCCTCCCCCGTTCTGTGAGGGATGATGCCGCTCTCTATTGCACGGCTCAGCCGGCTGATGTCACTGGCAGCGGGAAGCATCAGCAGCCTGATCACATGCTGGCCCAGTCTGTAATGCAGACGGGATAGGGGTGTGTATGTGGGGAGAGGGGCTGTATGGCAACTGCTCTTCCTCTGATACCCCCAAAAGTGCAGGGGCAGCGGCTGCAGCATCCAGCCAGCTTGGATGTCTGGTCCTTGAGCCTAAGGAAACTATTATTAATATTATTTATTGTTGATAATACTGGGGAAAACAGCCCTTAACTCTGGGGTTCTGCTGTCCTCCTGTCCAAAGCAGACTTCCAGGACTCTGAAGAAACAGTTACAAGCAGGATGCTTTTCCCCACCTCTGCGCAAGATTCTTCCCGTGGCCTCCCAGATGCAAATGACTTGTGCCTTGGCCTGCAGTCCCTCAGTCTCACAGGCTGGGACCGACCCTGGAGCACCCAGGACTCAGATTCTTCAGCCCAGAGCAGCACACACTCAGGTGAGTGCCAGAGAATGAGTTGGCTTGGGGTGGTGGTGGTGGTGTATGGGGTAGTGAGTGAAGATATCCACAGCAACAGTTGTTCTGTTCACCTTTGCATCTCCCCCCCTCCCCATACAACATGGAGCTGTTTTGCAAAAGATGGAAATGCTGGCTGTGAGTGTGGCAGGACAGATGGTTGCTTGTAAAAGCAGGCATGGCTTTTCTACTTACCCTGATAAATTCCCTGGAGTTGTTAGTCTGTACCTGAGGTGGCCCCGAGAAGGGTCCACAAGGTGACAGTCTTATGCAGAAAAGATCCAGCTAACCCCCTAGTGCCCAGGCCTGTCTTGGAGATGATGAAGCAAAACACTTTTAGGTGGGGGAGGGGACTTAAGGGGCTGATTACTGGATGTCCAGATTCTATTTCTCAGTGGCTTTTAAAACTAGGGAGCTATGTGTGAAGGATGGATGGTCCCTGAATCATGGCAAGGGAAGAATTTTAACCATAAGTGAGGCTGGGTAATACTGGGATATTGGAATTGGCTTAACATAAGGTTAAGAGCATTGATCCCGGAAAGGGGTAAGCAGGGTAAGTGGGGTGGAGTAACTCTCAGCTGCGGAGGCTTTTTTTTTTCTTTCTTTGTGTTAAGGGTGACCAAGTAGCTGAAGGAAGAACCACTCCCCTTTAGGATCCCTTGTCATCTTGGAAGGATTCGATGGGGACAAGTTGAAGGGGCTTCTTGGCAACCCCTTGAACTGCTTCTGCTCAGACCTTCCCATTGCCCGTTTATTTCCCTCCTGTGGTTCAAGGGGGAGGGTTGGCCAGATGCAAGGCTTGGAGTATTCAGGAAGAAATGTGAACTTAAGAAATACTGTAACTATACATAAAAATCTATGTATTTCGCTTTACGTAAATTACACCTTAATAAAAAGAATATTGGCAGCAGGTACTTTAAAAAGATGGAAAGGGGGGGTGGGGGCGGCCATTTGCTGTTGGTGCTGACAGTGGGGTTCACAGAGCCTGCCATCCTTCCTTTCCTCCCATCTCCAGAAGCTGGCAGTCATGGCAGCAAGGTACTGTCTTGTTGATTTCTCTGGCCTCCACCCTGTTTGGCGCAGGTCTTTTTTTAGAATGCTTTGCAGAGCCTGGGACTGTTGTGTCTGTTGGCATTATAATGCCCGGTTTTTTGGTAAATCCCATTTGATTGGGGGTAGAGGGTGGATTTTTTTTATTTGGCTGCAGGTGGGGAAGAGCTTCACCTTAGTTGAGTTGAGGTAGAATTTCTTGAAGTACCAGCCTTTAGCTGACTCAGGTTTTTCCCTGGGCTGGGAAGTGTGGTATCACTGTTTGGTATCCTGTGCCTGGAGATCTTGGCATGGAGGTAGTGGTAGTTTCTTTTATGTGGTATTACGAAGCCAGCCGGGGGGGGGGGGCCTGTGAAGCTGACCTTGTCCCCACCCTCACTGCTGTATCTGAGCAAAAGACAGGGGAGCCCACCCAGGAGGCAGGCACGTGTCTGTGGTGATCAGTGTTTGACCAAGACAGTGTCTCTCACTGGCATCACGTTGGGTGTGGCCCTTATTTGGCTCTGGTTTCTCTTAGCTGCAGGGTTCCTTCTGAAATGTATTATAACAAATAGAAATGTAGGAGGGGCCAACTTGGGGCTTGGAGAGGGCCTGAAAGTCATTCTGAAATTAGGCTGTTAAAAAAAAAAAAAAATAGTTTGGGCCCAGCCATAATTTCCTCAGTGTCCCCACCACCTGAAAGGCCTGTTTGTAGTTATTTGTCTCTGAAGTGGGGGTGGATTTACTTCTCCATGTTCTGTGTCAGGCACTTAGGTAATAAACACTACATGATTTTTTGGATCAGGGAGGGCCTGTAATCTGTGGCCCTGGCATTCATGGGAACCCAGAGAGTTGCCCCAGAGGTGTGACTTAGCCAAGGGCAGGGTTAGTGTGTGTATGTCTTCCTTTCCGAGGGTTGAGGGCGCAGCCATCCCTGATCCCCACGTTATCCTTGGGAGCTGTGGTGATGGCCATCTCTCTCCTTTCTCTGAGCTCTGGGCCTTCTTGGAAAGCCCACATGAGGGTGCCGCCTCCTGGAGTAGGACGCAGCCCTCCCACCAGCCAGCTGCACCCTTGCCAGCAATGCAGGAACATGCAGCCCACATTCCAGTGCCTACACTGCCTCCCCATCTGAAGACCAACTAGCTCAGTTTCTTCAGGGAGGGAGGAGGTATTTCAACAGCTCTGGACAGTCTGGGAGTCATCACTGCAGACAGCCTGGTAGCTTGCTGTCTCTGCATGGAGCGCCTGGTGCAAGCTTCTTCCTTGGCCCTGCTGGGGGATATATTGCCCCATGTGGCTATGGGTTTACATCTGACCATTTTCCACAACTCTTTAAGTTTTCAGCAATGTGTAGGGGGCAAGGTTGGAGATAGCAGGGCTCTTGCCTGAAAAATCTTGGCTAAATTCATTCAACAAATACTTGAGCACTGGCTGTGTGCCAGGCACTGAAGATACATCAACGAATAAAATTATTGCCCTTAAAAATCCCCTTAACTATCAAGGGGAAATAGAACGAATACCAAATGCAGCATGATAGTTGCTGTGCTTGGGGGCTTTCATTTTCTCCCTTAAGGATTTTTTTGGCATTGGGGCAACATTTCATTGGATTCCCAGCATGAGACTGGTACATGGAGACCTGTCTCCAGGGGCTAAGGTCCTTCTGCTACATGGATTTCATTGGCCTGGGAGGCCTGCAGGAAGACCCTGGGGTGTAATCTGTTTTCGAGAGTTGTGCCTGTAAGGCCAGCATTGGTTTGGGTGTGGTACTCTGTGAGGTCCCTCCCTTCTAGACTCTGCCTACCCCTAAGGCCTCATCTCACGCTGGGAAAGGAGGCCTTCCTTCCCATCAGGGCAAGATGAATGTTAGAGGTGACCCCAGTGACATGTGTCTGGGGCTACCTTTGTCTTACTTGCAGTGTCCTAAGTCTTGTAATGGAACAGGAGGGCTATGAAAGCTATCCTCAATGTCCTGGGATGGGGGAGAGAGTGACTAATCACCATTTATCGACTACTTCATATATGAAGTATATCACATGATTTAATGCTTTCACAATCCTGTGAAATGGGTACTATTATTGTTCCTATCTGAAAGATGAGGAAATAATGCTCACAGAGCTCGTGAAGTGCCAAAGGTGAAACAACGACCAGAATTCGAGCCTGGGTTTCTTTGATTCCAAGCCTCTTATGCTTCCTATCACACCTGTGTTCCTGTGGGCAGAACCCTAACGTGCTGAGCAAGAACACTTCCGGGAAGGTATCTCTGTATATACAACTCCAGGGCTGTTCAGCCATGATGTTTTCCTTTGCCGAGGGTCCCTCAAGGCTAGGGCACGAGACAGTTCTGACTCCCTCTTCACCCTGAGTCTCAGCTCATCAGCTGTGCCCCCCTCCCCGATGCATTTGTGTTCCTGCCTTCCCCCGGTGACTCTTGCATGCAGCATTACTCAGGAGGAAGTGGGGTGACTGAGAACCTACTTTAGGGGACCTGGAAACAAGGACTCCTAATGAAGGCCTTGTGCAGAAGCCCAGTGGGCAGACCAGACGCTCAGTCTAAGGATGCCAGAGGACGTGTCCTGTTTCCTCCCACTCTCCTTAGAAGTCCCTTGGAGATTAACCTGTTCACCCTCTTTGATTTCTGCCCTAACCAGTGAAGAGTATGTTCCCTGTGCTTTGTCACTTACAGGCTCCCCATTGGTCTGCAGGCTGAATCAGCCTGGGATGAGAGGGGAGTCTTCAGCATTTTGCTTCTGCTTCAGCATTTTGCTTCTGCTGCTGCTCTACTTCCAAATAACCTTTCTGAGGCAACGTTCAAAGTAGGGTTGGGTTCCTTCTCTGTGGAACATGGACTTCTGGGCCCAAACAAGTTCTCCTGCAAATCTACCTCAGCTGTCCAAGTCTTCACTGCTTATATTCCCAGTATGTAGCACAGAGCCTGGCTCCTGTCTTTTTAGTAAGTATTTACTGAGTGAATGATGAGTGCTGAGTTAATTCCGGGTAAGTTTGAACTACAGAGTTCAGACAAAGTCTCTTTCTCTTCTGCTTCCTACTTGTGTTGATCATCTGGACGGACCGATGGTTCAGTGATCAGTATCTCTGAGCCCTCATAGCTTTTAGGGCATGATGATGCATTTACAGAAAGTTTTTTTCATACACCGGAGCATGAATTCTGTCACGGAGTCAGGTAGTCTACTGAGGAGAATAGCTTTTAGTGCAGAGAGGAGGGAGGGCCTGAGGAGCAGTGTGACAACGTGGTACCTCCTAGGTGAGAAAGAAGTTGAGGTGGTTGGGTCCAGGGACCGAGTATTGCTGACCTTACATGGGACTTGAGCATGTCATTTCTTCAGGTTAATGAAACTTGTCCAGTGATCAAGATCGGGGAGGAAGGCTATGTCGGGTACCACCTTGGACCTGTGGGATCCAGAGTTGGTGGAGGGAATTCAGACTCGCAGGATCACCGCCTGAGTTGGGGTGTGTTGTAGAGTTGCAGGGTTGGGGTCATAGGCAGAGAGCGTTGTTATACCTGCAATGAGTGCTCCTCACTTATGCCTTTAGGTAGATTTTGAGCAGGCAACCCAGGACCAAGGGTTGGGATAGGGAAGAAGGGTTCCAGGTGCAGCCTTGTGTCTCGGGCTGGAAATAATGGCTCCTGGTCTGGGTTTTTCCCATGATTACTCCTGTTAGACAGACTATGATGTCTCAGGCCTGGGCTCTCCCTGAGCTGAGCTCAAGCTCAGTGTCTTGCAGTGCAGGCATCTGGTGCCTGGCTCCTGCTGCCATTGCTGCTGCCGCCATCACTCTTGGGTGCCTTTGTACTCTTGGGGAAGGCTTCAGAAAATTCCAGCAGTGACTCAGCTGTAAAACCCACAGGAGCTGGCACAGAAGGGTGAAAGTGGAGAAAGTTAACAATCAGTCTAAAAATATTACTGCTGATTTGGTCTCTTGTACCCTCTGAGGTAGCATTAATGAGCTGGAACCCTCTGCCAGGTCCTCTTCTCCCCGTGACTTCTGTTAGAACTGTCTGTAGCTGATGCGGATTCCTGCCGGCATGTGAGTGGGGATGGGTGCCTGTGCTCCAGGGAGAGCATACTGTTTTTCTTAGTCACTTTTGGAAGATAAGGATTTGCCGTACACTTGGCCACCAGGGCTGGAGGCACCTGGTAAACCTCAGACTTCCTTTGATCCCTGAGTTGTAGAGGTCAAGATAGGAGCAGAGCAAAGAGGTCAGGGCCTTGGCCACCATTGAAAGGGACTATGGGACTTCTCTCCCCCCGCTTAGTCCATCTAGGTTAATACTCGACATCTGACTTTGATGAAGTTCTATGCCGTACGATGGGGAGTGTAGTTTGAGATCGGTCACTGGCCTACAGCATAAGGAACCTGTCACTTCCACTGGATTTTGGGTTATATGGCTTGAAGAGTGTGTCTTCCCAGGAGGTATACTTTATACTTCAAGTTAGGAAGAAGTGATTGCTCCTTCCCTCCTGATTCCCAGCTGGTGGGAATCAATGCTCCTTACTCAGCAACCTTATATAGGGGAATATAGTCTCATGGGCTGAGCTGGGAGCAAGACAGGCTCTGTCTCTTGAAACGAGGTCCCACCTTTCCAAGAAGCCCACTGTCTCTGCTGCTTTCCTCCCTTTGATCTGTAGATACTCAGAGAACTACATAGCCAGGTCATTTGTGAGGTTGGGCTATATAGAGGGCCAGTCAGGTCACTGTAGGGCATCTGACCATGAGTGACAGTTTCCAGAACTTGGCTCCTTCTGTGGGTTGAAGAAACTATCAAACCACCTAGAAAATCCTTGGCCTCTTGATACAGGTTTTCTTGTCTTCCCTATATCTTCTAGTCAAACTCCTGTATTCTTGGCCTCTTCCAAGTTAATATTTGCAGGAAACTGATGTGGAGGTGCTGATGTGACCCAGGTGTGTTAATTCTGGTACACTCTGATGTTTCATGTTTGTCTGACAGCACTGTCCCTTTCCCGTTTTCCTGTGTGGTTGGAATTAGTGTTCAGTGGATACTCTTCCCTGCTCCTTGTATTTGAATGTAGAAGTATATTTCAGTGGTTGTGAGGATCCCAGGGAGAGTGACTCTCTTCAGCCTGTATCTATATATGTTTAGTTCTCTTTGAAGAAAGTATTTGAAACTAGTGGAAGGAATATTGTCACAAATTTGGTATGGCAAGTAACAGTACTTTCAGCTTCTGTTTTGGTGATGGGCTGGGCTGGGATGAACTAAGATTTTTTTCCCCTCTAATTCTGAATAGCATCTCAGTCAGCACTGTGTCCTTAAACTGAATAACCTTGATAGAAGGGGAGTAGCCTCAGTGAGCATACTGGCTCCTAGGGATATGATACTCCCTTTCTTTCAGTACTATTCATATTCAGTAAGCGCTGATCACCTGCTTTCTGCCAGGTGTTGAGCTAATTACTGCTGGAGTGGGGTGGTAAGGATGGCCCTTGGTGTGCTTGGTTGAGAAGGCAGAACTTTGTACCTATGTGTGTCTGCAAATATCTATGCAAGTGTTTCTGATGCTTTAAAAAGCTTGTTTAAAAGAAGATGATTTCTCTTACAGGTAGAGACTCCAAAGGTACTCAGTTACCATTTTTTCCCCTGGGATTCTAGTCCCTATTGGTTGTGCTTGATTTCTGTTTTCTGGTCGGATCAGTTGCCTTGAAAAAGGTGAAGAAAGTCAAATGGGCATTGACTGGTTTTCCTTCGGTCATAAAAAAATTTTTTTGTTTGGAAATTTCAAATTTACAGAAGTCACAAATACAGGAGAATCTGGATAAATGAAATACAAGTAACCTTTGTATAATTTTTATTTTGTATTTCATTTATCCAGATTCTCCTGTTGTTGACATTTACCTCATTTGGTTTATCATTTGCAATTCTCTCTCTATATGTATATCTCTCTCTATAATTTCTTCCTGTACCATAAAGAATAATGTTCTAACGTACATTCATGTATAGCAAAAGCTATGAACTTCAGTCAACTTAAAATTGATATAATACTCTCATTAAACTGTTGTTCATATTCCAGTTTTCTCTGGTGACCCAATAGTGTCCTTAATAGCACTTTTCTCTCCTTTGTCTCTTAGCAGTTGTCTGCCTCAAGCAGTAGGCCCACGCTCTCTTTGTATTTGCTTGATATAAGCTTACAGAGTTCTTGTCTTGAATGTTTTTCACAATGTTCAGCTTCTTTCTGGCTGTCACTTTTCCTGAAACTATTATCACAGTCCATGCCAATTTTTTTAATATTAATTATTTTTCCTGGTTAGGTCTCTTTCCCTCCCTCCTCTCCTCCAGCACCCCCTCCCCACACCGGTGGGGGTCGGGGGGGTTGGGGGGCATGTTTCAGAGATCAGACTCTTTGGGAAATGTCCTACATAGCCACCTTGGGTGCTTTTTTCCTCCTGTGTATTAGTTGCCATTGTGCTGTAAGAGCTGTATTTGAATAACCTACAGTTTTTTAAGTCAAGGAACTAATTACATACGAAAGGTTCTGGGGTGTGGTAAGGGGATTGATTAGAAGCTTGAAGTAGCAAGCCTCAGATTTTTCTAGATTAGTGCCTCTCAGACTTTAATGTGCACACAAATCTCCTGGGGATCTTGTTAAAATGCAGGTTCTGATTCAGTAGGTCTGGAGTGGGGCCCAAGATACATTTTTAATGAGTTCCTGGAGCAGCAAGGTCCTAGAGAAGTTTTAAGACCTGGATGATTTAGATCCCAAGGTATTGACCTCTGGAACCCGAGATGGCTTGTCTGTAGTTGATGGTCTTACAGGAATTTGAACAAAAGAGAGGTGTCAAGAACATGAAGACAAGAAGATGTAAAGTCCTGAGTATTAAAAAAAAAAAAAAAAAGTAGGGAATGGTGTGTTACAAAGGATAAAGCAAGGAATCAGAAAGAATTGGGTCCCACTCTGTCACTAATTAGCTGACAAACTCACTACAAACACTTGCCCTTTAAGCGTTGGTTTCCTTTTGTTAAGATGGGGTAATAATACCCCCTTCTTAGGATGCAGGGAAGATTATTTACCTAAAGTGCTTCTGACACAGTATCTGGCATATACTAGATGTGCAGCTTGTGGAAGCTGCTATTAGTGAATGGTCGGAGCTTGACTGCACCTGTTCCAGACTGGAGAACAGATGATTGACCATGAACTCTGAGCACTTAAGGAAGTGGAGTTCATTAGTGGCCATTGTGGGTTGTCATGCCATTTTCTTTTTAGACAGGCTTATTATCAGATTAGAGGAGTGTTACAGACATAATCGCTAGCTTTGACACAGGAATTTGACAAAGCCTCAAGATATACCTTTGTGGGCATGTCAAAAAAAAATTGTAGGTTAGTTGAGGTAGATGGATTTGTGGGTGTTAGAACAGATGTATCAACACAGTCATGAATACAGGTTGTTGTAAATGAGAAAGGTGGTCTACACTGGCACCCATATTGCTTTTTGACTCTTTCAAATACACTATTTTAAAATCTTGGGTAAAGACGTAGTTACTGTGGCCCATATTTATCCTCCTTGATGCCCCCCTGACACAAGTCCTTTGGGCCAGCCATCTCCTTGAGCGTTTTTCTGCATCCTGCTTAATGCTGTGTTTCCCTGACAACTCTTGGAGCTCTGCTGTGCCACCCTTCCTAGGATTAACAAACTGCCCTTTATCTTGTTTGTCTCTGGCGAACGCTCCTGCCAACTTCTGCCTCCGCTGAAGGTTTTTTCCTTCAGGATGTCACTTTCTCAAGTGGAGGCTGCATGTTCTCCCAGCCTTATCTACCTCAGGGTCATTCTTTTTGTTGTTGTTACCAATTCCCCCGTCCTTTCCCTTTTCTGAAGATCTCAATATGTGTTTTCTGTTTGTTTTAACCCCAGGCCCACTTGTCACTGTGGGTCCCTTTAACGTCCACGTGAATGACCTATCCAGTATTTTAGCCTCCACACAGTCCACCTCAACCACCTGTGGTCGCACACCCTGGACCGCACCGTCCTCAGGACTTTGGACTTCACTGTTCCCCTCTTCCTGTTTCTCCTGTCTGCCCCTCCCCTCCTCTGGTAGCTGTCAGCACATGGCCATTGCTGCTTCTCCATTTGCTTCCAGCATCTTGACTCTCTCCTGTCTTTCACCTGTAATGCATGACCCCTTCTTCATCTCTGTTGCTGGGACCATCAACCCTGTTGTCTCATTTCCTCCTTCACACCCTCTTTGGGAAAAACCCGCAGCCCTGTATGGGTGCAGTGTCCACCCAGGTTCCCGACGCTGCTGGAGAGAGTCACCCAAGTCTGACTTAATACTCAGTCCCAGCCGGGCACTGGGTACCGGCACTGTCCTCCCCAGTGTCCCTGCTCAGCCTCCTTGGCTGTCCCCATGGCAGCTCCCCAGTATCTCCCACTTACCTTCAGGATAAAATCTAAACACCCTAATTTGGTTTTCGAAGCTCTCTGTGATGTGATTGTTACCTCATCATTCACCGCTCTAACCTTGTTTCCGTAAAATGTGAAGAAAGGTGAGGCCCTCTTAGGGCAATGGTACCACTTTTAAGACCAATACATGTGATATGTTAGTTTTCACAGTGCTTTTTTTTTTTTTTTGACACGTCTTGCAGCAGCAGGTAGGAGCCTGGAATAAATCTTCACATCTCCTGCCCTCTCAGGGCGTGAATTCCAGGGGCTTGGGCTCGGTGTTTCATTGAGGTAGGGGTTTGTCAGGAGTATTTGAGAAATTTGACAAAAGTATTTCTGATGGGTGTCAGAATCTAAGCGTTGAGGGACACTTAGTTTCAGCATACCTGTGCATATTCAGTGCCTGTGCTTGGGAAACTGCTTTGAAAGTCCTAGTTTTAAAAGAATGTTTCCTTAAGAAAGGAAGTCATAAACTAAGTAATAAACTCCTTGCTGAAGATGGTAAAGCTCCCCCCTCCCCAGCACACATACATGTTAGACTGGCTAGATTTAAAAAACCAACCCTACTTAGTGTTGGCCAGCATGTGGAGGGACTGAAATTCATCAATGCAGGTGGGAGGGTAAAATGGTACATCTGCTTTGGAGAACAGTAGGACAGTTTCTTTAAAAATCAAGGATAAATAAACACAATAAAATAAACACATCCACACTGTTCCCTGCATTTAAAAAAAAAAAATTGATACACCTACCTTATTTTGAGCTGAGAGGGAGGTGGTTGGCCAACGGAGAGCAGGTTGGTCTGATCTTGCACATACCCTCTGTCATGAATACCCTGAAAGAATGCTTTCACTTTGATTTCATGCTTAGAGAGGTTTATTCCTGCCTCAGGAGGCTCACCACAGCCCCAGCCAGACATTCAGGCTGACTTTCAGGCTGACTTGGACCCTGAAAGAAAACCAGCTTTGGTGACCTGTGTCTCACTCAGGTACTGGTGAGTAATTATGAGGTAGAGCCAGTCACAGCCACCGTTTATTGAGCACTTTCATATGTAAACGCATTATTTTGGTTTCACCTCACAGCCTTTTTGAGGGGGATGTTTTCCCCTTTCTCCAGATGAAAAAACAAAATCAGATTAATATGGCTTCTTTCTTACCTAGCTTTGGTGCCACCATAGCTCCATGGCCAAAGCCCTCTTCCACCCCCTCCTCATGGATAAAAGGGTGTTTTGCTTTGCTTTGGATTCCTTATTTCCCCAAGGCCAAGTGTGGGAAAATGCTGCTCTCCCTTGCCGTCCTCTTTACCTCCCTTATCTTTCCTGGCCTCTGCTTCACTCTTTTTTGATGTTTAATATTTAAATATTGTGCACTGCGTACTGCTGTGCTGAGCGCTCCATCTGCTGTCTTAGTTATTGAACCCTCCTGACAATGTTATGAAATAGTTGGTATTCCACCCAAGATGCCATGAGAAAATGGAGACTCAGAGAGCTTCCCCGAGCACGCAGCCATATAAAGGTGCGTCAGACCCAGGGTTTCACCCCAAGATTGTCGTAAGCCAGAGCCGGCTTAACCACAGCATCACTCTGCTTCCATCCTAAATGTGTGAAGTCCAAGGGTGCATAGAAGAGAATCTGCATATGCTAGAATTTTGCATAAAGGAATCTCTTAGATGAGGTGGTATGTCATGCTCTACCAGACTTCTGGGATGTGCCATGAAGTTCTGTATTTTAGCTATGTAGTGTTAGAAAGGTGGGAGTTCCTCTAATAAACATAGTAAGGAAGGAGTATGGTTTGGGCTTCCTAATTGTGCTGAAGGCATCTCCTATGGCAACACGGGCATGTGTGTCCAGACATTAATAGCAGTTGTGACCAGGGTCCCCAGTGGTACAGGTTCCCAGATGCTGGCCCTGACCCGCAAGCCTGGGTGGCAGAGAGCAGGAGTTTTGCTGCTTCTGTTGCAGCAGGAACTTGGGTCTTCAGAATGCCATCCTGTCCCTTCCGCTCATGGACCCCGGGTGTCTGTCTGCTCGTTACACTCTTAACTGCGGCTCTGTCATGCTTTCGGTGGTCGTGGCTTGGTCCATCTTGCTGGGTGGCTGTGGGAGGGAAAGGCAAGGGCTCTTGGCTGGAAAGAAAACTAAGAGGTCATGAGACTTCCTTTTTATTTCCTCCCTTTTTTTTTTCTCTCTTCCTAGTATTGAGCATGCTCCACAATCCATTGGGCAGTGTCCTGGGGAAACCCCCCTTGAGCTTCCTGCCTCTGGACCCCCTTGGATCTGACTTGGTGGACAAGTTTCCAGCACCCTCCGTTAGAGGATCCCGCCTGGACACCCGGCCCATCCTGGACTCCCGTTCTAGCAGCCCCTCTGACTCAGACACCAGTGGCTTCAGCTCTGGATCAGATCATCTCTCAGATTTGATTGTATGTAACTTGCTGCAGAGTGGCGTGGGGAGAGCACGTGAGCTGGAGGTGGGATGCATGCCCACTAGAATGCAGGCCGCGAGGTGGCATGATGGGAGGTGTGGAGACATGTATAGAGCTTGCCATCCTCGACAGAATAGAGGGTGCCTCGTATACCCATTATGTGCATTGAGCAGTACATTTCGGGACCTGACCTGAGGACTCTACAGGTTGCTCCAAGAGCCCTTGGGAAAGTTAGTTTCAAAAATAAATATGGGAGTCCTGGCAGTGTTCTGTTTCTTGACCTCCATGGGTGTTTTCTTAGCCTTTAAACAATATCATTTATGTACCTTTATGTATGATACCTCAAATATTTTAACTGATGATTTTAAGAATCACAAATTAGTAATCAGTGGGTCTAGGGTTTTAATCCAGATCTGACTCCAGCTCTTTTTCAGAGGCCATGACGAATCCATGAAATAATGTCTCAGAGTTAATCTTTGCATCTCCTGCTCTGCATCTACAGCCACGTGTGACATGTGTGGCACTCGTGCTAAAGGGAGTTGGAAAGTGGATTACGATAGATGAGGAATAGGGGATATTAGAAGTAAATATATAGGAATGGCAGGGAGAAATCATCCTAAAGTAAAATTCAATTTAAGGTGCCTTCTGAGCCTTCTTCTCTACTACCAAAGCCACTGAGCTGACTGTTCAATGAATATAATGGCTATTTTCCTTCCCCCTTCTCTTCCGTATCCAAGACTGGCAACGCTGGTTGTTGCCACGTCCCATTCATAACATGACCTCTTAGGGCCCACCTTGCCTCCCGCCAGTCTGTCCTAGGATATGAAAGCTGGCATTGGTGTCCCCACTACTCCCTGGTTTTATCTGTTCAGGATGTGTTTCCAGAAAGGTAACTACAAGCAGGGCTCCTTTGATTCTCTGGGCTGCAGTTTTTATTCCCCTATAAAATGGGATTAGATGGGATGCTTATATATATATATATATTTTTTTATAATTCTTTTCATTACTTTATATGGGCCTTAGTCTTGGAAATTTGCCTCATAACCAGCTTTAATGTTTTGGGATTTCGTTTAAAGAACTTTTCTCTGATTCCCACCCCAAAGGTTAATTGATGAAGGGGTATGAACAGACAAGTCACAGAAGAGGAAATAGAGGCAGTATTTGAACTTACAGGAAATATTCTATTGAGTGATTATTTTAGTTTATTTTTTGATAATGTGGTATCATTTCTACCCACTTAAATTAGTAGAATTTAGAGCCTTGACACAAGCTTGTTGTTTTTAGAAACTTGTGTTCTCATATATTTCTAATAGAACACAGAACCTTCATAGAAAGCATTTTGGCATTCTACGTCTAGGAATCTGACCAGAGAACACACAAAATATGAAGAAGCTACGTTTTATTTAAATGTTTTTTAAATAAAGTTTAAAGCTTTTATTTATAATCCTGAAAACTTGCAAAGTATCTAAATGTTTAACAGTAGGGGGAGTAGGTCAGTGGAGTGTAGCTTGTTCCCGAAATAGAATATCATAAATTAATTAAAAATGGTTATGAAGACTGGCAACGTGGAGAAAAAGACTGAACTGGGGAGAAAAGAATTTGTTTAAATTATGGTATAAGGACAGCTAATCTTAAGAACGCATAGGAAGAAAGTCTAAACGAAAATATATCAAATATTGGTATTTTTCATAATTTCTATAGTATGATTATTACTTTTGTAACAACTGTCCTTTAAAAACGTATCTTCCTTTTTTCTTCCCTAGTCAAGCCTCCGAATTTCTCCTCCCCTGCCCTTCCTGTCTCTGACGGGGGGTGGTCCCAGAGACCCTTTAAAGATGGGGGTTGGGTCCCGGCTGGACCAAGAGCAAGCTGCTCTGGCTGCAGTCACGCCCTCCCCAACCAGCGCATCAAAGAGATGGCCAGGAGCTTCTGTGTGGCCGTCCTGGGACCTCCTTGAAGCCCCCAAAGACCCCTTCAGCATAGAGAGAGAGGCCAGGCTACACAGGCAAGCTGCAGGTGAGTGTGGCTGTGGGCCTGCTGGGGGCCTGGGGCCTCATTCTCGGGCAGTGAATAAAAGTGACCTTAGTTCACAGACTGGGGAACTGTCCACAAGAGGACTTGACTGCATGGTGACGTCTGCTTCTGCACAGAGTGGTCTATTCTGAGGAGTGAGTGCTAATGCGGACACACTCGGTAACCTTTTTGAGGCTGAGCAGAGAGGAACAATAGATAATCTGGCACACTGGGTTGTGCCTATTAGGGGTCGGATCCATCTCTGACTTCTGCTCTTCTGTGGAGATTGTGCACTGCTCTCGCTTTTGATTCTTTTCACAGGTGCATGTGTTCAAGAGAAACCCTGGAAATGGTGCCTAGAATTTTGTCTCCCTCCCCCTTTCTAATTCAAAGACATGTCACGCACAACCCACGCTGGAGCTTTCTTCCCCAGGGCTGTCTGATTGGTATACACAGGGATGCACTGGGGTGGGGTGGGTGGTCCATTTGTCAACCTCCAAGGTAAGGGATGTCCCCAGGTGTACTGGTCTCTCAGGAACCCTTAGATTCTGTCGTTTAAGTTACCTTAAAATCCATTATTAAATCTGTTCATCTTATACCAGTACTCGGAAGCAAATGAGCTGTATATGTCATTGTTTACTAGTGCTTCAGGGAGATGCTCACTGACCACTATTGTAAGGTTCTGGAATTGATTAAATGAATGTTCAGTTTCTCCATTCCCTTTGTTTCCATAGGTTTCAATATGTCTGTCTTTCTACTCACAGAGCTAGACCTGATCTCATTCTCCCTAGCAGTGCTCCTGCCCTATTTTAATGGTTTCGGCAATCTGTGTTTGTACTTTCTCTGTTGCCATTGTTTTCCTGTGAAATGACTTTACTGTGCTTTTGGATGAGGCCATTATATCGACTTCTGTTTTTGTTTGCAAAATATTGCTGATGGTGCCTAATTTCTTGCTGTAGCAACACATTGGGCCTATGCCTTTTAGAGAATGACCTTCCATGTTATTGTCCTGAATGAAAATGGTGGTTCATTTCATTAGCTGTCTGCTCCAGTGCTGGAGGAGGAGAGTAAAATAGGCGAGGACTAGCCAGTTCCCACTAAGGTCAGTCTCTGATCTGGAAGGGCACGGACTGAGTGGGGACAGGATTAAAGACCGATACGATAGAAGGCCCGGTGGTGTCTCTTTAGGTACCATAACGATAGCTTTGGAAATGATGGGGAATTGTTCTGACTTGGAACAGTTGTGACATTCTTATCTTGGGTTGCTGGTGCTGGTTTTTATTGGCAATGTCCTAACTTCTGTGAGTGATGAGTTCAGGGAAACAGTATAATGTTCCTTATTTGAACATTTGGGGAGAAGGTCCATTTGGACCAGTAAGCATTTAGGATGTTGTATGAAAAATTGCCCTGTTTACTTTCAAGTACAGGCATACCTTGTTTTATTGAGCTTCACTTTATTGCACTTCACAAATGCACTTCACTGCATTTTTAAAAAAAATTTTATTTTATTTTGGAGTGTAGTTGATTTACAATGTTGTATTAGTTTCAGGTGTACAGCAAAGTGATTCCGTTATACATGCACATGTATCTATTCTTTTTCAAATTCTTTTCCCATTTAGGTTATTACAGAATATTGAGCAGAGTCCCCTGTGCTATACAGTAGGTCCTTGTTGGTTATCTGTTTTAAATATAGCAATGTGTACATGTCAGTCCCAAACTCCCAATCTATTGATACTGCATTTTGGTTTTTTTATATACAAATTGGAGGTTTGTGGCAACCCTGTGTTGTCAGATGATGGTTAGCGATTTTTAGCCATAAAGTATTTTTAAATTAAGGTAGGTACATTGTTTTTTTTAGGCATAATGCTATTGCACACTTAATAGACTACAGTATAGTGTAAATGTAACTTTTATATGCACTGGAAAACCAGAAGATTTGTGTGACTAGCTTTATTGCAATATTCATTTTATTGTGGTGATTTGGAACAAAACCCTGCAGTATCTCTGAGGTGTGCCTATAATTACAAATTTAAATTAATTAGTATTGCAAGCAATGACTAGATAAAACTGCTTTCTGGTTATATGTTATATGTATGAAAATAGCTTGAGTTGTGATCATTTTTACCCTACACATCTGGTTTGCTATTCCTCTCAGTTTTAGTGGAGACAGAACTAGTGAATTAGGGTTATCATACTGGGCTGACTGGTTTGGTGAGGTGTAAGTTTTCTTGCTTTTCAGAGTAGTCACGGATGTTGTCCCAGGCAGCCAGACTAGGACTGTGGCCTCTCTCCTCCTTCCTGGATAAAAGTTCACCACAGAGAAGGGCAGTGACTTTGTTAATTCTTTGACTCCTGTTTCTCTTTGTCTTCTGCCAAAGCTGTGAATGAAGCCACCTGTACCTGGAGTGGCCAGCTTCCTCCCCGGAACTACAAGAACCCCATCTACTCTTGCAAGGTGTTCCTAGGAGGTGTCCCTTGGGATATTACGGAAGGTGAGCTCTGAGACCTTCTGCTTCAAGTGTTGAAGGTGGGGCATGTCTTTCAGGAACAAGAAACTTGGACTTGAGGCCAAGAACTGAACCTCTGCCTGGGCACAGGGTATTACAGGAGCAACTGTGATGGGAAAGGTGCACTTCATAGACTCCTACAGTGCTTCTGTGTCTGTTGCATACAGTTGTCACCTGAGACCAAAGGTCAATTCTGAGTTGTCTGTCAAGGAGGATGAGCCCAAGAGAATACTAGTGGCCCTGTGCCTTCCTCGGGAGGATGGTGTCTCAGTTTCTGTCATTCTTTTCATCTCTTTGCAGCTGGATTGGTTAACACCTTCCGTGTTTTTGGCTCTTTGAGTGTGGAGTGGCCTGGTAAGGATGGCAAGCACCCCCGGTGTCCTCCCAAAGGTAATATGCCTAAAGGTAATAAAGACATGGTAGGAGCTTTTTTTCCCTCCTTAGTATGTAATTGCACTGAGGGACGCTGGGGTGTCACAGCTGCATGATGATAACAAGGTTTGGGCACTCCACAGCACAGAACTTTCAGCTCTCGGCACTCCTTCTCAACCTCACACATCCTTCTGTTTCTTCTGAGCCAATGTTCCATCTGTCCAAACTCACACTGCGGTTGGAGCTCCCTGTGAAACGGCCTTGTGCACTTCCCTCCAAACCTGAACCCCAGCCGTTCCTGACCTCTCAAAATGAGGCGTTTGAAAAGCTTTCCTTTACTTGCCTTTCCTTCCCAGTTACGTTGTTGCCTGACCTAATTCTGAGCTCCCTTTGGAGTTAGCAGGAATGAGGACCAAGCATCTGATTTCTCACTGGTCTGAAATGAGATCCCTTCCCTGTAGAAAGGAGCAAGTGCTATTTTCACTCTGCCCCATCTTCACTGAAAGTGTTCCGATGAACTGAGCCAGTGGTCTAACTAGGCTTTTAAAGGAATACCTCCATCCCCTGGCCCCAGACCTGTCATCGCTCCTGCCCCCAGGAAAGCCAGGCTTGCTGACCTGAACATGCTTTGTGTTGTGGGATAAAGAGCTATGTGGTAATGATAGGATCCTCTGTCCTACTTTGCCAATCCCTTCCCTTACTAGGGTGGGAGATGGTGTGCTTCTCCCTCCGTTGGCCTGGTTGTCCAGCATAGCAAATGCTTCCATTCAACAAGACTTTCAGGAGTAGGACAAAAACGTGTCTCACCCATAAGGCATCTTTCTCGGAAGAAACTCCCTGCCGCAAAACCAAGGCTGAGGAGTTAGCCACCTGAGGGATGTTAATGCAGTTTCTCCTTCCATTGGATATAGGGTATGTATATCTGGTCTTCGAACTAGAGAAGTCTGTCCGGGCCTTGCTTCAGGCTTGCTCTCATGACCCGCTGAGCCCAGATGGCCTGAGTGAATATTACTTCAAGATGTCCAGCCGGAGGATGCGCTGCAAGGAGGTGAGTTGGCACAGCGTCCTTTCTGGATCGGGTGATTGGCATATGAGGCAGTGGATTTCATGGGGTGGGTGGATACACAGGCTGCAGACAAGTATCCCTACTGAGGCAAGAGGGCTGCTCTTCTTGCCCCACGTTGAATACAACAGAACACTCTCAGCTGCATTAACCCCCCACCCCGCACCTTTGGGCCGTAATGGTATGTATGTGCTTCTGCCCATGGAAATCAAACTGTCTCCCAGATCTCCTTCTATTCTAGCCAGTGCTTCTGTCCCAGACCTCTTGTCTTAGAAATGAAACTGAAATTAGCAGCTTTCTCTGCTTGGACTTAACTGAAAATCTACAGTTGTTTCTCCCTAGTCCTGCTCTCAGGATGTGCCTTCTCACCTCCTAATCTGTGGTGCATAGACCCCTCTTAAGCCCACATCCATGGATGACTTCTTCACTGCCATTCAGGGCTTTATTACTATCTAGTTTCCTCCATCTGGTTCTCTCTCCTTAGGCCGTCTCTGGTATCAGCCTCAGCATCGTGAGTCTCTAGCATAGAGCCATCCTGCCTGGGAGCCTCGTTGCATATTCTTGGACCCTATCTCAGGCTTACTAAGTCAGTTTGGGTGGAGTTTAAGAATCTCCACTTTAGGACTTCCCTGGTGGCGCAGTGGTTGAGAATCTGCCTGCCAATGCAGGGGACGCATTGGGGTTCGTGCCCCGGTCCGGAAAGATCCCACATGCTGAGGAGTGGCTGGACCCGTGAGCCACGGCTGCTGAGCCTGTGCGTCCGGAGCCTGTGCTCCGCAACGGGAGAGGCCACAACAGTGAGAGGCCCGCATACCGCCAAAAAAAAGAAAAAAAAAAAGAATCTCCACTTTAACCAAGTTCCCCATTGGTGCTAGTGGGTGGTGTTTGAGAACCACTTGTCAAAGGAAGTTTTGAACTCCGGAATCAGTGTTATTTTTTAAAATTTGGTTCCAGAGTACATTACTTTTGTGATATTGGATGAGATATTTAATATCATGAAACTTCATTTCCTCATCTATAAAATGGAAAATTGAAATGCCTCTTTTAGTAAGAAGATTAGCAGTTGCCAGGGGTTATGAGGGTAGAGGGGATGAATAGGCAAAGCACAGAGGATTTTGAGGATGGTGAAGATACTCTCTGTGATACTGTAATGGTAGATACATGCCATTATACATTTGCCAAAAACCCATAGAGTTACAGTGGTAAAACAAACCCCAAGTGTGAACCCTAATGTAAACCATGGATTTTGGACAATACTGACGTGTCAGCGTAGGTTTCCTGATTGCAGCAGGTGTGCCAGTCCTGTGAGGAGTGTTGAGAGTGGGGGAGGCTGTTCGTGTATGGAGGCGGGAGGCGGTTATATAGGAACCCCACATTTTCAGCTCAGTTTTGCTGTGAACTGGAAGCTGCTCTAGAAAGTAAAGTCTACTAAAATCTGTAGGGTAATAGAGAAAATGCCTGTTTTATTGAGATAGTCACATCGGATTTAAAATAAATGATGCATGTGACAAAGTTGGCTCTTCGTTCTACGATGTTTCCTGGTGTTAGTTCACATTGATTTTGTCCTCTGGCTGTGCACGGTGCCCCACAGTTTCCCTGCCTTCTTTCTTGCTGTGTGGAGCTTATGTAGTTATCACAACTTATGCTCTGGGACTTAACAACATGCTCCTTCTTCCCTATCCCCTGCTTTCACAGTGAGAGGCTGCCATTGCAGCACCACAGGCCCTCACCCTCCTCAGTGCCCTGCAGACACCTTCCTGCTCCTAGTCCCTCGTCACCGCATCGCACAGTGTTTGAATAGCTTTCTTTGATGCATGGGCTGTAGGCAGCTCTGGTTCTCATCTCTCTCTGACCCTCTATTTCCTTTGTGTTTCCCCCTCCACACCAGAGTAGTAGGTATTTGATTCCCCCCTCTCTTCTTCCCCATGTCAGACAAGTTACTCACTTGTGTGGCTCTGCTCTTACCTTTAGACCACACTCACCTCTCTAGTCTCATGTCCTACTTGAGCCCCACCTTCCTGTGGGGCCTTTCTTTGGCATGTCCTATAATTATAAACTCCTACTTTTAAGAAAGCTTGGAAAGCGTGGTGGCTGTTGGGATGTGAACCAAGATTGTGATACTTTCCCATGGTAATGGAAAAAGCAAGATGGGCTTTTGCATCTTCCAATGAAATTGGCTCCCCCTGGTAACTTCTCCCAGGCTCTCTCATCTCAAGGTTATCTAGGTCTAGAACCCATCAGACCTGATTCTTGTTTTCCCACCATGCCCAGGCAGTCTGAATTCTGCAGATTCTCCTGTTGAAGAATCTTCTTGATCTTGGCCTGTTCTTTGCCCAGTACCACCAGCCTTCTCCAGGTCTTTTTCAGCTGTCCTGTGAACTGCTGTTCTGCCTCCTTGCTGGTTTATGCCTCAGGTCTCTTCCTGCTTTGAGACCTTTTTTTTTTTTTTTTTAAAAAAAAAATCTTCACAGATTAATCTTCCAAAAACACTTACTGATCATCTGTCAACTCACTTCATTCTGGAGCCTTCTGTCTGCTATGCCAGATTTTGTTCTAGGCTCAGGATTTGGAAGCAGAGGACATGGTCAGTTCCTGCCCTAGTGTCACTCTGCCCTGCAGAACCTCAGTGTTTTCCTGTGTGTGACTTTTCACACTACCTCTCTCCAGTTACTCCCACTGCTCCTGTCACAAGCCCTCTAGTGAGTACATTGGGCCAGTAACCATCTCACACAGATACCTTCAGCAACCCTACCCTCTGTCCTTCAAGCTCCTATCCTGTCGTTCTCTGTGAATCCTTCCTGTCCCAAGGACTCTAGACCATGCTGTCTGTTCATCAGCGTCCATGGTCCTTTGTTGGAACCACATGGTTGAAGGTTGTAACAGTGCTAGGTTCCTGGGTATGACAGTTTGGGACTATTTTGCTTACTCTTCAGAATGGGTAGACTACTACTCTACCATTTTTTTAAAAAACCATTTTGGACTCACGGACTTAGTAAAATTCAAGTCTAGTTGTGTTGGGGTGAGGGTGGCTTGCCGAGTACCTGTGTGCCTGGGAGTGTATGGGGCTCAGCTTAGCATCTCCAGAGCATGTGCCTCTCCATACGAGAGCCTTTTTCTGGCTCCCTACCAGGGCTGATATACCTTTGGGTGGTTTTTAGGTACAAGTGATCCCCTGGGTCTTGGCCGACAGCAACTTTGTTCAGAGCCCATCTCAGAGACTTGACCCCAGCAGGACGGTATTTGTTGGTGCTCTGCACGGGATGCTGAATGCCGAGGCCCTGGCAGCCATTCTGAACGACCTATTTGGTGGTGTGGTGTATGCTGGGATTGACACAGATAAGCACAAGTATCCCATTGGTAAGTGTCCCACTTCTGTGTGGGAAAGCTGGGTGGCCCCTGGGATGTAGACCAAGATTGTGATACTTCCCTATGGGAGTGGAGGGGGAGACCTGACTCAGACCTGCAGCTCAGCATATACCAGCAGTATAGCATCTTTTTCTAGACAAGCCACCAGTACTGACCCCTCTGTACCCATCCCTCTCCCACCACTTCCCTTGAAGGGGAGAAAAATGGATAGGAGGTGAAAATGAAACAGGAACTTTGGTTGGAAGCTCAGAGTTAACAGCCAAACCAGTCTGAGACAGACAACAGGTAATATTTCATTAAAAGGTCAGGACTTTCCTGAACTTGCTTGGTTTCCTTTGTTAAGAGGCCTTGAAAAGCGGCCTTGTCTAGGGTCAGAGACCACGTGAGGCTGAAGGAAGACTCTGGGTGACTCAGCCAACAGAGTATGGTCATGGCCTATGCTGTCCTAGTGTAGGGGAGTCTGGGGGCCTAACCACTGGGTTTTGGTCAGCCCCACTGGGAAAGGAGGGCAGTTTCCCAGTCGTGGTAGAATAATCTTAGTGGTGGGGTTTGGAGGTGGAGCAGAGCTTCAGCTTCCTGATCAACACATGGCTAATCCACCTTCCCACATGCTTCTTCGTCTGCCCACCCACACAGAATCTGGTCAGGAAGGAGCATCTTGTGCCTTTCAGTGCCGCACCGCAGATTGAGAACAGGGACTTCAGAGGCTGCAGGGGCAGAGGCGGCACTTGGCAGGATGAGGCTGCTTCTGGCTCCCCTGCTAGGCTCTGGAGTACCTCCAGGCCAGGAGGGCCTTGACTGCTGGGTCTGCCTTCAGAGAGGTGTTCTATCTGCATCTTGCTTTCCACTCTGAACCCTTGTAACCGTGCCTGTGCATCTGCTTACACGGAGGAGTCTCTTCCCTCCTCCTTGTGGTCAGCAAGTCCTCCCCCCATTCCTGAGGGGGTTGTGCCATCATGGTCTGCAGCTACACTGTCTGATACAGTGCCACCAGCTGAATGTGACTCTGAGTGCTTGAAGTGTGCCTAATGCCACATGTTGAAATGATAATATTTTGGATATATTGGGGTAAAGGAAATTAATTAAAATTAATTCCACTACATTTTTCTTCTTCATTCCACTACATTCATTAAATGCGGCTACTAGAAAACTTAAAATTACATAAGTAGCCCATACTATATTTCTATTGGACAGCACAGCACTGATCTAGGAACAGGGTTTCCTGAGCGTTGACAAGTGGTGTTCGGGAGAATTTGGCTGGAAGGTAAGTTTTCCTGTTTTTCCTAGGGTCTGGTCGCGTGACTTTCAATAACCAACGTAGTTACCTGAAAGCAGTCAGTGCTGCTTTTGTGGAGATCAAAACCACCAAGTTCACCAAGAAGGTGAGTGGGCTGGTCTGTACCCTCACTCTGGGCCATCTGAGAGGGGTCTGGGCCAGCCACTACCCAGGGCAGGCCTGAGACGGAAGCTGTCCCTGTGCTGGATATGCTTTGGGGAATGAGCCAAGCTTCTGAGGACACACTTGAGGTGAGGTTTGGGTTTGGGAGGGGCCTGGTCTTGGTCCACTCGGGGGGATGGGAGCTTGGGACTGTTGAGCCTCCTCAACATGTGGGGTGCCTTCCTGTGCTGTGTTATTTGGCCAGCCTTGCAAGGCAGCCTGACTTCTATTCTCCAGCCTGACCTGCATTTTCTGATTGCTTACTTGTTGCTGGATGATAGAGTGCCATGGTCCGGTTTGCCGAGAAGACCAGGCGGTAGTGTGTGTGGTTGCACACACTTTGTAGAGCCAGCCTGGCAGCTTCTGCAGTTTGGGCACCTGCCATCAAGGATCTCTGTACTCTCTGCCTATAGTTCTCTCTGGGCCCCCCTTAAAACAGGAAGCCCCTTGTATTCATATGGATGGCCCATGACATGCCCTTCTCTTCTGGCCCATTTGGCCTCCTGGTGAGAAGCAACCACTTCATTATCCTGTTTTGCTTTGTGCAGGTTCAGATTGACCCCTACTTAGAAGATTCTCTGTGTCATATCTGCAGTTCTCAGCCTGGTCCTTTTTTCTGTCGAGATCAGGTGAGTCCCCTGGGCACTTGAGATGTTTATAAAATCCCC